>NC_036856.1:5084178-5459020 GCF_002910315.2 Salvelinus sp. IW2-2015 | reverse complement strand
TATCCTTTGAAAATAGACACGTGAAAAGATTCTGGGGATGAGCATGCACATCTTCAATATGTACCCATTGTTCCTCTTTAGAGCATTTAACTATACAGTATGTAGCAATAAAAGTATTGGGTGGTGAGTTGATACCATTCCAAGTCTGGAAGATTTAAACCAGCCTCAGACTTAGGAAGATGTAATACTTTCCTTTTAATTCTATGGATTTTATGACAAGTATACTTTTTTAAAGAACGTCTTCGGCAGGGTAATTGGTATTACCGAACATAAATGCAAAAACTTTGGGAGTCATGCCATTCTAAAGAAATGAAATCTACCTGGAAGGTTTATGGGAAGATTATTCCATTTAATTAGATCAGATTTCATATTGTTGAGTAATGGAATAAAGTTATCTTTATATATTTGTTGTTTGCTGTCACTTGTTAGGCATTCCTAAGTATTTAATATGTTTTGTTATCCACTTAAAGGACTGCTGTGCATCATGAGGTATTATTATTTTTCCATTATTTTGTTCCATTCCAAGATAATTTTATATCCTGAGATTTTAGTGTATTCAGAAAATATTTTTAGCAGAGGGGGTATTGAGTTTTCAATATTGGTCAGGTATATCAAGAGATCACCTGCAAATAAGTTTATTTATATTCATGTTGACTAATTCCGATACCTGTTACATTTGGGTCCTGTCTAATTCTTAGTATTATTAAGTTKTTCCTTCTCTGTCTCCCAAACCAAATACATCCCTCTCCACAACCCCGTCCCAGTTCTGCCCTATTTACTCCACCCAAGCCAAGCTTGTCCCACCCTCCCATTGATGCCCTCTCTTACAAATCTATGTTCCATTTGACCAATGTTAGGATGAGTCCTGCTTCATCTGAATATTGTGACTCTCTGAGATAAACATAATATCCTGGTTATGTTGCTTCTCTGTAGATGATGGGGAATCCTTACCTGTGACAGTCAGATTGGCGCTGCTCTGCATGTCTCCAGTGTCACAGGAGTATATCCCAGAGTCATCTGGGTCCACATTGTGGATGAGAAGCAGGTTGAGCTTGCCCTCCTTACGGTTCTCAAACTTGTCTCCGTTCAGTAGGGGCATGTTGTTGCGTCTCCATGTGACAGGGGTAGTGAGGTCAGAGGTCGTACAGGATAAGGTGGCAGTCTCTCCTTCCATGATGACGGTGTCCCGGAGCTTCTTCTCAATGAGTACTWTAACTGGACACAGAGGAAAGTCAACTCTCAAAATGTGTACAGTGCACATATATTTGTGTTTATACTTTATTCTTCTTGGAGTTTTGTTGCACTGAATATGACTGTGATGAGGTGTGATTCCTCTACACACAGCAGGTGTGTGCTATTACACAACCAATCACACACATACCTTTCACAGACACAGAGGCGGTGGTCTCCACACACCCTGCCTGGCACGTGTAGCTGCCACTGTCATCGGGCTTCAGCTCCAGGATGTGTAGCTGAAACACACAGCCGTCCTGCTTCATCTGGTACTTCCTGTTGGGCCTGAGAGGCAGCCGGGCCTTCCTCCACTGGACTGGGACTCCGGGCTTAGACAGCTCACAAAACAGAAAGGCTGTGCCACCCTCCTCAGCCTCCACAGCCTGCAGCTCCTCCTCGAAGTACAGTGGTAGCTCTGGGTAGATGGAATAAAGTTAGTATTACTCAAATTTTAATAAAATATATTTTAAGGTGAGTATTGCACTTACAGAATATCCCCATAGAATGGCCCATGAGGATAAGTCAAAGAATAATGTTCCCTAACTAAGGTACAGAAAAACAGTGCTACTTTATGTCTTTACCATTGACCGTCAGATAGGCATCGCTCTGCATGTCTCCAGTGTCACAGGAGTATATCCCAGAGTCCTCTGGTTCCGTCTCATGGATGAGTAGGAGGTTGAGCTTGCCCTTCTTACGCGTCTCATACTTGTCGCCGTTCAGTAGGGGCATGTTATTGCGTCTCCATGTGACAGGGGTAATGAGGTCAGAGGTCGTACAGGATAAGGTGGCCGTCTCCCCTTCCATGATGTCAATGTCCTGGGGCTTCTTCTCAATGAGTACTGATAGAGACAGGAAACAGATTAAACTAAGTAAATGCGCCCTAATTGCACACACATACTGTATGAGTGGTTAAAGAGAATAATTTCGCATTGTACTGTCCATTAACAAATTAAAAGAGGCAGCACACCTTTGGGTTTGGAGACAACTAGCAGTTGGGCAGAGGTTCTCTCCTCCCCAACCACGAAGGCCACGGTCCCGGTCTCCTCCGGGGTGGTCATGGTCAAGACCAGGCAGTGCTGGTGGCCCTCAAAGCTCATCTGATTCATTTCGTTCTTCTGCAGTGGGCTGGAGCCCAGCCACCACTCGCCTTCACTCACCTCGGCATGGGACAGCTCACACACAAACACTGCGTCCTGCCCGGCTGTGACTTTCATGTCCTTCAGTCCGGACAATATTTTCACACGCTCTGTAGAGAAAGAGTTAGACTCGGGAGCGTTTTTAATAGGTTAATGTAGCAAGCCATACAGAGATGAGATGACCTACGCAAAAAATGCAATTAGGTAATCTTATCTTGTTGATGGTCTACCACCATCCCTTATATTTGTGGAAAGATATAAGCTATCCTCTACCCACACTAATCACATACCAAAACAGGGTGAAACAAAGACTCATTGTGCTCCTATAATTTTGTAAATTTAAAGAGGATACACAGTACTGTAGATTTACTTCAGTCCCCACTAGGATGGGGACTGGCCCACTAGGATGGGTTAGGCCTACCTTTCACAACCAGCATGGCTTTGGTCTTCTTTCCCCTAGTGATGCAGCTGTACTCCCCAGCATCCTCCAGACTCAGCATCTTGATCTCCAGGGTGTGAACGGGACCTTTCTTTTTTACAATGCACCTCTCCCCATCTGTGACCAGGCAGGCGTCCTTCTTCCAGGTGACGGGGACAGTGGCACTGGAGACCTCACAGGAGAGGACAACGGACTTCCCCTCCATTACCACATTGCTCTCCAGCTCCTTCTCAAAGAACACTGAGGCAGCAGCTGTATGGACCAGAGAGCGACATCATCAGAAAATGCCTTGTCCTTGGGGGCCATTGCACTATACACAGTGTATATATGATACTGTGTAGGCTACGATTTGTCTGTCATGGCAAAATATTGTTCTGGAATATATTGAATGTGTATTGTTTTATTCCTAGAGAGAGCAATTGCATTGACCTCTTGCTTATTGCATATTCTTTGGTACAGTTGCTAGGGAGGCCCATACTTCAACTCTTTGTTTCCTGGTGATTGAGCATTTCATATCCAACAAACACAAAATGACAGCCAGACAACAGGAATGTACTGTACCTCTCACGTTGACTTCAGCAGTGGTTTTCTGATCTCCGAATATACAGCTGTACTCCCCCACGTCCTCTGGCTGGATGTTTCTAATGTGCAACTCCGCTATCTTTCCCTCCAGCTTCATCTGGTACCTTCCTCCAGGGCTCAACTCCTCCTCCCCTTTCCGCCACTCCACCGGGACCCCAGCTTTAGACAGCTCACAGCGCAGGGTCACGATGCCCCCCTCTGAGGCCTCCTGGTTCTTAAGACCCATCTTGAAGGTGACAGGGATGGCTGAGGACATGAGATCAAAACCAACCGTTTGTAGTGCTTTTGCAAATATGTCATTAACTGCTTAAAGGGATATTTTACTCAAAAACTATATTTTAATATTTTGTTCATAAATTCCCTTTTAATACTATCCCCAAAAATGTTGCATGTCAGCTGTTGAGTTTAAGATTCAAGAGCACTTTCAGGTCAGGGCAAAAACGGTGATTGTTACGCAAATTATATGCAAATTATCATTTTTGAGTAAAATATCCCTTTAACAGGAACCAGGCATAACAGAGGGAGGCCTTCCTCCATAAAGTTAAATAAAGTCATAGCAAACCAAGAGCAACTCCTCTTACGGGTGATGTTGACAGTGGCGGTGGTTTTGGCTTCTGCGTAAACACAGCTGTAGAATCCGGTGTCCTCAAGCACTGCATTCCTTATTGTCAGTTCCATTGTTGCCTCTCTCTTCTTTATCTGGTACTTTACTCCGTTCTTTAGCAGCTCCTCTCCTTTTCTCCACTCTGCCGTCAGTCCTGGTTTAGAGAGCTCACAGAATAACGTCACACTGTTCTCCTCCTCAACTTCCAGGTTCTTCAACTTCACCTTGAACGTGACGGGAGGAGCTAGGGACAACAAGCAAAAGTAAATCGTAAAACTCATATAAAGTCCTCATAGCGGAAAAGTGTAAAACAGAGTTACTGCATGGACCCATGGAACATCAGAAACTGCAAGCAGATACAGTAACAAATACAAAGGGCATGTACAGTACAAGGCCTATGTCTTCGCTGTTTATACAGTATATTGTTGTTGCATACATATTAACAACATATAACAAAGTGTATACTCAAAGTGTATCAATATCACCAGTCTGACTCACCCGTCACGGTCAGTTCAGCAGTTGACTGGGCATCTCGACTCTTACAGGTGTATTTCCCAGCATCCCTCTCCTCCACGTTATGGATGAGCAGTTTAGTGATGCGTCCCTCTTGCTTCATCTCATATTTGTCTCCAGACTTCAGGATGACTCTGCCCTTCCTCCAGTCCACTGGGTCACCGGGCTTGGAGAGCTCGCACCAGAACTCCCCACTGTCCCCCTCTTTGATCACCACGCTCTGGACCTCTTGTGTGAATATTACAGGGAGAGCTGAGAAGAACACATATTTAAGACTGTGAGAAACATCATTTGGTTCAACTGCTTTGATTTCTATCCATCAGTGGCATGTTATGTCATCCCTCCTTATTGGAAAATTCACTTAATCCAAAACACGAAATTTAAAGACATTGACATTTTCAGAAGCACGTCAAATTATTAGTGTTGAGTAGGCCTGAACGTTAGTTTCGGAACATACCCCTAACTTTGATGTCAGCTGCTGTCTTGACGTTGCAGGCTGTGACACAGCTGTACTCCCCAGCATCCTGAAGGAC
Source organism: Salvelinus sp. IW2-2015 (assembly GCF_002910315.2). NCBI lineage: Eukaryota > Metazoa > Chordata > Actinopteri > Salmoniformes > Salmonidae > Salvelinus > Salvelinus sp. IW2-2015. Next base: position 5,453,980 of record NC_036856.1, on the reverse strand, counting down.
CACCTTCCCGATGACCATCTCCACGGTCCTGCCCTCCTGCTTCATCTGGTGCCTCTCACCTTCCCTCAGCAGCTCCTCTCCCCTCAGCCACACCACGGGGACCCCTGGTTTAGACAGCTCACAGCGCAACGTCACGCTGCCCTCTTCTAGAGCCTCTTGGTTTTTCAACTTCTGTTTGAAAGTGACTGGGATGGCTGAAGAATGATACAAACCCATAACATCAACGGTGTGTGGGATTGAAGGGTACACTGTGAATTTTGAATGTCAAGAAGACACATTTTTCAACAACAAAAAAAATCCTCCTACCAGTGATAATGATGGTGGCAAAGGTTTGCTGGTCTTCCGACACGCAGCTGTAGACARCACTGTCCTCAGGTAAGGTTTTCCTGATGATCAGCTCCAACGCTGCGTCTTTCTGCTTCATCTGGTACTTCTCTCCGTTCTGCAGAAGAGCTGTTCCTCTCCTCCATTCAACTGACATCCCTGGTTTAGAGAGCTCACAGCACAACGTCACAGTGTTGCCCTCCTCGGCCTGAACGTTCCTCAACTCTTCTATAAATGTGACAGGGCGAGCTGAAAGACACCACAGGAGAGGGTAGTCAAACCTATATGAAACCTACATTTCCCTTTGTTTATGTAAGAGACTGGGATTGAATACAAACGCGTGTCCTATTGATTAAATCTACAGTCTATTTGCCCAATTAAACATTCAAGCTTTCTCCAACATCTCCAGAAGACATAAAACAACTCATGACTTCTGCACTTAACATAACCAAAATATACCCACCCTTCATTGTAACAGTTGCTGTGGTCTTTTGTTCGCCACAAATACAGGCGTAAACCCCACTGTCCTCCAGACTTGCGTCGATGATCTTCAATTCCACCAGTAAATCTTTCTTCCTCATCTGGTACTTGCCTACATTCTTCAACAGCTTTGCTCCCCTCTTCCACTCAACTGAGGCTGCTGCTTTAGACAGTTCACAGTGTAGCGTCACCGTCTTACCCTCCTCAACTTCCATGTTCCTCAGCTGTTCTTTGAAAGTGGGGGGCAGGCCTGAGGAAAACCGGGAACAGTAGTGAGTGGTGGTACAACTTGAACGTGGAAAGGACATCGGGCTAGTCCATGTCATGCTTTATGCTAGTGCTTCTGTCACAAAGAGAATTCAATAATCCAGAGGAGCTTGTGGATTTCCTGGGGTGGAATGAAAGCTGAAATATAGGACTCTTCTTCACAATGATGAGACATCTTTTTTTGATGCAGCATCAGGTTTTATTCTTTCACTTTTAGAGCGGCGCTGTGAAACAATGTTATTATTGGTTCTCAGGCACATTGCTACAGGCAACAGGGCATTTGATTGGCTCATTGCTCATTGAAGAATCAGTGATGAACATGCACTGTTTACCAGGCCTCCTTAGCAACGGCCCATTCATTTTGCACTGTTTTTTGTTGACTAAATGGAGAGTTAAATGTGGTATGCCTAGGGCTGTTGTGGTGACCGTATTACCGCCACACTGGCGGTCACAAGTCATGAAGGCAGTCAAATTCCACGTGACCGTTTAGTCACGGTAATTAGGCTTCTCCAAGCTCTGATGCTGCTACTGGTCATTAGTAGCCTACCAAACTTGCTAACTGCCTGGTACTCAGCACTCTATTGTCCATCTAATCACTCTGACATCAATGCAAATGTTATCAAAAATCACACTTCATGAGAGCCCATGAGCTCATGTTGTGCAACATTTCTATAGGCTATGCAAAAAATAGTGATGGCCTCTACTAAAAAGAGGAGGATCATATCAGATTTCTATAGGCTAGGCCTACTATATTTATTTCTCAACTTTCCTAATATTAAGCACATTGCTTATATTTACAATAGGAGTATAGCCTATGTGGCTTGCATGAAAATGAACCACGTGAAAAGTGTCCTCCATGCACTATTTTAATGCATAGATGACATGTATTTTTTCCTGTTGTCCCTGTTAAGATACAAGTGCATGATAATGGTCCATTCTAAATCAAAACAAATTTCACACATATTATTTAGTATATGTAAAGACAAGATTAAATCAAGAATAGTCTGATGGCTGACAATATTAGTCTATCACATGTGAATTATATATTATCAGGGAGGGAGTTTTTCCTAGCCACCGTGCTTCTACACCTGCATTGCTTGCTGTTTGTGGTTTTAGGCTGGGTTTCTGTACAGCACTTTGAGATATCAGCTGATGTAAGAAGGGCTTCGTAAATAAATTTGATTTGAATGATGCCCAGCATAAAAAACAACACATTTTTTTCCAGATGTTTTCTAATCATAGTCGCACACCTCATGTAGGCTAGCCCATATGTTTGGATAAGGTTTGTATCACAACTGAAGTGGCCAAATAACTACTTAAAATTAAGCACATTAATCCGCTTTACAAGGGGTGTAAAGCCTAGCTGGCATACATAAGCAATGCGTGAGTTTCAAGTTTGGGAAAGATAACTTTCACCATAAAAATTCCTCTTTATAATAAAACATTACATGGTTAATTGCATTTGGGTCACTTTTGATAATGGTGTTTTCCGCTAATGGAACATTTGCGCTTATTGCCTACTACCATGTGCGCATTGCTGCGCTTAAAATGTGAAGAAATAGCCTAATAGTTTATCAACATTTTAAGCTGAATGTTCTGATCTGTTGCATCAGCCACATTTCGTAAAAAAAGATTTTTGATGCTAGTGGTTGTATTCATTTGGGATCTATTGCACCCCACAACTGTCCCAGACTATGTTTGGAATATTTATTTCTCACACAGAATAGGTCAACTTTTGTACTATGGGAGATAGTTGATTGACATAGGCTAGTGCTTTTGCTGTACGTTAGGCCTACTCATTTTGTTGGCTGTCGAAAAGTAAATGTGGACAGTTCTTCCAATATCTTCAAAACGCACCTCGGAATTGGATAAGGGCGCGCGCAGTTGCGTCCCCGATTTGTCTGTCTTCACTTGTAYCCTGTGAGAAAGACCCACTTGATGGAGAGCCATGTGAGTGAGAGGTGATTCGGAGCGCTCAGCACTCAGGGAGAGGGATACAACGGCCACTGGCCACAAAGGGAATGGATTTTTTTACGGTGCAATACAGCCACACAAAGGGGATGCTGCCGTTAAATTCTAGGCATTGTCAAGTGCTTGTCAAATTGTGAATGAGTGACTGATGTAGTGTGTGTAGCCTGCGCAAAAAAACAAAGCAGAGCTCATGCCTTTCAAGCAACTTTTTTCAAATTATCATTAGAGTCGCGTCATGCAGCCTTACAACGTATAAAAAAATCGAAATATATAGCCCACCATTTGTAGAACAACTAAAGTTACATTAATAACTCTAAATTAAGCATATAGGAATACCGCTCAACACAGACTAGCCATATTTGCTCACCCCCTCAAATCGTTTGGAGAAAATATCCTTTCTATTTTATTCAGCTTTGTTCAACTCTATTCTTCATACTATAAAATAATACCACGGAATTCTAAGCACATCTTGTCCGCTTAAATGAACTAGTGTAGCCCACAGCCATTTGGCATAACCAGATCAGGACCTAACATAAGGACAACTCAGAGAATGCTATTCTGTTCTTCTGAAATAGACTACATTTTCTTCATATCATGCTTCTTTAGACCTGTCTAAAATAAATAATGGATTCATTGTGAAGGTGTAGGCTATATAACATGGATCTATTAGACTTTTTAAAATGTCGTTTTTTATTTAACTCGATGTTCCAAAGGTCTGCATCGGGGGCTTGTAGGCTATGTGGGGAAGCCAGGAGACGCTACATGTATTTATGTTAATTAACGGGCAATTACCGTGAGACAGTTATTTGCATGACAATCTCCGGCTAATGACATTTCATGACTGCCACAGCCCTAGGTATGCCTACTCATTGCAGGTTGTGTGCCCCAGACATAAGATTGCTAGGCAGCTCCTTTGGATCACTGAAAAGCTTGAGCAGGAGGACAACGACCACAGCGATCCATTTTTTGCACGCTTCATAACTTACACACAGACAGTAACCACAAAAATATTTTTTTTCTGCGCGCAGTGGTTTCAAGAACCTTCGATTGCAGTAATCCCAGTCATAAATGTCCTGTAAAGGATTACATCATATAGAACATTCGGCTCCTTGAACTTGCCTGACAACGTTCATATTCAAGGACCCTTTACAGGACAACAAGCAGGTAACCACACAGTTACAAGTAAGGGACAAAGCTCTCTCAGTGCTGAGTACTTAAAATCATGGGTACACAGGAAGATATAGAATTGTATGTAGTCTAACCTCTCGTGTTTATCACACTGGACTGAAGATTCCCCTGGATGTACAGTATCACAAATGTACGCAGGAATTTGTATTTCATCGTAATGAAGTCATGGTTAATCAAAAATCTAGCCATGTTCACGGACCACACGTTAAATAAAAATGTCTGAGAGTGCATTTATAGCTTTGGTCTGACTCACCCGTCACGGTCAGTTCAGCAGTTGACTGGGCATCTCTACTCTTACAGGTGTATTTCCCAGCATCCCTCTCCTCCACGTTATGGATGAGCAGTTTAGTGACGCGTCCCTCCTGCCTCATCTCATATTTGTCTCCAGACTTCAGGATGACTCTGCCCCTCCTCCAGTCCACTGGGTCACCGGGCTTGGAGAGCTCACAGAAGAACTCCCCACTGTCCCCCTCTATGATCACCATGTTCTGGAGCTGCCGCTTGAACGTCACAGGGAGAGCTGTGGAACCATCAACATTGGTTCATATTGTATGAGCGCAAGAAGTACAAATAGAAACAAACTATTTGTATGGTCTCAAAGCGGGAGTCACTCACAACCCTTCCACCTCTAACCTAAAGAAGTAAATTAGCTTATTTAGAAGGAAAAGCATTGACAGCAAATGTTTCTTACCCTGCACTTTAACTTCAGCGGTGGTCTTCTGGTCTCCAGTGACACAGCTGTACTTCCCTATGTCCTCCGGTTGCACATTGGTAATGGTCAGCTCAGCTATTTTCCCCTCCAGTTTCATCTGGTACTTTCCTCCAGACAGGTCTTGGGACAGTTCTGTCTCCCCCCTCCACCACTCCACTGAGACCCCAGCCTTAGACAGCTCACAGTGCAGGATTATGCTGCCCTCCTCTGGGGCCTCCTGGTTCTTCAGACCCACTTTGAAGGTGGCAGGTACAGCTTGGGAGGAAATAAAAATCATCATAGAGTGAACATTGAATGTACTGAAAGCTAGAACAGCCTCCAGAAACCTTTCCCTTCGGTAGATAAGATGAAGGCCAATTGAATGAACCCTACACCATAGCTAAGGGCTCTGGTTAAGTTAGGCATTCAACCCCCTAGAGAAGGGGGTTCTGCTAAGCTAACATATGAATTGTTTTAAGATGGTCATGCAATGGATCATTTAGCGATTTGATCTTAGAACGCTACAGACGTTTCCGCGAGGAGGCCGACTTTCGGGATGTCTCTGGTCTGACAAACACCGCTGTAGCTCTGCCACTTTCCACCGCCGATGCGGATGGCCGACATGGGCGGATGCGGTGGATTCAGACGTAGCCCATGCAAAAAACAGATGTCTCTAGTTTAAAGAGACACTTATGGGGATTTATTATTATTATACTAATTAGATGTACACAGGGGCGCAGACATCGACTCTAGTTTAACCAAGTTTATGTGCCATCAACACCAGTTGTTTTTCATTCGAGCACAGAGCATCCCCCCCCCCTACCAATGACTTTGACAGTGGACTTGGTCTTCTTGTCTCGACACACACAGCTGTAGACTCCACTGTCCTCTGGCAGAGCCTCCCTGATGAGGAGTTCCAGTGCCGAGTCTGTCTGCTTGATCTGGTATTTGTCTCCGTTCTGCAGTATCCTCTCTCCTCCCAGCCTCCACTCCACTGGCACCCCTGCTTTAGACAGCTCACAGTGCAGCGAGATGGTGTCCCCTTCCTCGGTCTGCAGATTCCGCAGCTTTTGCTTGAAAGTGATGGGAGTTGCTGAAAGACCCCATGGCAATGAGAGACATGGAATGCTGTCTATTTATTTAAAGGACTGTGATTTCATGCTGATGTACTGCATACAATTTTGTTCAAATTTGATATGAATTCAATGTGAATTTAAATATTTTCTCAGTTGTCTCAAACCCTTACCTGTGACTGTAACACCGGCTGTGGTTTCCACATTGCCACAAACACAGGTGTAGATATTGCTGTCTTCGGGTTTGGCATCTATTATCTTCAGTTCATTCACCAACTCTCTCTGTCTTATCTGAAACTTCTCTCCGTTGTTCAGCAGCTCCTCTCCTCCCATCATCCATTCTACAGGGACTCCTGGTTTGGAGAGCTCACAGTGTAACACCAAATTGTTCCCCTCCTCAACATGCACGTTCCTCAGCTTTTGTTTGAAGGTAACAGGCAGGGCTGAAGAAACATGAAAAAATMTAATATGAGAATAGTACAAACGTTTTTGTTTTTTAAGTGCCTTCATGTAAATGTCCAAAATGTACATTTATAAAATGTAACTTCAGAAAAGATTAGCTATACATGAAAACATAATAAGGGTGAGAAACTTCCTACCGCTGATTTTGACAGTGGCTGTGGTCTTTTGGTCTGCACACTCACAGCTGTAGACACCACTGTCGTCAGGCACAGCTTTCCACATCTGAAGCTCCGATATGGTCTCTCTCTTCCTTATCTGGAACTTCACTCCATTCTTTAACAGCCCCTCCCCTTTCCTCCACTCTACAGGGACTCCTGGTTTAGAAAGCTCACAGCGCAACGTGAAACTGCTGCCCTCCTCAGCCTGAACATTTTTCAACTGTTGTGTGAAGGAGATGGGGATGGCTGGGGAGTAAATAGACATATTTTAGTGTTGACCACCAACAGGCGGGAAGACAGAATGACAATGGAAAATGTCTATGAAAAATTGTTTCAATAATCTTCAGACAGATTGGCTTTAATTTGTGGGTGTGATAATGCAACATTGTAAAGTTATTGAATTCATTTGATTTTTGTTGCCACTAATGTTACTCCATATGATGCATCCTGGAAATTGAAATGAAAAGCAAGGATGGCTTTTACCGTGGACTTTGAGGCTGGCTGTGGTTTTGTGGTCTCGGCACTGACAGGTGTAATCTCCTGAGTCCTGAGGCTTCGGGCCAGTGATGGTCAAAGAGATGAGGGACTTCTTCTGCTTCATCAGGTACCTCTCTCCAGCTCTGAGGGTCTCCAAGCCCCTCCTCCAGTGGAACGCAACCCCCGGCAGAGAGAACTCACAGGAAAGGGTCACATCCTCCGCTTCCTTTACCTCCCTGCTCTGCAGCGGCTGGGTGAACTCAGCTGGAATGGCTGGAATAGAAAGAAGGACCCGTGACGGCATCTCCCAATGAGTAATACTGTACATTGTACTGTGACAAGAATACTCTAGGGGGAGCTGTAAAGCAAACAGGTAAAGAAGTAATCCTGTTCTGTCTTTTGAAATAATTGTTATCATATTTGGCTATGACCACTACATTACCACTACATTACTACTTTACATGTGATGCCAAATGTACAGTAAGGAGGACAACGTGATAAAATGAAGGAAAAAAGGTCCTGTTCTCACCTTTTACAGTGACGACGGCCTTGGTGCTGACCGACCCAGCGCTGCACTCATACACCCCAGCATCGCTGTTACTGACCTCCCTGATGGTAAGCCTGGCCTCGTTACCTGAGCGACTGACGTAGTACCTCGAGGAAATCCACATTAGGCAGCCATCTTTGTACCACAGGATGTGGCATGGCTTAGAGGTGATACACACCAGCACCAAACCGCCTCCCTCAATGGCCTCACAGTCCTCCAATGCTTTGGTGATGGTGGGACGTCTCTCTTTACCACGGGAAGGATAGTTTACATAGACAACATGTCAAATACATACACTCTGGACAAAAACGACTGACACATAATTTACATTTTGTGAATAGTTGTTGTAATAGTACAGTGTGTTAGTAGACGTTCGTAAAACAGAAGAACTTTACGCTGACGTTACCTCTAACAAGCAGTGAGGCGTAGGACCTCTTGTCGCCTGCCTCAAAGGAGATGGTGCCCGAGTCTTTACGAGCCAGTTGTTTGAACGTGAGGCTGTGGTAGCCCCCCGGGATCACTTGGATCTCATTTAGCTCATTGGTGTACAGTAAGGTCTCATCCAGGTACCACTTGACCCCAACATAATCGCTGGGACAGATACGACACCTGAACATCACCGTGTCATTCTCCAGACACTCAACATCCTCCAGCTCGTCCATGATCAACACCTTCTGACCTGCAGAGATCACACACCCAGGGATTTAACATGAAACGTGCAAGCTGTATAGAATGGGTATACTCAAAATGCCTGCCATTCCACCTGTCACTGAATGCTGACTTGAATGTGAAAGACCGTTCTATTCATTCTATTTCTATGGCCTTACCATGCACGGTCAGTAGCGCCCGGCTCTGCATGGTGCCAACATCGCAGGTGTACACGTCGGTGTCAACCTTCTCCAGGCAGCTGATGGTGAGGTAGAGGACCACGCCCTTCTGCTTCATCACATATTTCCTGCCCACCCGGAGCTCTGCCATGCCCTTCAGCCAGGTCACCCGCTTGGCCGGAAGTCTCGTCTCGCACTCCAGCATCACCTTGCTCTTCTCCTCGGCCCGTGTGTCCCGCAGCTCCCGAGCAAATGTGTGCTGCAGCTCTGCAGGGGTGGGATGGGTTAAACACACTTCCTGTGTACTACACCTGAGCAGGTGTGTGGAGCGACAACATGGTACAAAAGCAGTACAAAAACTGTCCCGAACATTTTAAAACAAGTCCTTCAAGTCATCAGTCTCAAGTCAAAGTCCAGTCCTGAGTCTTGAGGCTCTAATGTGCATGTGACACAAATCCACAACTTTGCTAAACAGCACTATACCATTACAGAAATACTGRAGTACTACCCAGTACTTGCCTCTGACCTCTAGCTTGGCCCGGGTGGCGATGCCGTCAGCCTCACAGCAGTACTCCCCAGAGTCTCTGATACAGGTGTTCGTGATCACCAGCCGTACCAGGTGCTCCTCCACACTGATCTCGTACTTGGGYGGYCTGTGCCTGATCTGATGGCCGTTCTTCAGCCAGCGGATGAAGGCCTCAGGCTTGGTGATCTCACAGCTCAGCTCAGCGTCCTCCCCTGGGGTGGCTTTGACGCTCGTCATGTCCCTGAACACATGCACCGGCTTCTCTATAGGAGTAGGGTTATATGTTACACATTACATCCAGATTTTCTCTAGGGACACATACATTATAATATGTTTACAGCAGGCCCTCTGTCGAGACACAGACACATGTTGCTATAGGTTCTCTTTAGGAACAAACACACATTGTAGAGTAATTAATATTACTTGAGTGAAATACTATTTTTGCCTTTCCAGAGATTAGGTCATGACTGGCCATGATGACACCCAGCTTTGTATACATTTCAGACACTCACCTTTGACAAACAGCATGGTCCGGCAGCTGAGGTCTTTGACGAAGAAGACTACGTCCCCGGCTTCAGTCACAGTTGCGTCTCTGATGGTCATCTTGTACTTGCGACCCTTGTTTACGATCTGGATGCGGCTGTTGCTGACCACAAGTCGACCGTTCAGGGTCCAGGAGGGCTCGTCGATGACATTGTGAGAGAGGACGCACTCGAAACTGCAGCTCTCGCCCTCCAGAACGGCGACAGTCTTCATACGCTGGGCGATGGTGATGTGAATGTCTGCGGAGGGAAATTTCAGTGAGATCAGGTGGACAATTGATTGACGATCAGATGGACATTTCTGGTCCAATAATTTCTGGACCAGACCTCACTGATGATCTGGACCATACATACCATGTACAGTGACCTTGGCCTTGGTCTGGCTGGTGCCCAGGTCACAGCTGTAGTGGCCTGCATCATCCTTACTCAGACTATGGATGATGAGCGTTAAGGACTTCCCAGACATGAGCAGCTCATATTTGTCACTGCTGGCCAGGACCGTACCATCCTTCCTCCAGACAGGGGTGACCGTTTCCTTCGAGGTCTCACACTGCAGACACACCTTCCCCTCCTCCTCCCCTGACATGTCTTCTAGAGACCTGAGGAACACTGCTGGCTTTTCTGGAGGAGACAAGAAACAGTACAAACACATTAGCTACTGATCTAATCTAAATCTCTTACGTTCGTCCATGCATCAGTAGCTGATAAATATCTTGCTCATTCAGAGTTACTTAAGGAAATCATTTCAATCATCTTCAGGTCTCAGACATACCAAGTCTACTATATTTGCTTCATTTTCCAATTAGATCTCCAGATTGGGGAAAAACAAACTCGGTACTGACMAGGAACATACAACCCCTAGAATTACACTACCTTCTCAATTACTCTTGCAGTGGAAGCTCACAAGTGAAAAGTGACAACTGTACAAGGCATACCTTTGACCTTGAGGGAGGTGGACTCTGTGAGAAGGCCAGCCTTGAAGGTCACCCTGCTCTCCTGTGGGCGGAGATTTTTGATGGTGAGGCTGTGAATGGTGCCCATGTTCTGAATCCTGGTAACAGTGTTGGCGTTGAGGTGGTTGTCGTTCAGAAGCCACTGCACATTGGCTACCACGTAGTTGAGTTCACATGTGAACGTGGCGTTGCTATCCTCTTCCACCTTCACGTGCTCCAGGTGCCTTACGATCTTCAGCCTTCGCACTGAAAAAAAAATATATAGTTCATATCCATGGTGTAAGGGTTTTCCTGTCGTTAATATCTACCTTTTCTACAAGAGTTGGGTCTAATCCTGAATGCTGATTAGTTAAAACCGCATTGCAGCCGGTGTCTATTCCAAAAGTAAATCGATGATGTTAAAATGCCTATTTACTCTGTTCCATCTGACTGCGCAATCCACTGTCTCATCAGCCCAGCCAGACAATTTATAAACTTGATAGAGTTTGAACTATAAATAGCATCTAGACATTAGCTCACATTTCTTTTAGATTAACATTTTGGTTTTCAACAGTGGAGAATAGTTTAAACCTTACTGTCTGTCTCTCCGACATTTGCAACATTGTTTTAATATTCAAATTCGATCTCCAGTTGTCGCATAGTAATGAATGAGTCTGGGGTCGGGATGAAACAGACAGGCAGGCAACTTTTATCAGCTAGTCGAAATCATGAATCAGCATCATTTTTATGGATATATACAAAGAAATATCAATAGAAAACAGGTCAAACGAAACAAAGTGCAGCTAGTTTTCCAGCTTCAGTGATTGTTTTAGCTGTGTTATTGGCTAGCTCCTTTGAACAACAAGACCTGACAAGAGAGCACATTTTTTATGCCAGATGAAATCACTCATCATTAGCTCATTGTATTGGATCTATCCAAATAAATTTCACTAGAAAACAGCTTAAACCACTAAAAATGCAGCTACTTTGTTGTTATTCAGTCTGCACTGTTTGACGTGACTGTAAGTTAGCCGTAGTTGGCTAGCTAGCAAGCAAGGGATAAGAACGTTGCCAGCCAGTATGGCAATAGAACATTTAGAATGAACGTCTAGTTCGAGTCCATAGATACAGAACAAAAAGACTTAACAACTGGGACGCCTCTCTGGCAACCGAACCGATAGAACGAACAACCAGACGGCTTGGATAGCAACCCTATATTATGTATGTATGACTAAATTAATCTAAGTAAAGTTAATGAAAATATGTAAATTATTATTTGAATATGTTGGTAACCCGTTGTATAAAAGGAGCACCTATGTGAGAATGCTATTCACTGACTACAGCTCAGCGTTCAACACCYTAGTGTCCTCAAAGCTCATCACTAAGCTAAGGACCCTGGGAATAAACACCTCCCTCTGCAAAGGGATCCTGGACTTCCTGATGGGCCACCCCCAGGTAGTATTTWTTTWWTTTTTTTATTTAACTAGGCAAGTTAGTTAAAACAAATTCTTATTTACAATGACGGCCTACACCGTCCAAACCCAGACAACGCTGGTCCAATTGTGTGCCGCCCTATGACCTATTGTGATTCAGCCTGGATTCGAACCAGGGACTGTAGTGACACCACTTGTACTGAGATGSAGTGCATTAGACCCCTGCGCCACTCAGGAGGTAATGGTAGGTAACAACACATCTGCCACGCTGATCCTCAACACGGGGGCCCCTCAGGGGTGTGTGCTCAGTCCACTCCTGTGCTCCCTGTTCACTCATGACTGCATGGCCAGGCATGACTCCAACACCATCATGAAGTTTGCAGATGACACAACAGTGGTATACCTGATCACTGACAACGATGAGACAGACTATATGGAGGAGGTCAGAGACCTGGCCGTGTGATGCCAGGACAACAACCTCTCCCTCAACGTGATCAAGACAAAGGAAATTATTGTGGACTACAGGAAACGGAGGATCGAGCACGCCCCCATTCTAATCGGCAAGGCTATAATGGAGCAGGTTGACAGCTTCAAGTTCCTTGGTGTCCACATCACCAACAAACTATCATGGTCCAAACACACTAAGACAGTTGTGAATCTTTTCAGTCTCCTGAGGGGTTCCCCCCCTTGGCATGGGTCCTCAGATCCTCAAAAGTTTCTACAGGTGCATCATCGAGAGCATCCTGACTGGTTGCATCACTGGCAACTGCTCGGCCTCTGACCYCAAGGCACTACAGAGGGTAGTTTTACATTTAAAACAAAACAGAGATGCTAGTTCTAGGTCCCAAGAAACAATCTTTTGTTGGATCTGACAATTCATCTTGATGGTTGTACAGTCGTCTCAAATAAAACTGTGAAGGACCTCAGCGTTACTCTGGACCCTGATCTCTCTTTTTTTACGAACATATCAAGACTGTTTCACGGACAGCTGTTTTCCATCTACGTAACATTGCAAAAATCTGAAAAGTMTTGTCCAAAAATGATGCAGAAAAATGAATCCATGCTTTTGACACTTCTAGATTAGACTACTGGAATGCTCTACTTTCCGGCTACCCGGATAAAGCACTAAATAAACTTCAGTTAGTGTTAAACACGGCTGGCAGAATTTTGACTAGAACCAAAAAATGTGATCATATTACTCCAGTGCTAGACTCTCTACACTGGCTTCCTGTTAAGGCTAGGCCTGATTTCAAGGTTTTACAGCTAACCTACAAAGCATTACATGGGCTTGCTCCTACCTATCTCTCTGATTTGGTCCTGCCATACATACCTACACGTACGCTATGGTCACAAGACGCAGGCCTCCTTATTGTCCATAGAATTTCTAAGCAAACAGCTGCAGGCAGGGCTTACTCTTATAGAGCTAAATTTTTATGGAACGGTCTGCCTATCCATGTGAGAGACGCAGACTCGGTCTTGACCTTTAAGTCTTTATTGAAGACTCATCTCTTCAGTACGTCCTGTCCGGGTTGGCACCCCRCTCGGGTTTGTGCTATGGGGGAGATATTTGTGGGCTATACTCTGCCTTATCTCAGGGTAGTAAGTTGGTGGTTGAAGATATCCCTCTAGTGGTGTGGTGGCTGTGCTTTGGCAAAGTGGGTGGGGTTATATCTTGCCTGGTTGACCCTGTCCAGGGGGTATTGTGGACGGGGCCACAGTGTCACAGTGTCTCCCGACCCCTCCTGTCTCAGCCTCCAGTATGTATGCTGCAATGGTTTATGTGTTGGGGGGCTAGGGTCAGTCTATTATATCTGGAGTATTTCTCCTGTCTTATCTGGTGTCCTGTGTGAATTTAAGTATGCACCCTCCAATTCTCTTTCTCTCTTTTTTTCTCTCTCACTCTCTCTCTCTTTCTCTCTTTCTCTCAGAGGACCTGAGCCTTAGGACCATGCCTCAGGACTACCTGGCCTGATGACTTCTTGCTGTCCCCAGTCCACCTGGTCGTGCTGCTGCTCCAGTTTCAACTGTTCTGCCTGCGGCTATGGAACCCTGACCTGTTCACCGGACGTGCTACCTTGTCCCGGACCTGCTGTTTTCGACTCTCTCTCTCTACCGCACCTGCTGTCTCTAACTCTGAGTGATCGGCTATGAAAAGCCAACTGACATTTACTCCTGAGGTGCTGACCTGTTGCACCCTCTACAACCACTGATTATTATTATCTGACCCTGCTGGTCATCTGTGAACGTTTCAAAATCTTAGCCATGTACTGTTATAATCTCCACCCGGCACAGCCAGAAGAGGACTGACCACCCCACCGAGACTGGTTCCTCTCTAGGTTTCTTTCTAGGTTCCTGCCTTTCTAGGGAATTTTTCCTAGCCACCGTGCTTCTACATCTGCATTGCTTGCTGTTTGGGGTTTTAGGCTGGGTTTCTGTATAGTACTTTCGTGACATCGGCTGATGTAAAAAGGGCTTTATAAATACATTTGATTGATTGAATGATAGTGCATACGGCCCAGTACATCACTGGGCTCAAGCTTCCTGCCATCCAGGACCTCTATACCAGGCGGTGTCAGAGGAAGGCCATAAAATTGTCAACGACTCCAGCCACCCTAGTCATAGACTGTTCTCTCTTCTTCTGCATGGCAAGCGGTACCGGAGCGCCAAGTCTAGGTCTAAAACGCTGCTTAACAGCTTCTACCTCCAAGCCATACGACCCCTGAACAGTTAATCAAAGGGCCCTCTTTTACGCTGCAGCTACTCTCTGTTTATTGTCTATGCATAGTCACTTTAACTCTACCTACATGTACATATTGTGATTGTTATTTTACTGCCGCTGTTTAATTATGTGTTACTTTTATTTCTTATTTAAAAAATTGTACTTAACACTTATTTTTCTTAACTTCTTAAAGCATTGTTGGTAAAGGGCTCGTAAGTAAGCATTTCACTSTAAGGTCTACACCTGTTGTATTCAGAACATGTGACAAATAACATTTGATTTGATTTGATAATGCCCTCAAAGCCGGTGTTCGATGGATATATTGGCACGGTTTGGCGGCCCTCGACTTCGTCTCYGGCGTAACAACACCCGTGCCAGTGTATCCTCCAAACACCGGCTTATCTGGCATTATCACTGAAACAGCACAGTATAGACGAAGCAGTATAGATGAAGTGATATGTAAAGAGTTTCACTTCATCAAGCATGAAGCTGATTTCCATGATCAACCATCTGAACGTTGAAGCTTTGTCCCCAAAAAATATTTGTGGTCCTCTTTATTACTGTATGAACAACAGCATCCTCACCCTCCACAGTAACCTTGGCTGTGCTCTTTGACCCTCCAGCCATGCAGCTGTACTGGCCAGTGTCGGTCTCCTTGAGGCCCTGGATGGTCAGCTCTGCCTGGCTCTTCTCCGTCCTCATGCTGTACTTGCTGGATGTCTGCAAGGCAGTGCGGCCCCTGTACCAGCGCACCACCCTGGGGGAGGGGGCAAACTGACACCTCAGTGTGACCGAGCTGTTCTCTTTAGCCTCCGCGTCTGGCATGGGCTGGACCACTTTCAGAGGGCGCTCTGGAAAGGTACAGGGATGGATAATGATATAATACAGTATGTTAGTCTGTTTAAGGGATTCAAAAGCAAAGTACGAACCCAACGGGAAACACCTCTCACAATACAGTACTCTACCCTAGAGCCTGGAGGGTCATTGTCAACAGTAAGCAGGGCATCGTTCCAACTTCCACTTGGTGACAATCAACCTTACCCTTAACGGTGAGCTGTGCGGTGGAGCGGCTCTTCCCGGCGTTGAACTGCACAGGGCCGGTCATAGAGCTGTCCGTGCTGATGAAGCAGAGGGTGTGCAGTGTGCCCTGCCGGTCTATGCTCAGTTCAGGCCCCTCCATCAGGACCTCTCCGTCCAGGGTCCACTTTGGGGGTCTCCCCACCCTCAGGCTGGTCTCCACCTGGAACAGGGCCTCCCTGGGCTCGGTCACCTTCACAGACCTCAGCCCCTGCACTATGCTGATCGCCTGCTCTGCATGCACAGGGAGCACACATTGGATCAGCATCATCACTTAGAGCTACTTCAAAGGAAAGTGTACACCCAGGAAGTGTGTAAGGTAGATAGTTGGGTTATCAGTGTGAACATACATTACATGGCCAAAAGTGTGTGGACACCTACTCGTCAAACATCTCATTCCAAAATTATGGGCATTAATATGGAGTTGGTCACCCCTTTGCTGCTATAACAGCCTCCACTCTTCTGGGAAGGCTTTCCACTKGATGTTGGAACATTGCTGCAGGGACTTGCTTCCATTCAGCCACAAGAGCATTGATGTTGGGAGATTAGGCCTGCCTCGCAGCCGGCGTTCCAGTTCATCCCAAAAGTGTTTAGTGGGGTTGAGGTCAGGGCTCTGTGCATGCCAGTCAAGTTCTTCCACACCAATCTCAACAAACCATTTCTGTATGGACCTCGCTTTGTGCACAGGGGCATTGTCATGCTGAAACAGGAAAGGGACTTCCCCAAACTGTTGCCACAAAGTTGGAAGCAAAGAATTGTCTAGAATGTACCGTTAAGATTTCCCTTCCCTGGAAATAAGGGACTTAGCCCAAACCATGAACAGCAGACCCAGACCATTATTCCTCCGCCACCAAACTTTATAGTTGGCACTATGCATTCGAACAGGTAGCGTTCTCCTGGCATCCGCCAAACCCAGGTTCGTCCATCGGATTGCTAGATGGAGAAGCGTGATTCATCACTCCAGAGAATGCATTTCCACTACTCCAGAGTCCAATGGCGGCGAGCTTTACACCACTCCAGCCGACGCTTGGCATTGCGCATGGTGATCTTAGGCTTGTGTGCAGCTGCTCAGCCATGGAAATCCATTTCATGAAGCTCCCAACGAACCGTTCGTGTGCAGACGTTGCTTCCAGTGGCAGTTTGGAACTCGGTAGCGGGTGTCGCAAACGAAGACTGATGATTTGTACATGCTAAGCGCTTCAGCACTCGTCGGTCCCGTTCTGTGAGCTTGTGTTACCACTTCGCGGCTGAACCTAGATGTTTCCACTTCACAATAACAGCACTTACAGATAACCAGGGCAGCTCTAGCAGGGCATAAATTTGACTTGTTGGAAAGGTGGCATCCTATGGCGGCGCCACATTAAAAGTCACTGAGCTCTTCAGTACGGGCCATTCTACTGCCAATGTTTGTCTATGGAGATTGTATGGCTGTGTGCTCGATTTTATACACTCGTCAGCAACGGGTGTGGCTGAAATAGCCGAATCCACTAATTTGAAGGGGTGTTCACATACTTTTAGCCATGTAGTATATTTAGTTGAATGATGTGTTTTGGTGACTTACGGATAAGTATGAGGGTGTAACACTTTATATGAAGGTCTGCTTGTAAACTGCTTATTAACATTTAGCATAAAAATATACCTAACATTGGAGCTASTATGTTAAGCTGGCCAGACAATAAGTCCGAATGAATTACAATGAGCATCTCACCCTCCACTAGCAGTTGGCAGGAGGTCTTGTCATCGCCAGCGTCACAGGTGTAGGTGTCCTCGTCTGACGAGGCCACGTCATCAATGTGCAGCTGCCTGTAGACATCGTCGCTAACAATCTGGTGCTTCTTGCTGGGTTGGATCTCACTCCTGTTCTTGAACCACCTGACCAGGGCGTTGGCCCTGGACACCTGGCACTCCAGCAGTCCTTTGTGTTTGTACATAGCAATCTTCACTCTCAGAGGCTTCACTATCTGCACAGGCAGCTCTGTGGAAATAGGAGTACCACTGAACCATTGCTTATTGAAGCTTCACCTGATGAGGCCACTTAGGCCAGATTACAGTTGTTTTTTTGTTGTTGTCATTGACGAACATTGAGATCGTTGATTCTAAAAAGAGATGTTCACCTTTTACCGTGAGAGTTGCATAGGAGGAGACCCTGTCTGCGGTGAATTTGATCTCCCCAGCATTTGCTGGCCTTACAGACTTGAAGCACATGGTGTGAGTTTGACCTGTATTCAGATGGAAATAGGTGTTTCATTAGTCGTTTTCAATTATGTGTATAAACCCCTGGATTGCTGATGCTATTCAATGGCCAATGAGAGGCTTTGAAGCCACCAGCCGCCATATTGGCACTCCACACTAGGAGCAGTCCTCCATAGGAATGAATGGAATCCTACAGTATTTCAATTACATGTTTCAAGGACAAAATTACATGTATTTAAGTATGTGTTTGTTCTATTGGGGACAGTAACATTAATGGGGAGAGTAAAAAAAATGTGGTAACACTTTCTATGAAGAACATATGCGTAATGCATTATACATGTACCCATAATGCACTACGATAGAGTAATAATGCCCTATAAGCATAGTTATACACTCACATAAAGACTTATATAGACTCATAAGTCCGTGRACCAATACTCCTAGTGCATTATAGGTATAATAGAATTAAGCAATAAGGCCCGAGGGGGTGTGGTATATGGCCAATATACCACAGCTAGGGGCTGTTCTTACGCATGACGCAACGCGGAGTGCCTGGATACTGCCTTTAGCCGTGGTATTTTGGCCATATACCACAAACCCCCGAGGTTCCTTATTGCTATTATAAACTGGTTACCAACGTAATTACAAGAGTAAAAATAAATGTTTTGACATACCCGTGGTATACGGTCTGATACGCCAAGGCTTTCAGCCAATCAGCATGCAGGGCTCGAACCAGCCAGTTTATAATCGCTTATAATGTACAGCAACATAGCGCTGGTCACTTTTTCCTCAAGGATCATACAGTATTATAAACGACCATCAGTGTGATGATTCTAATGTATGTTTTTGTCAATGAGCAGCACATCATTATTACTACATCATAATCTTTGTTATGGTGTGTTATAGCGCATACTTATAAGCCACTATGAAGTCATCTTTGATTGCTTTAGGTAAAGTGATGAAACGCCTAAGGCAGACAGATATAATACACCTGTTAAAGCTGTTAGGATACAATTATAAAAAGTGTGCATTGTCAGCTTTTAGCAAGGTATACCTTTCTCTGTATTTCAACAGCGCCTCCTGTCAGTCATCTAGGGTTAATACATATCGTCGGTAGTGTACCGAGCTATAAACACATGTCCATGACAAGGCTCAGCTGTGTCCCATGCTCACCCTCGTGCCTGATCTTGACGTTGTCTCCGTGTTTGATCCTGGTGTTGTCGTTGTACCAACGCCCGTCCACGTCCTCACAGTTGACCTCACACAGGAAGGTCACACTCTGCCTCTCAGTCACTTCCTCATCTTCCAACTCCTTCACAATCTGTATGTCTCTGGCTGGCAGACAACGACAGGGAGACAAACACAGACAGATAGGCCAGACGTTACCTAGAGGTCCAGTGTGCGATTCGATCAAATGATGTGCTGTGATGTATTGTGGTCCGTACTGGGATTTATCTGTGATTTTACATTTATTCTTCGCCAAGCCATTAGTCTGGATGAAAAGTCAGTGAGAAAATATCAGGCTAACATAGAAACAGACTGGCAATAAGACTTCCGGCTATTACAGAAGCATTAGACTTAGAAAGGGTCATACAATTGTCCCAGATGCATTATTCCTCTCAACTGTTGTGTTCTGTCATATTGTTACCTATGACAGTGAGTTGGCCTGAGGTTTGGATCCAGTTTTGGCTCCCGTCAGTCTGGAAGGAGAACAGGCCAGTGTCTCCTAAGGTGACCCGGGTGAAGGTGAGAGTGTGTTTATTCCGATGGGTAGTGATGCGACAGGTAGGCTTGGACTTGAGCTTGACCCCGTCCTTGGTCCACGTGCCCGCTATGTAGGACAGGTTGAGGGTCACCTCGAACGTGCAGCCCTCCCTCTCACACACATCCACATCCTCCAGCCCCTTCACTACCTGGAGATGGATCTGGTTCTCTGCAGACAGAGAGTAAGATATGTTCCAACAAGTGTGTGTGTGCTCGTGGGGGAGGGAGAGATTTCACATTTCTATGTCGGGTCATTGAATATTGAATAAAGTTGAGCGAAATACAAAGTCAAAGAAAAGTAACTGCATAGAATGTGTCCCGTGGAATGGAGGCCTTACTTGCAGCAGTTACTTTGCTCCCAGACTTGTCTCCCATGGTTTGTCAGGAGGGATGGCTTCAACCACTTCTGATAGTGGTTGGCTTTCCCCTTGTCCGTATCTCTAGGTTGTCRCTAGGGCTAAAACGGCACAGTTTGATACATCTTTAAAAACATGCTGGAAGTCACGGAAACCTTCATATTGACTTGTAAATAACCCCTCCACTCTCTCACTCTCACAGACATTTTTCAAAAATGAAGGACCAACGTGGACTTGAGAGCGACACTTTAATATGGCTATACTGGGATGTGGCATGGATGGCTGGCACCCGACATCATGAAGATGACAAGTAATCTCTGTCACCTTACATGGCTGAGCTCTGCATCACTAATTTAGCGTCTGCTGTGCTGCCCCCTCCAGCAGTCTACATGTACAGTATGTATGTGAGGAGACTCCGCTAACCTCAAAATGGGTTAAACAAACGAAAGGTGTCAATCAGTATGACTGACTGACATAGAATACAAAAACAGAACCAATGGATGAGTTGAAAGGTTTTTAAGACTCCAACCCACTATGAGGGGCGTGAAGCTTGATAATGGCGGAGTGCCATCCAAGGACAAGACCTCATCAAATGACTTGCCACGTCACGTCATTTTAACTCACGTGGTGCTGTGTGCGTAATACAGAAATACAGACACATTCTCAGTCAACACTGTCTCACAGACCTCATGCTACGAAACCCAATAAGGTTATCGACAAAGGAGGTCAGCCAAAGTCACTTCACATATTTATATATCCAAACAGCTGTGGAGAAAGTATATGATTAACCGTCATGCATCTCCCACTCGGGACTTTGTCATTTTTCATGTATCTGTTTCCATAGAAGTAAAACATTTAAACAACTGGATCACATTAACATTGGCCAAATGGGCAACTGGCTAGTGTGAGCACGTAGTACGATATTCAGTCTACAATACTAATTGATGGATGACATAGTCACAACTTGTCACTGCAGGAACATAGAGCAGAACAGAAGATAGACACAACGCCAAACAGCTTTGAAGTTATACTAAATGTTCACGTGAACACCTGCCTGTAATGTCATAATTCTCAGACCAATGAGCATCATGGTCCCAAATCATTATCAATTTCCTGACGCATATAAGTAAGCGCCAGAAAATGGTCAATGGCAGTGATTTCTTTTGATACAATAAAATACAGTATCAGAAATAGAACTCTGACCAACTGCAGTGGTGTACCCACCTTAAGCCTGGTCAGCTGTATTCTGGGAAAATCTCTTTCCTCACATGCCCTCTCAGTATCCTAACGAAAATACCACTTTCAGCTGGACAAAAAAGCCGCCTGTCATGAAAGGTATGTCCGACCTTTGTCTTTCTTCACCCCAAATCCCTCAAGATTAACAACAAAAGTTAGGCGAGGAGAGAGGATGCCCAGGTTGGAGGGCTAGCCTACCACACGGTCTCCAGAGCGGACYGTCAGTCGGCCAATGGCCCTTTCTCTTTTTTTCCTGCTTTGGTAAAGCCTAATGCTGAACAGCTGAACAACATCTCTCCTGTCAGACTCCCCTCCAAAATAGACCAGTGTCATCTCACACTGTTGCGTTTACGCACTGAAGGTAGGTGAGGAGTCAAACGCAGGAGAGCAGAGATGTCAGCGTAGCGTATAATTTAATAAAGGCAAGTCCAAAAACACGGTACAGTACAATACRCCAAAAACAACGCCCAAGACAATGGGAACTAACAGTAAGGCGCAAAAACACAACGCACCTTATTATAATAACCACACGCGAAATACACTGAGGAAAGCCTCCARAAGCAACAAGAAAATAATCCCGCACAAACCTAAGCGGGGAAACAGGGGTAAATATACACACAAACTAAAGCAAATGAAAACCAGGTGTGAATGAACCAAAGACAAAACAAACGGAAAAGGAAACATGGATCGGTGATGGCTAGTATGCCGGCGACGCCGAGCACCGCCCGAACAGGGAGAGGAACCACCTTCGGTGGAAGTCGTGACAGTACCCCCCCCCCCCCTGAAGGCGCCCCTGAAGGCGGTGAAACTCCCTCAGCAGAGATGGGTCTAATACGTCCTCCACCGGCACCCAGCATCTCTCCTCCGGGCCGTACCCCTCCCAATCCACGAGGTACTGAAGGCCCCTCACCTGAAGCCTTGAGTCCAGTATAGACCGAAATGCATACGCCGGGGCCCCCTCGATGTCCAGGGGGGGCGGAGGGACCTCCCGCACCTCAGCTTCTTGAAGCGGACCAGCCACCACCGGCTTGAGGAGAGACACATGAAACGAGAGGTTAATACGGTAATAAGGGGGGAGCTGTAACCTGTAACACACCTCGTTTATTCTCCTCAGGACTTTAAATGGCCCCACAAACCGCAGACCCAGCTACCGGCAGGGCAGGCGGAGGGGCAGGTTTCGGGTCGGGAGCCAGACCCGGTCCCACGGTGCGAACACCGGGGCCTCACTGCAGTGACGGTCAGCGCTTGCCTTCTGCCGCCCTTCAGCCCGTTTCAGGCACCCGTGGGCGGCACGCTAAGATAGCTTTGGCTTTACTGCAGTGAGGCAAGTCCTGCCCAGCATCAGTAGTGTGGATATATCCACGCAAGTTCCTAAATCACCAGACAATTATATAATAAACATGCTATGATGGTTTTCCCATTTGTGCTTATGTCATATTGGATGGGAAGCTCTCCTCTGACCAAAGAAATTGTTGGATTTTYTGCCTGTTCCTGCAAATTCCTTGGATTGTAAACTGTCATGGRCATATTGATTCAATGGTTGTAAAGCTAGGTCTGTCCATGATCAAGAAATTATTTTCTTTTTTGACACCAGACTCCACAAAGCAAGTCCGGCAGGTTCTAGGGTCTAGGTTCTAGGTATCTATCTTGATTATTACCCAGTCATATGGTCAGGTGCTGCAAAGAAGGACGTAGAAAAACTGCAGCTGGCCCAGAACAGAGCGGCACATCTTGCTCMTCATTGTAATCAGAGGGCTAAATTCAATACCATGTATGCCAGTCTCTCTTGGCTAACAGTTGAGGAGAGACTGATTGCATTACTTCTTTTTAGAAGAAACATTATGTGCATAGTCAACTTACACACAGCTCTGACCACTCGTATCCACAGACGTGCCTCCAGTCTCCTAACCTAGACACAAATTCAATAAAAACGACAGTATTTACACTAAGAGCGGCCATGGTTGCATTGCATTTTTGCAAAATGTATTACAAATGAAAAATAGAAAAACCTTATTTACATAAAGTATCCAGACCTTTTGCTATGAGACTCAACATTTATCTCAGGTGCATCCTGTTCCCATTGATCATCCTTGAGATGTTTCTAAACTTGGAGTCCACCTGTTCTGTAAATTCAATTGATTGGACATGATTTGGAAAGGCAACACACCTGTCTATATAAGGTCCCACAGTTGACGGTGCAAAAACCAAGTCCATGAGGTCGAGGAATTGTTCCGTAGAGCTCCAAGACAGGATCGTGTCGAGCACAGATCTGGGGAAGAGTACCAAAAAATAGCGCAGCATTGAAGGTTCCCAAGAACCCACTGGCCTACATCATTCTTAAATGGAAGAGTTTGGAACCCACCAAGACTCTTCTAGAGCCGGCTTGCTCGGCCAAACTGAGCAAATCGGGGGAGAAGGCCATGGTCAGGGAGGTGACAAAGAACCTGATGGTCACTCTGACAGAGCTCCAGATTCCTTTAGTGGAAGCCACTGAAGCCACTCCTCATGTAAAGGCACATGACAGCCCGCCTTGGAGTTTGCCGAAAAGGCACTAAAGACTCTTCAGACCATGGAGAAACAAAGATTCTCTGGTCGGATGAAACCAAGATGGAACCTTGGGGGCCGTGTATGACAAGGCCGTCCACGTTCTGGAGGAAACCTGGCACCATCCCTACGGTGAAGCATGGTGGTGGCAACATCATGCTGTGGGGATGTTTTTCAGTGGCAGGGACTGGGAGACTATTCAGGATTGAGGGAAAGATGAACAGAGCAAAGTACAGAGAGATCCGTGATGAAAACTTGCTCCAGAGCACTCAGGACCTCAGACTGGGGCGAAGGTTCACCTTCCAACAGCACAACGACCCTAAACACACAGCCAAGACAGTCCAGGAGTGGCTTCGGGACAAGTCTTCAATCAAACATTTCTGGAGACCTGAAAATAGCTGTACAGCGACACTCCCCATCCAACCTGACAGAGCTTCAGAGGATCTGCAAAGAAGAATGAGACTCTCCAAATACAGGTGTGCCAAGCTTGTAGCATCATACCCAAGAAGACTGGAGGTTGTAATTCTTAGCCATCCTAAATTGGATCGCTTACTGCGTTTTCAAACAATGTTCCTGTTTGAGTAAGGGTAAAATGAAGTACAGCCACCTTT
The DNA here is from genome assembly GCF_002910315.2 of Salvelinus sp. IW2-2015. Taxonomy (NCBI): domain Eukaryota; kingdom Metazoa; phylum Chordata; class Actinopteri; order Salmoniformes; family Salmonidae; genus Salvelinus; species Salvelinus sp. IW2-2015. The sequence goes on along the minus strand of NC_036856.1, from coordinate 5,429,582 downwards.
GACCATGGGTATCTGCGATCTAAATATGTCTTAATCGCAGTTTAAAGGCAAATACAAACAACACATGAATAAAAAATTGTGGTTTTATCTTTTTATATTTAATATAATTCACTTGTAGCCCATATAGGCAGGCATGTATTCTTATATACTACAATAAAAAAATCAGTTTTAAAATATCACACTTTTGACCAATAAATGTCTCAATTTTAAATGACCTGCTCTTTCTTAGATAAGCCTGGAAATAGTTTTGATTGGTAAGACTAAGCAATTTGGTGTTTCCTGGGAAGGGCCCAGCTTTTTAGGGCAGTCAAAATAAGAAACACGTCCAAGTATCTTTCTCTTAGGGATAATTCCCCGTTTAGCCATGAGGACGAATATCACAAAAGAGCTGGCCTCAACGCCACACCGTGGGTAAATCATATGAGAGGATTAGTAAAGATAACTTCGCATTTCTAATCTAGTCGGGTTTGTCGAAATATCATCTCCTTGGTAAGCTTCCTAGATCAAGTGCCAACTGATTGGCAGTCAAGCGTGAGAAGCGGAGTGCTACGCTGGTACATGGGACTAATATCGTTAACACTTAGGTTCTCAAGCAGAGAATCGTAGGTAGATCCCTTTGTAAGACTTTGATTCCCGACGTCCAACTCCCTGAGTACTGTCGTTACAAGTTTGGCTGTGCTGTTTCAGGAGGGCAATCTAGCCTAAGACTTTTCCCTTTTGCCCCAACCTAAATTGGTTTAGACATGATTCCTCTGCTCCCTGGCTGAGTATAGAGAAAAATATGGTGTCTCCTATTGCCCTGGAAGAGGTGGCCTTCACTGATATATCCCTTAAATAATGTAAACTATGCTTTGGTCCTATTATTGCTCACACAATTTCTATTTGGCTCAACATTTAAAAACAATGTAACTGGGAATCAAAATGGCATGACCACACTCCAATCTTTCACAATAATGCCTTGAGATCTGGAGAGCGGCCTTTTGCATCCCCCCAATGGTCCAAATGTAGAATCCGATATCATGGACAGAAATGGTTTGAGATCATTCCAAGATTTGAAATATACATACACATTGGGTGGGGTTAGAGAAATGGGATGGGTGGTTGGGGGTGAAGCCCCACTTTTTTCCCCCTGTTTATACTGAATGCATTATTACTGTGTATGTATTTCTTAATGTTTTCATTTATTTGTGTGGGGGAAAAAATCACACTAATTAACGCTTTAGTCGTACCACGGTTAACTTATGCCACTGCCTACTCTAGACGACTCGTTTTTAAAATTATATGAGCAAAAAACGACGTTCCACTTTATTTGGAACCTAAGCCAGACAAAACTATACATTAAAAACAAAAACAACCCCCCCCCAATAAATATATAAAACAATTAAACGTACCTACTTATATAATATGAGTTGCTCCATACAGGTTGCAAAAGAGCTGGGTTTTTCAAGTTTTTCAAGTATTATACAAAATTCTTGCCACTAACAGAATMGAATATACACTGACAGTACAAAACCTTAGACTGATCAGGTGAAAGCTACAGTTTGATCCCTTATTGATGTCACTTGTTAAATCCACTTTATTCAGTGTAAATGAAGGGGAGGAGACAGGTTAAAGAAGGATTTTTAAGCCTGGAGACAATTAAGACATGGATTMTGTGTGCCATTCAGASGGTGAATGGGAAAGACAAAAGATTTAAGTGCCTTTGAACGGGGTATGATAGTAGGTGCCAGGTGCATTGGTTTTGTAATGAACGAGGGGAGACAGAGAGCTGGTTTCAAGCGCAGGGCGCAGCAGGTGTTTATTGCAATGGACCAGAGAAGGAGGCAGGTAGCTGTGTCCAGGCAGAAGGTCATACACAGGGGGTCCAAAAGGGCAACAGTACAAGCAGGAAAAAGGCTAGTAACGTAGTCTGGGAGATCAGGCAATAGGTAGATAACAGGAAATCCGATAGGCTAAAGCACAGGCAGGGAATAGGCAAAAGGCGTCATTAGTGAGGCAGGCAAAAACTATCATACACAGGAGGAGTAAATCACGGGAAAACCAGAGTTCCGAAAGATGTGTTTCACAAAACAAACAATACCTCACAGTGATGGGGTGCAAAGAACTGAACTAAATAGCATACAGGTGTGTGAACAGGTGATTAGAATTCAGGTGATTGGGATCTGGAGAGTGAGCTGCATTCAGGGGATCTAGGTGTTTGAGAGTGTGAGCTGGAAAGTGGGCTGGAAAGTGAGCTGTATACAGGCTGTCTCTTATACACATCTAGATGTGTATAAGAGACAGGGGCAGATAACAGGAAATCCGATAGGCTAAAGCACAGGCAGGGAATAGGCAAAAGGCGTCATTAGTGAGGCAGGCAAAAACTATCATACACAGGAGGAGTAAATCACGGGAAAACCAGCGTTCCGAAAGATGTGTTTCACAAAACAAACAATACCTCACAGTGATGGGGTGCAAAGAACTGAAGTAAATAGTGTGTGATAATGACATACAGGTGTGTGTGAACAGGTGATTAGAATTCAGGTGATTGGGATCTGGAGAGTGAGCTGCATTCAGGGGATCTAGGTGTTTGAGAGTGTGAGCTGGAAAGTGGGCTGGAAAGTGAGCTGTGTACAGGGGATCTACGTGTTTGAGGGTGTGAGTTGGAAGCAGACGTTATAGACAGGTTTGAGTGTGTCATGAACTGCAAAGCTGCAGTATCCCAGGTGTATCAAGAATGGTCCACCACCCAAAGAACATCAAGGAAACTTGACACAACTGTGGGAAGCATTGGGGTCAACATGGGCCAATATCTCTGTGGAATGCTTTCGACACCTTGTAGAGTGGGTTTTACGGAATCATGGCTCTCTTCGGATATATTGTCCCTGTCCATTCAGCCAGCGGGGTTCTCCGTCCATTGCATGGACAGGAAGAAAGAACTCCCGGGAAAAAGAAAGGTGGAGGGATTTGTTTCATGATTAACAACTCATTGTGTGATTATGGTAATGTGCAGGAACACAAGTCCTTTTGTTCTCCCGATCTGGAATACCTCAGCATCAAATGCCGACCGCATTACCTCCCGAGATAATTGTCTTCGGTCATGGTCACTGCCGTGTACTTTTTGGTCAAGCCGCTGTCCAGTCACTGTGGCAGGTAAATAAAAACAAAAGCATTTACCAGCCCAAAATGTTGCTTGCCATAATTACTGAAAGAAAAAAGGAAACGGATGAGCATGCTTTTTGTTTTTCTAAAACAATAAATATATTACTAGTAAGAGGTAATGAGGTATATTGCTTATTTTCATTTCATTTTTGTGACATGCGTCTTTTAACCAATGTATGTTAAAATAGATTATTTAGATACAATAGCAAAAACAGATAAACAGTTCTACAAGTAAACATCAAGAGTGATATGGCTTATTTATTATTATAGTTCAGGGCTCGACTCTGTTTTTTTACAAGGAGTACATGATGTGCTCCTAAGTAGAAATATAGTGGTGGAAAAAGTACTCAAATGTCATACTCAAATGTCATACTCAAGTAAAAGTGAGTAATCCACTAAAATACTATTTGAGTAAAAGTCTAAAAGTATTGGTTTTTAAATATATTTAAGTATCAAAAGTAAATGGAATTACTAAAATATACTTAAGTATCAAAAGTAAAAGTATTAATGATTTCAAATTTCTTATATCTTGCAAACCAGACGGCACAATTTTCTTGTTTTTTATTTATTTACAGATAGCCAGGGGCACACTCCAACACTCGAAGCATTTGTGTTTAGTGAGTCCGCCAGATCAGAGGCAGTAGGAACAAGTGCGTAAATTGGAACATTTTCCTGTCAGTGCTTTTGGGTGTCAGGGAAAAGAGTAAAAAGTACATTATTTTCTTTAGGAATGTAGTGAAGAAAAAGTAAAAGTAGTCAAAAATATTAACAGTAAAGTACAGATACCCCCAAAAAACTACTTACGTAAGTAGTACTTTAAAGTATTTTTACTTAAGTACTTTACACAAATAAATCTAGGAGTACAATGAAAGTACTTGAGTATTTTAATGATAAGAAATTACTAAAAGTTTATGAATAAAAGTTTTTAGGAGTGATCCATGCTCAATCAAGCACAATCATTAGGTGAGACAAAAAAATTTAGCTGCCGCTTTAAGTGACTGGCCGTTACTGTGGCAACTTAGGTTGTCTGTGATGAAACAAATCTCTGACTGCGGTGTCTTCCTAGCAGCAGACAGTTGCAGCAAACTCAAAGTAATATTGAAAAACTGTCACGCCCTGACCATAGAGAGCCATTGTTTCTAGGGGGTGATCTAGTATATCTATGTCTATGTTGTGTTCAGTTTCTTTTTCTATTTTGGTGTTTTGTATGATTCCCAATTAGAGGCAGCTGGTAAGCGTTGTCTCTAATTGGGGATCATATTTAAGTAGTTATTTTTCCCACCTGTGTTTGTGGGATCTTGTTTATGTGTAGTTGCCTGTGAGCACTTCTTTGTCTTCACGTTTCATTCATTCTTTATTGTTTTTGTCCGTTTCCGTTAATAAACATGTGGAAACCATATCACGCTGCACCTTGGTCCGATAATTCTTACGACAAACGTGACAGAAGACCCCACCACAACAGGACCAAGCAGCGTGCCCAGGAGGAGAAGGGATCCTGGACTTGGGAGGAGGTCTTAGATGGGAAAGGATCCTGGACTTGGGAGGAAATCATGGCAGGACAGGATAGCCTTCCTTGGCGGCAGACGCAAGGAGAGAAGGGAGGACAGCGACGACGCCGGGGTTCACGGCCACAAAGAAAGCCCAAAAAACAGCCCGAAAATATTTGGGGGGGGGAACAAGGGGTGGTCGGCGGGGCCGAGGAGTGAACCAGAGCCAGTCTGGGAGAAGAGGGAGAAACTGGAGGAGAGTGAACGGAGAGAATCAAAGACTGTCAGTGAGTTGAGGGAGAATTTGGAGGAGAGAGAAATGAGAGAGTTGTTGAGTTGGTGGAGGATGCACGACATTTGCCATAAGGAGTGTATTATCAGTTTAATGCCACCTGAGTCAGCTCTCCGTACTCGTCCTGAGGAGCGTGCTATCAGTCTGGTAAAATCTGTGCCGGCTCCACGCACCAGGTCTCCAGCACACCTTCCCAGCCCTGTACGTCCTGTGTCAGCTCTCCAAACTCGCCTTGAGGAGCGTGTCATTTGTCCGGTACCATTTGTGCCGTCTCTACGCACCAGGTCTCCAGTGCACCTCCACAGCCCAGTACGTCCTGTGCCAGCTCCTCGCACTTGCCGTGCAAAGTGTGTCATCGAACCGGTACAATTGATGCCGGCTATACGCACCAGGTCTCCAGTGCACCTTCACAGCCCAGTACGTCCTGTGCCAGCTCCATGCACTAGGCCTCCAGTGCGCCTTCCCAGTCCAGTACCACCAGTGCCGGCTCCACGCACTAGGCCTCCAGTGCGCCTTCCCAGTCCAGTACGTACTGTGTCTCCTCCTCGCACTTGCCTTGAAGTGTGTGTCACCAGTCCGGTGCCACCTGTACCGGCTCCACGCACTAGGCCTCCAGTGCGTATTCACAGTCCAGAGCTTCCAGCGACGGTTCACAGTCCGGAACCTCCTGCGAAGGTCTGGAACCTCCTGCGACGGTCCACGGTCCGGAACCTCCTGCGATGGTCCACGGTCCGGAACCTCCTGCGACGGTCCACGGTCCGGAACCTCCTGCGACGGTCCACGGTCCGGAACATCCTACACCGGTGTCCAGTCCAGACACGGCGTCCAGTCCCGCTCTAAGGCCGGAGCCTACCTTTGCGCCGATGCACAGTCCAGGCACGGCGTCCAGTCCTGCTCCATGGCCGGAGCCTTCCTCTGCACCGGTGCCCAGTCCAGGCACGGCGGCCAACCCAGCTCCATGGCCGGAGCCCTCTTTTGCACCGATGCCCAGTCCAGGCACGGCGTTCAGCCCGGCGCGATGGCTGGATCCAGGGTCTGAGCGAGTTCTTCGGCCCGCACCAGAGCCGCCACCAAAGCTGGTGGATCCGCGAGCTGAGCGGGTTTTTCGTCCCGCACCAGAGCCGCCCCAGATGCTGGCGGATCCGCGGGATGAGCGGGTTCTTCATCCTGCACCAGAGCCGCCACCGATACTGGCGGATCCGCGAGCTGAGTGGGTACTTCGCCCCGCACCGGAGCCGCCACCGACACTAATAACCCCACCCTACCCCCCCATTTGGTTTCAGGTTTTGCGGCCAGAGTCCGCACCTTTGGGGGGGGGTACTGTCACGCCCTGACCATAGAGAGCCATTGTTTCTCTATGGTGTAGTAGGTCAGGGCGTGACTCGGGGGTGATCTAGTATATCTATGTCTATGTTGTGTTCTAGTTTCTTTTTCTATGTTGATGTTTTGTATGATTCCCAATTAGAGGCATCTGGTAATCGTTGTCTCTAATTGGGGATCATATTTAAGTAGTTATTTTTCCCACCAGTGTTTGTGGGATCTTGTTTATGTGTAGTTGCCTGTGAGCACTCCATTGTCTTCACGTTTCGTTCATTCTTTATTGTTTTGTCCGTTTCCGTTAATAAACATGTGGAAACCATATCACGCTGCACCTTGGTCCGAAATTCTTCACGACAAACGTGACAGAAGATCCCGCCACAACAGGACCAAGCAGTGTGCCCAGGAGGAGAAGGGATCTCCTTGGTCCGATAATTCTTACGACGAACGTGACACAAACAACCATGTGTGTGAACAAAATGATATAACTGGCCAAGAAACACAAGGCAGTCACACTTTAGCAATCTTTGCAGTGGTTTGTATTCATGGATGCCAAGGAAGCACGAGGCTTCCCCAAATATTTGACCAATAAAAATATATACGCTACCGTTCAAAAGTTTGGGGTCACTTAGAAATGTCCTTGTTTTTGAAAGAAAGCACATTTTTGTCTATTAAAATAACATACAATTTATCAGAAATACAGTGTAGACATTGTTAATGTGTAAATGTCTATTGTATCTGGAAACAGATTTTCTTTATGAATATCTACATTATCAGCAACCATCCCTCCTGTGTTCCAATGGCACGTCATGTTAGCTAATCCAAGTTTGATCATTTTAAAAGGTAAATTGATCATTAGAAAACCCTTTTGCAATTATGCTAGCACAGCTGAAAACGGTTGTGCTGATTAAAGCAGCAATAAAACTGGCCTTCTTAGACTAGTTGAGTACCTGGAGCATCAGCATTTGTGGGATCGATTCAGCTCAAGCAAACTTTCTTCTGGAACTCGTCAGTCTATTCTTGTTCTGAGAAATGAAGGCTAATCCATGTGAGAAATTGCAAAGAAACTGAAGATCTCGTACAACGCTGTGCACTACTCCCTTCACCAGAACAGCGCAAACTGGCTCTAACCTGAATAGAAAGCGTGGGAGGCCCCGGTGCACAAATGAGCAAGAGGACAGTACATTATGAGTGTCTAGTTTGAGAAACAGACGCCTCACAAGTCCTCAACTGGCAGCTTCATTGAATAGTACCCGCAAAAACACCAGTCTCAACGTCAACAGTTGAAGGGCGACTCTGGGATGCTGGCCTTCTAGGCAGAGTTGCAAAGAAAAAGCCATATCTCAGACTGACCAATAAAAAGAAAAGATAAGATGGGCAAAAGAACACAGACACTGGACAGAGGAACTCTGCTTAGAAAGCCAGCATCCCGGAGTCGCCTCTTCACTGTTGACGTTGAGACTGGTGTTTTGCTGGTACTATTTAATGAAGCTGCCAGTTGAGGACTTGTGAGGCATCTGTTTCTCAAACTAGACACTCTAATGCACTTGTCCTCTTGCTCACATCTGCAAATCTGTGTATGCAACCAATAAACTTTGATTTGATTTCGGAGATGTCTGAGTAATATCTCTCCAGAACCTAATGTGTTATCAAAAAAAGTTAGCCAAAGAAATACAAAATGAATGTTTTATTAAGATAATGACTTATTATCCGCATGGGGAAATGTTGGTTGTGGCTCTGTGCATACAAAAACAACACATAGTCAAAGATAGACAAAGGACATTGTGGCAAAGAAGGGGTCGAGTGATAAATGGCAGATATGTGAGGCAGAACTAATAAACGGGCTCTGCCCGATCACTAAAATGGCCACCCCGGTCAGAACTACAGATCACAAAATGGCCGACTGCCAAAACTACAAGTCCCAGAAGCAAGGGGAACCCTCAGAAGGTGGAGCCAACACACAGATAAAGGGTCAAGAAAAACCAGGAAGAGGAAGTGAGGGCTGGAAGGATCTGTGAACCATAGAGAAAGAGACAATAGATATTGGCTGGATTGACTGTGTATGAGCTGGACTGTTTTGGACTTACCTGTTGGCGTTTGGACCTGGACCTATCTGAGAACCCGATTCGTGTACCGAACCCTGCTATCCTTGACCTTGCCTATGACCTGGGTGGATCAGGACGGAGAGACAAACACACAGGTACTGTCCTGTCGAAAGAACTCTCATTCTGGGTAATTTGGTGACAGTTTCCCACTTAATTTGTGACAAACGCTCATAACCTTGAAGAGGTTTGCCACACGTGGTGGAGAATGTGGGCATATGAACTAACCATTCCGCTGGTTAGGTAAGAAAAAAAAAAAAAAAAGTTCAGTTAGCACTCCAAAGGGAGTCAGGTTTTTTTTTGTGTGGCTTGTTGGGTTAGGACAGTTTCTCAGGAAAATGAGTATGGAGGGAGCCATACAAGCCCTGTTACAAGCGGCGGCCACCCAACAAGAGGCAACTAGAGCTCAACAATAGCTCATCAGGATGCAATGCGAATGTACCAGGACCACGTTACAGGTCCAGCACCGCACCAACCAGCTGCTCAGAGAAGAGCAAGAGAGAAACACCGGGAGTTAAGAGAAGCCTAAAGGGCTAGCGACCAAATTGAGCTCAATTACCAGCTGCAAATACCCAGAGGCGGGCCAATCATTTCTTCAAAAAATGACAGCACAGGATGATGTGGAAGCATATCTTACCACCTTCGAAAGGACTGCAGAGAGGAGAAGTGGCCGAAAGAAGAATGGGCAGGGCTTCTGGCACCATACCTGGCAGGGGACGCTCAAAAAGCGTATTTCGACCTGGAGTTGACAGATGCACAGGATTACGATAACTAAAGGGAGAGATTCTGGCAAGACTGGGAGTGACCGATACCGTGAGGGCACACAGCTTTCACAGTGGTCCTACCGATCTGGACAACCTCCCGAACACAGATGTTCGACTTGATTCACCCTGGCACGGAATGGTTGCAACCGGAGACCCGTTCCTCCGCCGAGATTGTCGAGACCATCGTACTCAACCAGTTCAGCGAGGTCTACCCCAAGAAGTGCGACGAGGGGTTGCCAGAACGAGGTACTTTCCGCCGACCATCTCGTGGCCTAGTTGAACGGTATTGTACGGCAGGAACAGCTGAGCAGGCACAGGAGGAAAGATTCCCATTCCCCAGGCCTGGGCGAACCAGCGGACAGGGTAAGACTGTCCCAACAGGTGGAGGGGAAGAGAGCAGCGTGGGGGCATGAGGAAAGAATCAGAATCGGGCCGAGACACTAAGGGAGAAAACGGAAACCGGGACCGGGGTCGAGGGGGTCTCCCGCCCGAATGCCTATTATCTGTTACAATTGTAATCGACCAGGACATATTGCAGCCTACTGCCCTATTAAAGAAGAGCCAATGCAATGTAACCTCGGTGAAAAGAAGATGAATGTGGTATGCATGTCCTGTTGTAACCACTGTACTTGAAAGATCAAGAAACAAACATATGTGCAGGGTGACGGTTGAAGGGAAAGAGGTTGAAGCACTGCTGGATTCTGGCAGTATGCTAACCCTGGTCATGGCAAACCTAGTGCCAACTCATAAACTGGATACAAGTCAGGATATCAGTGTTACATGCATTCATGGGGACCCGTCTGTACCCCACAGCCTTAGTGAGCATACAAACAGAGGACGATCTGCTGAATTGTGAGGTCGGCGTGGTCCCAAAGATCGATATGATGTAATATTGGGTAGACACTTTCCTAACTTTGCGAAGTTAGGCCAAAAGAATGGCATATTTGAAAGCCAACAACCCTGATCAAGCAGGAAGAAGCATGGGGCCTTCAACCAAAGCCAAGAAAAGAGGTCTCCCAGGGCCAACCTCACAGGTGCTAGTAGGGGAGGATGAGGATGAAGTGGCAAACCTCGTTGACAACGAACAGCCCGGTACTAGTGGGGCTGGGGTCGATCTGAATCCAGAGGTTGACGATCTAGAACCAGCAGACCTGGCAGGGTCCTTGACTAATTTCGGGACGGCCCAAAACCAGGATCCAACCCTGCAGCAAGCCAGAGCAGACGTGCAGGTCGTCGATGATACTCCATAAATGATGGGATAGGCCTAATAGTTTTCCCACTTCATTATGAAAAAGGGTTTGGTGTACAGAGTCTCAAAATAGGGGTTGATGTGGTTGAACAGTTGTTGGTCCCACCCGGTACCGGAGGACAGTATGGATCTAGCTCATGGGCACATTCTGGGTGGACACCTTGGTATCGATAAACCCGAGACCGGATTGTAAGGAGGTTTTACTGGCCAGGAATTCAGGCTGAGTGGCTCGGCATTGTGGAGAGTGCCCGGAGTGCCAGTTAACAGCTCCCCGACCAGCTGTTAGAAGCCCGTTAGTGCCACTCCCATAATCGAAACGCCATTTGAGAGGATAGCGATGGATATAGTGGGCCCACTACCCAAGTCCGCCAGAGGACACCAATACACTGGTCATTCTAGATTATGCCACTCGCTACCCAGAAGCCATTCCCCTTCGAACGATGACTTCCAAAAATTGCCAAGGAATTAGTGCTCTTGTTCACCAGGGTAGGGTTCAAAGGAGATCCTTACTGACCAGGGACCCCCTTTATGTCCCGCCTTATGGGGACCTTTGTAATTGTGGCAGGTGAAACAGTTGAGGACATCGTTTACCATCCTCAGACGGACGGCTGGTTGAGAGATTCAACAGGACCCTGAAGTCAATGCTCAGGAAGGTAATCGATAAGGATGGGAAAAACTGGGATTGCATGTTGCCGTATCTGATGTTTGCCATTAGAGAGGTTCCTCAAGCCTCGCTGGGTTTTCTCCCTTTGAGCTGGTATATGGGAGGCACCCCGGGAATCTTAGACATCGCCCGGGAAACCTGGGAGCACCAATCCACCCCGTATACTAGTGTCATAGAGCACGTCACGGCAATGCAAGACAGGATAGCCACAGTCATGCCCATCGTCCGAGAGCACATGAGACAAGCACAAGAGCACCAGCGGCACACTTATAACCGGCAGGCTACCCTGAGGGAATTTCAACCGGGAGATAAGGTTTAGTGCTGATCCCCACGGTAGAGTGCAAACTACTAGCCACATGGAAAGGACCATATGAAGTACTGGAGAGAATAGGAGAAGTAAATTATCGGATCCGACAGCCAGGTCGACGGCCACAGGAACAGATCTATCACATAAACCTGTTAAAAGCATGAGAGAGAGAGAAACACTAATGGTCACATACCCTACACACACTCAGGAGGCAGCCGAAGTAAATATTTCACCTACTCTGTCCCCAGCACAAGTACAGGAAGTAAAGACCCTGATCCAGAAAAACAGAGATGTGTTTTCAGAGGTACCCGGCGAACTGAGGTTACGGCTCACGATATCGTTTCCTACCAGGTAGAAACGTGAGCATGAGGCCATATCGGTACCCGAGGCTCGACAGGCCGCGATTAGAGCAGAGACAGAGAAAATGTTGACAGCTGGAGTGATCGAGGAGTCACATAGTGAGTGGTCTAGCCCAATTGTGATGGTCTCCAAGCCCGATGGGTCTTTGCGGTTTTGTACGACTTTCGGAAAGTAAATGAAATCTCCAAGTTTGATGCCTACCCCATGCCCCGAGTAGACAAACTACTGGAGAAAATTGGTAAAGCTCGGTACATTACGACCCTGGACCTGACAAAAGGGTACTGGCAAATTCCTCTGACCCCAGGGCCAAAGAAAAGACAGCCTTTGCAACTCCTGACGGTTTGTTTCAATACACCGTCATGCCATTCGGTTTACACGGTGCCCCAGCTACCTTTCAACGGCTCATGAACAAGGTCCTAAAACGCACCAGGCATACGCCGCAGCTTATTTAGATGACGTGGGAATCTACAGCCCTGATGGGGAATCCCAATTACCCGGACAGGCGGTGTTAGACGCCCTTAGAAAGCAGGGCTCACGGCGAACCCTGCCAAGTGTTATGTGGGTTAGGGGAAACAGAGTATCTGGGATACACCGTGGGAAGAGGGTTAATCAACCCCAACAGAAGAAGGTGGAGGCAATTAGAGAATGGCCGAAACCAGTAAATAAGAAGCAAGTTCGAGCCTTCCTAGGGCTGACCGGTTACTACCGAAGTTCATCCCAAGTTATGCCACAGTGCCGCCCCACCACCGACATGACTAGAGCCAGAGGGCCAAACATGGTCAAATGGGATGAAAGGGCCACCAAAGCATTTAGGACATTACAGGAGGCTCTCTGCTGTAATCCAGTGCTGGTGGTACCAGACTTTGAGAAAGAGTTTGTGGTTCAGACGGATGCCTCAGAGGTCGGCTTGGGAGCAGTGCTATCCAAGAGGTAGAAGGGGTGGAACACCCCATCCTGTTTTTAAGCAGGAAGCTGGAACCACGGGAAACCAACTACGCGTCGTTGAGAAAGAGGCGCTGGCAGTAAAGTGGGCTCTAGAAAGCCTGAAATACTACCTGCTGGGGCGCCACTTCACCCTCATCAGTGACCATGCCCCACTCACCTGGATGCATAGGGCTAAAGAGAGAACGCTCGGTGATGCGGTGGTTTTTGAGTCTCCAACCGTTTCACTTTGACTTGAAACACAAACGAGGGAAGGAATGGGAAATGTGGATGGGTTATCCGCATGCACGCATATTTTGCTGCGGTAGCCCGACCTAGGGGGTCGGATCTAGGGGAGATATGTGCAAAGAAGGGGTCGAGTGATAAATGGCAGATATGTGAGAGCAGAACTAATAAACGGGCTCTGCCCGATCACTAAAATGGCCACCCCGATCAGAACTACAGATCACAAAATGGCCGACTGCCAAAACTACAAGTCCCAGAAGCAAGGGGAACCCTCAGAAGGTGGAGCCAACACACAGATAAAGGGCAAGAAAAACCAGGAAGAGGAAGTGAGGGCTGGAAGGATCTGTGAACCATAGAGAAAGAGACAATAGATATTGGCTGGATTGACTGTGTATGAGCTGGACTGTTTTGGACTTACCTGTTGGCGTTTGGACCTGACCTACTGAGAACCCGATTCGTGTACCGAACCCTGCTATCCTTGACTTGCCTATGACCTGGGTGGATCAGGACGGAGAGACAAACACACAGGTACTGTCCTGTTCGAAAGAACTCTCATTCTGGGTAATTTGGTGACAGTTTCCCACTTAATTTGTGACAAACGCTCATAACCTTGAAGAGGTTTGCCACAACATATACAGACAATAAATGACAGGTAGAAAAAGTGCAATTTATGAACGATCAATGGCTCAATTGTCACATACACCGGATAGTCGCAGTGAAATGTGTTGTTTTACAGGGTCAGCCATAGTAGTACAGRGCCGCTGGAGCAATTTAGGGTTAAGTGCCTTGCTCAATGGTACATCGATAGGTTTGTTATGTCACTACTTTGCATAAAGTATTAGTTATGTAACTACTTTGTTACGTAATTACTTTGTTATGTAACTACTGTGCATAGAAGTGCCTTTTATGGAAAAGGTGTGTAAAATGTATATGTACAAAGAAAGCTCTAAAGACAAAATGTAAAACAAAGTTACTTTGTAAATATATTTTTAAAGTCTGCAGTCTAAATTACATTGATCACTTTTGCCATTCAAATTTGACCCACTCCTCACTCCAAACCCATTTCCTGCCAGTGCCTTTCACACACCATGACTGATGTGGTTTAATCACACGCTGTGTTTGCATAGCTTACCRATATCTGTCATACTCCAAAAAGGCACAGGTTAGGGATCAAGCCAGGAGGGCCAATGGGGGAATTGCCACAGCAGTCACAGTTGAAAGGTCACAAGAGATTAAGTTATATTAAGCTCTTATTTCAATGGGCTATCATTCATCAGCTCAATTTTCCTCCTGCATTAAGGTCTACAGTACATTCCCCTGTGAGATGTGTATTGCTGCCATTGTGAGCAGGATTGGCTAAAGTTGACAGGATGAATTGGTGCCCTATTGTATCGCACCCAGTAGCAACACATTAGGTTAAAACTTCCCAACGACCTCTGAATCGTGGGATGAATGGCTCAGGGTAATAAACATAAAATACTTTTAAAAAAGTGACAGTGGAATCAGGCATCGTAGATATACCATCGTAGATATACCATCGTAGATATACCATCGTAGATATACCATCGTAGATATACCATCTACAGTGCCTTCAGAAAGTATTCCCAACCTTTGACTTTTTCCACATTTTGTTGTTACAGCCTGAATTTAAAATGTATTAAATTGAGATTTTTTGGGCACTGGCCCAGAATACCCCATATTGTAAAAGTAGAATTATCTTTTTCAAAACATTAACAAATGAATAGAAAATGAAAAGCTGAAATGTCTTGAGTCAGAAAGTATTCAACCCATTTGTTATGGCAAGCCTAAATAAGTTCAGGAGTAAAAAATGTCCTTAACAAGTCAATTAATAAGTTGCATGGACTCCCTCTTTGTGCAATAATGTGTTTACCATGATATTTGAATGACTACTTCKTCTCTGTACCCCACACATACAATTAGCTGTAAGGTCCCTCAGTTGAGCAGTGAATTTCAAACACAGAGTCAACCACAAAGACCAGGGAGGTTTTCCAATGCCCCTGCAAAGAGGGGCACCTATTGGTAGATGGGTAAAAAAAAAGCAGACATTGAATATGGTGAAGTTATTAATTACACTTTGGATTACACTCAAGATTACAAATATATAGGCGTCCTTCCTAACTCAGTTGCCGGAGAGGAAGGAAACCGTGCAGATATATATATTTATACTCCAGACTCTGACATTGCTCATCCTAATATTTAMATTTTCTTAATTCAACTATTTTACATTTGTGTGTATTAGATATTAGATATTGCTGCTATGTTGTAGCTAGGAACACAAGCATTTCACTACACCCGCAATAACATCTGCTAAATATGTGTATGCGACTAATAAAATTTGATTTGACTATTGATTTGACTTTAAAACAGTTACAGAGTTTAATGGCTGTGATAGGAGAAAACTGAGGATGGATCAACAACATTGTAGTTACRRRACAATACTAACCTAATTGACAGAGTGAAGAGCAGGAAGCCTGTACAGAATACAAAATATTCCAAAACATGTATCCTGTTTGCAACACGGCACAAAAATAATATTGCAAAGAAAATGTTGTGTTTGGGTCAAATCCAGTACAAGACATTACTGAGTACCACTCTTCATATTTTCAAGCACAGTGTTGGCTGCATCACGTTAAGGGTATGCTTGTAATTGTTAAAAAAATAAACGGAATGGAGCTAAGCACAGGCAAAATCCTAGAGGAAAACCTGGTTCAGTCTGCTTTCCACCAGACAGTGGGAGATTAGTTCACTTTTCAGCAGGACAATAACCTAAAACACCAGGCCACATTTATCTTTGMGATTCTGAGTGGCGCAGCGGTCTAAGGCACTGCATCGCAGTCACTACAGACCAGGGTTCGATCCTGGGCTGTATCACAACCGGTCATGATCGGGAGTCCCATAGGGCGGAGCACAATTGGCCCAGCGTCATCGGGTTAGGGGAGGGTTTGGCCGGGGTAGGCTGTCATTGTAAATAATAATTTGTTCTTAACTGACTTGCCTAGTTAAAAAAAAAAAAATCTACACTGGAGTTGCTTTTAGGAAGACAGTGAATATTTCTGAGTGGCCGAGTTACAGTTTTGACTTAAATCTGCTTGAAAATCTATGGCAAGACTTGAAAATGGTTGTCTAACAATGATCAACAACCAATTTGACAGAGTTTGAAGAATTRATTTAAGAATAATGGGTAAATATTGTACAATCCAAGTGTGCAAAGCTCTTAGAGACTTACCCAGAAAGACTCACAGCTGTAATTGCTGCCAAAGGTGATTCTAAAATGTACTGATTCAGGGATGTGAATGCTTATGTAAAATAGATATTTCTGTATTTAAATTTCAATAGATTTGCAGAGATTTCTAAAAACATGATTTCACTTTGTCATTATGGGGTATTGTGTGTAGATGGGTGTGAGAAAAAAAAAGATTTAATCAATTTTGAATTCAGGCTAACAATAAAATGTGGAATAAATCAAGGCACTGTACTTAGATGCCAAAGAGCTTGATGAGTCCCGCCCTCARTCCTCCATCACACACCTAGCTCKTCCCACCACTAGCAGGCAAGGAAAYCATGTCCAAATAACATGTATAAGTTTGACAATCCATGTGGTATTTATCTGTGGGGTTTCCTAGCCTAAACAGGTCCAGACGTCTACACAAAGCAGGCGCCATCTCTTCAGTACCGTTTTCTTRCTCACTTTGACGGACAGAACCATGTGTCCCAGAGCCCCAACTAAGTCCAGTGAATCTCTAGTGACAGGATAATTTCCATGCCATCCTGCTGCTGTAGGAAAACAGCCCATTTCCCAACTTGACTGTGTGGATCAGWGAGTAGAGGCAGGCAGTGATTTCTGATGCAGTACTCTCACTGCTCAGATCTTTCAATTTTCTGATAAAACGATCAAAAAGAATTCTGGGAGATATTGGTRTCTTTCAATCTGTAGTGATAGAGAAAAAGGCTACCATGTCCCTATAAAGAGTAACATATTGAAGGGAGGGGGATCTACTTTATATACTGGCTAACAGTTTGCTAAAAAAGGTCAGGTCAGAAAGACATCAGGTGAAAAAGCGAAATACTTTGCCGTCTCTAGAACAGATCATTTTCAAGGTGCTGCTCCTGAGGTAACTTCACTTGCGGAGGATATTATAGATGGTGCATAGAAGTTAAATATAGCCGGATGCTAAGGGGAACCAAGGCAATGTGAGGATGTGCTGAGTGAATTTAGAACTCGACAAAACAGCTGAACACTTCACCTAAGCCTCTGAGTCCACGTTTGGAAACCCGCTCTCTATGGGTCTCACATTTTCTTTGGTTCAGATTCTCCTCACTCCCATGACAGCCGTCTTAACAGGGAATCCAAGACCCATAAATCTACTCACAGCTCAGTTCAAACATGTCACTGCCTAGTTTTAGGGTTGTAAGCGCAGTGAATGTAACACAGGTAGTTGGGGATTTAGTAGTTCCAGAGTGGTTTATGGCCAAGTTAAAAGAAAACTATATTTCCCCAACTCTCAAGGCTAGGTGCTGTTTAGCCATGGTATTTTGGGGGAGTTAGTGGGGGAACGTGCACTAACACCCTGGACCAGAGCCCGAAGCTGTCCACTGGTCACTAAGGAGTCTGGATGACGTCTGAGCTTCATCCTAGACCAGCCTCAGCCCTACTGGAATAYCTGGGAGCTGCACTATCTGCCGCTGAAATCCCCTCCTTGTATTAGATGCCCTTGACCGGAGTGAGTGGAACACACAGTCTTCACACCTCTATGTATGGCCTTGTAGCTGACAACTGCACACTGAGGGGGGGATGCCCTCGTGGCTACTGTTGGACAGTTGTTGACGTGGCTACAGATCTAGAAATGGGCTACCAGTACTCCACTTTCTCCTCTCCCTTTGCTGTATGGCTAGATAGCTAGCTAACGTGTSCTACGCACAAGGTAACATTATCTACGTGGTTTACCTTGTACCCTTACGTTCACTGTTGGCTGACTTACTAACTCATTTGTTACAAGTACATYTCTATCACCACCTGCTACAAACAAGGTCTTCCATTTTTCGAAAATGAATGCTAAGACGCTACAACAAGCAAGCGTCAGCTGATGCAGTCAACAATTACTTAGGCTATTCAATGAATGTGTTATTCTAGCCTGGGCATCAACAGGGCAATGATTYGGACCGAATCCAACACCACACACGCACACAACAGTTTGGCCAAGCAACAGGAGAATAACTGGCATAACAACGAAATTGGACCATGTCCAAAATACTTRATAACTATGCCACAGCAGCTCCACAAAAAGCAGCCAGGATAGAAGTCTCGAGGGCCTCAAAACAAGAACAATAGCTAGGTCGCTAAAGTTAGCTAGCTTGGCTAGTTAAGTAACCAACTTCAGCAGATAGGTCATTTAAGATATTTTATAGAAATCCTCCCGTTTGGCATCTCCTGTAAGGTACTTGGGGATAAGAACAATGTCTAATTGCTGACACAAAAAAAAGCAACGTTTGGAAAAATGTTTTTACTTGGATGAAGGTCATGCTTAGGCAAATTAACTATAAAGGCAAATAAATGGCTACAGTTTACACTTTTTTGTTATTTCATTAAATGTTTGTTTTTTTAAAGGGGCTTTTAAAAAAAAAAGTATATGGCATAGGGTTTCACACATTTATAACCATAAAGGGGTAACACACTCATCCAACATATTACCAAAAAATGATCTAAATTCTTCTCTAAACAAGTGGATTATTTATCTTAAGGCTTTCTGTCACGTCTACTCCCGCCCCCCTCTTTCATTTCACCTTTGCCATCATCATTGTACCGAAGAGTCAAATCAACAGAATGTAGCCTAGTTGGCCTAGTCTCGTTTCCTGCCACCTATGCTTACAAAATGTGCTACACTTGGGTGAAGKAAAATTTGTTATACAATGTATCAACTGCACTCATTTAACATGAAAGAAATGTAACGCCCATGGCGTGCAGGACACTACAATTATGTTGCATTCCTGGTTAGAGTCAGTTAGGATGTCGGAAGGCCAGCTCAATATCTTATTGTGAAGAAATGTCAGGGAAAAGTTTCAACTAGAAATATGAAGGTCAGGTCAACTCTTCGGGTGTCCAGACTTATTTGTTCTATATTTTCAGACTTTTTATGAGAATTGATAGGCTGTTAATTGCATACCAACCCGTCTTTTTTTACAGTCAGGTTGCGTTTATGGTTGCCCAATCAGATTGGGCTTGATGTGAGCTGTTATGTGATTCAGCGATGTAAAACACCCAGTCTTTGTGACATCTGATACTCTGCAAGGAATTTATAAGACGAGAGGCCAATGTGTTATATCGTCAACTAATTGAACAGATTGTTTTGTTTTTAATTTGAGGCCTATATAGACATAGGCTTTTGGCAAAATAGAAGATAATAATGGGTAATTCTGTAACTACGGGAACTTCTATGTCCTCAGGGTAAATTTTGGGGACTTTATAAACAATTTTTTTTATTAAGTTCGCACTATAATCACCCCATTTTTTTTCAACACCTCTCTATCAAGTATTTTAGATACTTTTCAGGTGCATTTTATACCTCAAATTCACTGTTCTGCCCTTGTCCCTGACCCAGACTTTTTAGCTTCTACTATGTTTTTCTATGAGAAAACATTAATAATGACACATTATGTGTATATCAATATTTATTGTGAGTATGCCCTTTATATTGTTATTTACACAAAATACACCTGTCCTTTGGTAGTGGTGTCATTTCCACCACTGAGGGGCAAATTCCTCATTAAACATGTTTTGTCAAGAGAATGTTAACTTAGTTATGATGGAAACGTATTGTGACACTGAAGCACATGGCTGCAGAGGACAGTTGTTCCAGATGTGATGTCCAGAAGTTGAAGAAAAACGAGGTAAATATTGCTTGTGTGGAGAATATTTTTGTCCGTCATTTCCAAACAGCCAACAATTTCTATAATTTGTGGCAGAATTTTGATTTTTTATATATATTTGATGTATTTAGTGTAAACCATATGCTAGCTGTAATACTGGCCAAAGCATGCTAAGCAGTCTGTCATTTTTCTCCAAACATGCTAAGCAGTCTGCCATTTCCATCACAAACTTAACTGTGATGGAAATGACAGAATGTGGTGGAAATGACAAAAATCAATTTTTTACTTATTTAAAAAATAATGTAGGCTTATTTAAATCATGTTTTAAATTACTTTCATCTAGAAAATGCTCTAAGGTGTGCACAATTGGAATTGTTCTTAGAAGATGCCACATAAAACAGCACAGAGGTCACAGTCACATAGAAACAAAATAAAAAATGATCCTATACGATACCAGGAACATCTGAAAAAAGACAGGGAGAGATACTGGAAGAAAAAAGAGAAGGGAGAAGTGATATCCATCTTTAAGCTTACAAAGCGAGAACAAAGAAGCAAGAGATGGCAAATGGAAATGCAACCAACAGAAWAGATGACAGACTTTAAAGAGAACAGTTGCAATGGAGACCTACCTATCAGGCAACACACCACCTCAGTCACCAGATGACTTGCAGCCAGAACATGAGGCCATCATACCTGCCCCTAACTTACCTGCCCTGATGCATGCCCTGATACCCCTTCCTCATCATCTGTGTTATGTTCCCCAGTTTTTGTGTTGTTTTGGTTTTGTATGTGTGCATTTCAAGAAATGGCTTCCTGGATTCTAAGCAGCTGATTGGTCGGCCCCATCGACGACTGGGGCTCTGAACTCTCCCTCTCGTCAGGGGAAACAGCTGTTTTCAATTACAAACTCCTTCTGCAGCTTGAAAAGCCAGTGTTCCTTTGAGGAAGAGAGAGSTTCTTTGTATTGTTGTGGGTCTGTATAATTTGATGTAAAGTATTTTGTAGCTGGTCCTGCAGAGGTATGTGTATGTCAAAAGGACTGTGTTTTTGATTATTGAAATTGCTCACTTTATGTTAGTAATTATTCTGTTTTTGTTCCCAGGGGGGAAGGGGAAGGCACCTTGGGAGTGTTTAGGCAAGAGGCCTGCGGGCATACATATACCCGTAGTATGTACTCTGTCTATACACACTAGGTAAGACCTGGGCGGACCACCCCCTGTATTTTGGTTAGCTCGCCAGGTGGCGTTAAGAATAAGTAGTGGATAGGTCGGTAAAGTAGGAGAGGGGCCTCTTTAACTCTTACTTTCTTTTCTTTGTTTCCATCCAGCCCCTTTACCCCAAATTACCGTGTGAAGGAAGAATAAATTCCCTGTTAACGGTAATATTCTCTGCCTCTGTCATCCTTACCCGCACCTACAATCACATACCTCTTTACCTGCACCTACAATCACATACCTCTTTACCCGCACCTACAATCACATACCTCTTTACCTGCACCTACAATCACATACCTCTTTACCCGCACCTACAATCACATACCTCTTTACCCGCACCTACAGTCACATACCTCTTTCACTCCACGGGGAGTTGAGTGTAGCAGGGTGTTGCGTTCCCCCCCTCCAAGAAGTGTCCGTAACAATCTGCAACAGGAATGAGAAGTCTAATACTTGCTGGAAGGAAAAAGGTTGGAAGAGGTCACTCAAAAACATAGAGATCTTTGCATGACAAATGTCAAACTTAAAAAAGCTTAATGGAAAACTGAGAAACACAAAAAAAGGTATGCTCAACTGATGAAGAAAATGGATAGACAAGATTCCACAAAGACAAAACAGAAAATGACGGGAACTCTGAAGAACTTGAGAATGATTTTATTGTTTCAAAATGCCATCATTGCAGAGTTAAAACAAAAGTATAAAAAAATGTGCAGTGCCAAGGACAAACAAGTGGCTTCAAAAATGCTCAGAGGCAATATCCTGAGAAAAGATGGCCTGGTCAAAGTCGCAAACAGAGAATTTGGATTTTCAGCAAAAGCATTGAGGGCAAATGAAAACAGGCCAACAAGTCGTCAATACTCCAGGAAAAAGCAGTGTAACATAATTAGCACAGCCACAGAAGAGAAAATCACTAGGTTCTATGAACAACTTGGAAAAAGGACACACTAACGAGGAAACGGGGGGGGGGGGAGCAGAAGTTCTTCTTGAATGGCACAATTCAGGATTTTAAGAGGGACTATTCAGAGATTAAAATGCCCTATGAATTCTTTCAAATACGTCTTTTTGGGTTGTCAAGCCAACAGTCTAGGATAGGGACACATGCCTCTGCAAAACCCATGCCAACCTCCAGTACATGGCGGACAAACTACAGCATCACAAAGTGATCCGCTGCAGCAACAATGACAACCTTATTGAGTCTTTGTGCTGTGAGAACCTGAAGAAAGAGTGCATGTATAGAGAGTGCTCCCTTTGCCAAACCAAAGAGCTTAAAACATCTGACTTTGATGCTGGTGAGCAGACATGGTGGTTTGAGTGGAAAAACAAAGCTGAAGAGAGAGAAGGAAAAACAAAGAGGGAAACATGGAGAAGATCACTGAACATTTGACATTTGTGTGGCACACTGCACATTCTACTGGAGGACTTCTCCAAAGGGTTGAAAGAGAAGTTGGGGAAACATGTACAACATTCGACACCAATACTCCAAACTAAGAGAATCTGCGGAAAGAGATCCTCGTGCATATTGACTTTGCAGAAAACTCAGGGGTGCAACTTTCACTGCATTTTTGTCCCCTCCAGTTTTATCACTTGAATGTGATACAAAATGAGGSAACGATGTGCTTTAGGACCATGCAGACACCTCAGAGCGGTCGGGTAGGCTGTTTTGAAGTGTTTATCCGGACGGATAAAACAAATGATAATAATTATTACTTTTTAAAACCAAAGTTGTGCCACTGAGAGAACTAGCTGTGTAAATACACCAGTGAAATCCAGGCAGTTCACTTTGGTGATTCTCACAAGCAGGTGACCCTCCACACCTGTGTTGGACGTACCACAAATGATACCGTTTCACTTTGCACACTGAGCTCTTCTATGCGGATGACCCCCTCTGCAATCTGGGCTCATCTCTCAAAAACACTGGCCTACTTCCTTGATCTCTGCCCACTTTTGGAATCTCACATTTTCTTAAATTGATTAAATGTTCTACAATTGTTGTGGTTCAAAATGTTTGCAATAAAATATTGTTTTCGTAATTTTTCTTTACATGGTTGTCATTTCCACCACACCTTGTCATTTCCACCACACCCATATTTTTAGGTAAATTAGTATATTATGTGTAATTTACATTGATTGATTTGTTTTAGATAGGGAAATCATATGGTTCTTATCATAATCTCACAAAAAGGTTGGGTAGAAATATATTTTTTTATGATAAATATTTTCAGCTGTCACAAAGGCAAGTTTATACATTCAGGCGTTGTGTTGAATTAATCATTTTAGGAAAACCTTAAAAAGCACTTAAAATAATATTCAATGCAAGTTAATGTACAAATGTATAAGAAATGTGTTATAATTTTTTTAAATATTTCATTTTCAACTAAAATGGATGTTTAATGATGTGATGGACATGACATTTGTTCTGTTGTTCTGCTCTGTTCTGTGAAGGGAGGAGTACACAGCGTTGTATGATATCCTCAGTTTCTTGGCAATTTCTCACATGGAATAGCCTTCATTTCTCAGAACAAGAAGAGACTGATGAGTTTCAGAACAAAGTTATTTGTTTCTGGACATTTCCAGCCTGTAATCGAACCCACAAATGCTGATACTCCAGATACTCAACTAGTCTAAAGAAGGCCAGTTTTATTGCTTCTTTAATCAGCACAACCGTTTTCAGCTGTGCTAACATAATTGCAAAATTGTTTTCTAATGATCAATTATCCTTTTAAAATGATTAACTTGGATTAGCTAACACAACTTGCCATTGGAACACAGGAGTGATGGTTGCTGATAATAGGCCTCTGTAAGCCTGTGTAGATATTCCATTAAAAATCAGCCGTTTCCAGCTACAATAGTCATTTACAACATTAACAATGTCTACACTGTATTTCTGATCAATTTTTTGTTCAAAAACAAGGACATTTCTAAGTGACCCCAAARTTTTGAACGGTAGTGTACATATAAGAATAATTTGGCTAGTTAGGGTGTAGGGGCAAAGTTATGTCATCTTGTCTTCAAGAGATCTTTTTATCCATGTAGTTTATTTGGTCTGATCAGTGGAACAGTTCTCATTCTTAACAATGGGCTAAAATATAGGGTAATTACTGTGCTTGTCAGCAAGAATACTACTGTTATTCCCTGAATGTATTTTATTACTCCACTTCTTCCCAATTTTGCCAGTGTAATCACATATTTGAAATCTGATATGCCTACTTTTGTTTTTGAAAATGAATGAAGCTATGTATTTTTGCAGCCATTCACAGAGAATTTTGAATGTCATACAAACAAGCATTGGATATTAAATGCTCCAGGAATCAAATCAAATTGTTGACATTTTAGTATTGTGCACATGCTAAGCAGAGATGGTAGGGGGACTCACAACTCATAAAGGCATCATATTTTGTCTATGTAGAGTAAGATGATGGCAAGGATCTTCCACTAGTAGGCATAAACCACCTGAATGTTGATATTCATTAGATTTTTCTTGAAGGTTGGGTGTTTCTGAGAAATAAATTGTTAGAACAATAACATTTTCAAACACCCAGTACAAAAATCAGGGGTGGCCAACCCTCCTCGTGAGCAAGCAGGATTTTCTTCCAGACTTATTTTTAAGAGATAATTCACCCAAATTCCCAAAATGTTTATGTCCTTACCTTGAAAGCAGCCTTTGGACAAGGAGACTGCAATTTCTGATTTGGTTACCCTCTGCCATCAACCATTAATATCATAAAAATCCTATGCAGAGTCTTGCTGTAGTGGTTACACCAACTTTCACATACAACTTTCTACCTGAGAACAGGGATCAATCCCTGATTCCAACCTTCCCACTTTTTCTAGCATTTGTCTTTCTCCCTATCTCATTTCATTACAGTCTGAATGGAGTGTCAAACCACTTAAAAATGTAGAAAAAAATAATAGTATACTAGCATACATGGCTTAGGCCTGGTCATAGGCCTAAGCCATGTCAAAATACGTAAAATTGCAGGAAATGAGCTTTAAAACAGTACAACTATCCTAGTCCCCCTTCTAGGGATTGTGCTAGGGGGACAATGAAATTCACATAGAAAATCTCACTCCAAGCTTTCTTTAAAAGTTGGCAGCCCTGCGGCTGTGATCTTTCCATATGTTACAACAGATTTCCAAAGGATGCAGTGACAAGGAAAAAATGAAATGTGGCAATAAGGAGACAGGAAGGATCAAGATGCACCACAATCTGGTTAGCTTTAGATTTAATAGCATTGATAAGAGATACAACTCTGAATAACTGGAATTAACTGTGTTAATAAAAAGTAGACTAATCTTAAAAAACATTTGACTAATCTTTAAAAATGTATTGCCAATTATCAGACTATTTGCTGAAAATCTTTGATGTTGTTTCCCAAGTAAAATGCATATTTTTGAAATCTACAGTTGAAGTCGGAAGCTTACATACACCTTAGCCAAATACATTCAAACTCAGTTTTTCACAGTTCCTGACATTTAATCCTAGTAAAAATTCACTGTCTTAGGTCAGTTAGGATCACCACTTTATTTGAAGAATGTAAAATGTCAGAATAATAGTAGAGAGAATGATTTATTTCAGCTTTTATTTCTTTCATCACATTCCCAGTGGGTCAGCAGTTTACATACACTCAATTAGTATTTGGTAGCATTGCCATTAAAATGTTTAACTTGGGTCAAATGTTTCAGATAGCCTTCCACAAGCTTCCCACAATAAGTTGGGTGAATATTGGCCCATTCCTCCTGACAGAGCTGGAGTAACTGAGTCCGGTTTGTAGGCCGCCATGCTCGCACACGCTTTTTCAGTTCTGCCCACAAATTTGATATAGGCTTGAGGTCAGGGCTTTGTGATGGACACTCCAATACCTTGACTTTGTTGTTCTTTTTTGCCAAAACTTTGGAAGTTCTTGGGGTCATTATCCATTTGGAAGACCCAAGCTTCAACTTCCTGACTGATGTCTTGAGATGTTGCTTCAATATATCCACATCATTTTGTGAAGTGCACCAGTCCCTCCTGCAGCAAAGCACCCCCACAACATGATGCTGCCACCCCCGTGTTTCACGGTTGGGATGGTGTTCTTCGGCTTGCAAGCCTCCCACTTTTTCCTCCAAACATAACGATGGTCATTATGGCCAAACAGTTATATTTTTGTTTCATCAGACCAGAAGACATTTCTCC
The DNA here is from genome assembly GCF_002910315.2 of Salvelinus sp. IW2-2015. Taxonomy (NCBI): domain Eukaryota; kingdom Metazoa; phylum Chordata; class Actinopteri; order Salmoniformes; family Salmonidae; genus Salvelinus; species Salvelinus sp. IW2-2015. The sequence goes on along the minus strand of NC_036856.1, from coordinate 5,403,460 downwards.
AAAATGTACAATCTTTGTCCCCATGTGCAGTTGCAAACCGTAGTCGCTTTTTCATGGTGGTTTTGGAGCAGTGGCTTCTTCCTTGCTGAGTGGCCTTTCAGGTTAATGTCGATATAGGACTCGTTTTACTGTGAATATACATAATTTTGCATCTTCACAAGGTCCTTTGCTGTTGTTCTGGAATTGATTTGCACTTTTCGCACCAAAGTACGTTCATCTCTAGGAGACAGAACGCGTCTCCTTCCTGAGCGGTGTGACGGCTGCGTGGTCCCATGGTGTTTATACTTGCGTACTATTGTTTGTACAGATGAACATGGTACGTTCAGGCGTTTGGAAATTGCTCCCAAGGATGAACCAGACTTGTGAAGGTCTACAATTGTTTTTCTGAGGTCTTGGCTGATTTCTTTTGATTTTTCCTTGTCAAGCAAAGAGGCATTGAGTTTGAAGGTAGGCCTTGAAATATATCCACAGGTACACCTCCAGTTGACTCAAATTATTTTCTGGATTTTTCCAAGCTGTTTAAAGGCACAGTCAACTTAGTGTGTGTAAACTTCTGACCCACTGAAATTGTGATACAGTGAATTATAAGTGAAATAATCCGTCTGTAAACAATTGTTGGAAAAATGACTTGTGTCATGCACAAAGTAGATGTCCTAACCGACTTGCCAAAACTATAGTTTGTTAACAAGAAATGTGTGGAGTGATTGAAAAACGAGTTTTAATGACTCCAACCTAAGTGTATGTAAACTTCCGACTTCAACTGTATATGACATATTATTCTGTTTTTGGGCTTCTTGATGGATTCGTTTTGGTAATTGTGAGGGGAGGCTGATGAGAGCCTGATACACCGCTACCCGGTCTTTATGGTATAGACCACAGGAAGTTGGTGGCACCTTAATTGGGGAGGATGGGCATGCTGGAGTAGAATAGGTGGAAAGGTATCAACAAGTTCAAACACATGGTTTCCATGTGGTTGATGCCATTCCATTCGCTCTGTTCCTGCCATTATTATGAGCAGTCCTCCCCTCAGCAGCCTCCACTGGTATATACAGTTTTGCCTGCTCCTAGGCATTTCTTTTTCATTTAAGTTTATTAACCACTTTGTACATCTATTTCTGTATATCTAAATATTATCAATAGCATTCGTGGACCTCACCGTCACCTGTAAATAGAAACACAACTTCTGCACCTGAATGTGACATTAATGTTGTTATTATAGGAAAATGTAAGAAGAAATATAAATAGGTATATACAGACCCTTCAGAAAGTATTCATACTTTTTTATTTTTTATTCCAAATTTTCTTGTGTTACCGCCTGAATTCAAAATGTTAAAAAAAAAGAATTCTCACCCATCTACACACAATATTACGTAGGGCAGCCCCCGAAATGACTCTTCTTATCAACTGTATGAGAGAATTTCCTGTGTTGTCTTAGGAATTCAGATTCTCTGTATTATCTCTCTAACCCCAATTGTCTCACCTCTGAGAAGCAGAGGTTACATCACGTACAGTGCATTCGGAAAGTATTCAGGCCCGTTTACTTTTTCCACATTTTGTTACGTTACAGCCTTATTCTAAAATGTATTAAATTGTTTTCGCCCCTCATCAATCTACACACCATACACCATAATGACAAAGCAAAAGCAGACTTTTAGAAATGTTTGCAAATGTATATAAACAAAAAAAAGGAAATATCACATGTACTTAAGTATTCATACCCTTTACTCAGTACATTGTTGAAGCACCTTTGGCAGCGATTACAGCCTTGAGTCTTCTTGGGTATGACACTACAAGCTTGGCATACCTGTATTTGGGGAGTTTCTCCCATTCTTCTCTGCAGATCCTCTCAAGATCTGTCAGGTTGGATGGGGAGTTGCACAACAGGTCTCTCCAGATGTTCGATCGGGTTCAAGTCAGGGCCCTGGCTGGGACACTCAAGGACATTCAGAGACTTGTCCCAAAGCCACTCCTGTGCTGTCTTGGCTGTGTGCTTAGGGTTGTTGACCTATTAGAAAGTGAACCTTCGCACCATTCTGAGGTCCTGAGCACTCTGGAGCAAGTTTTCATCAAGGAACTCTCTGTACTATGCTCTGTTCATCTTTCCCACGATCCTGACTAGTCTCCCAGTCCCTGTTGCTAAAAAACACCCCCACAGCATGATGCTGCCACCACCATGCTTCACCGTAGGGATGGTGCCAGGTTTCCTCCAGACGTGACGCTTGGCATTCAGGCCAAAGAGTTAAATCTTGGTTTCATCAGACCATAAAATCTTGTTTCTCATGGTCAGAGTCCTTTAGGTGCCTTTTGGCAAACTCCAAGCGGGCTGTCTTGTGCTTTTACTGAGGAGTGGCTTCCGTCTGGTCACTGGATTGCTGCAGAGATGGCTGTCCTTCTGGAAGGTTCTCCCATCTCCACAAAGGAACACTGGAGTTCTGTCAGTGACCATCGGGTTCTTGGTCACCTCCCTGACCAAGGCCCTTCTCCCCCAATTGCTCAGTTTGGCCAGGCGGCCACCTCTAGGAAGAGTCTTGGAGGTTCCAAACTTCTTCCATTTAAGAATGATGGAGGCCACTGTGTTCTTGGGGACATTCAATGCTGCTGAAATGTTTTGGTACCCTTCCCCAGATCTGTGCCTCGACACAATTCTGTCTCGGAGCTCTACGGACAATTCCTTCGACCTCATGGCTTGGTTTTTGCTCTGCCATGCACTGTCAACTGTGGGACCTTATATAGACAGGTGTGTGCCTTTCCAAATCATGTCCAATCAATTGAATTTACCACAGGTGGACTCCAATCAAGTTGTAGAAACATCTCAAGGATGATCAATGGTAACAGGATGGACCTAAGCAAAATTTCCGGGGTGTTGTGTGTAGAGTGATGAGGAAAATTATTAATGTAATCAATTTTAGAATAAGGCTGTAACGTAACAACATTTGGAAAAAGGAGTCTGAATACTTTCCAAATGCATTGTAGGTCTGATACTTGATTGGAGGTTAACTTTACAGTAATACTATTGATCAACAACTTATATTTTGAAACCGAACAACTCAGATGCTTATAAAAGGGTCTTAGATTCATTGTTATTTATCATTTTTGTTCCTGAACTGCTGTGGTGAGATTCTCTCTCATTCTATCTCTCTCTCTCTCTCTCTCTCTCTAACAGCTGCTGCTCTCATGCATGCTTCAGTGTTGCTTGCCTCAAAGCGAGCATAGAAGTAATTTAGCTCGTCTGATAGACTTGTGTCACTGGGCAGCTTGCGACTGTGCTTCCCTTTGTAGTCCATAATAGTTTGCAAGCCCTGCCACATCCGACGAGCGTCAGAACCGGTGTAGTACAATTCAATCTTAGTCCTGTATTGATGCTTTGCCTGTTTGATGGTTCGTCAAAGGGCATAGCTGGATTTCTTATAAGTGTCCGGGTTAGAGTCCCAGTCCTTGAAAGCAGCAGCTCTACCCTTTAGCTCAGTGCGGATGTTGCCTGTAATCCATGGCTTCTGGTTGGAGTATGTACGTACGGTCACTGTAGGGACAACGTAATCGATGCACTTATTGATGAAGGCAGTGACTGATGTGGTGTACCCGATACATAATCCAGTCTGTGCTAGCAAAACAGTCCTGAAGCTTAGCATCTGCGTCATCTGACCACTTCTGTATTGAGCGAGTCACTGGTACTTCCTGCTTTAGTTTTTGCTTGTAAGCAGGAATCAGGAGGATAGAGTTATGGTCAGATTTGCCAAATGGAGGGCGAGGGGGGGGGGCTTTGTACACGACTCTGTGTGTGGAGTAAAGGTGGTCTAGAGTTTTTTCCCCTCTGGTTGCACATGGTAAAACGGATGTAAGTTTCCCTGCATTAAAGTCCCCAGCCACTAGGAGCGCCGCCTCTGGATGAGCATTTTCTTGTTTGCTTATGGCATTATACAGTTCAGTTTCGTGCACGAGCTGTCTTACAAATAGACACAGACTGCCACCCCTTGTCTTACTGGAGGCAGCTGTTCGATCTTGCTGATGCACCGAAAACCCAGCCAGCTGTATGCTATCTATGTCATCGTTCAGCCACGACTCTGTGAAACATAAGATATTACAGTTTTTAATGTCCCGTTGATAGTGTTAGCAGTTGATGTTATTCTTCAATAACACAGACCCCAAAGCAAGCCAGGAGGATGAAAATAGGTTTATTCAGAGAACAAATCATGCGGGGAGGTAGATGGTAGATGTTCATGCTCCCCTGTCCTCAGTGATTCTCTCCAGTGATTCTCTCCTGTGATCCTCTCCACAGAACAAAGGTCACAAGATGTAGTTTTATAACCCAGCCCTAGCCTGTGGTTGACCAATTAGAATTCCTTGCAATAAAACTGGGCCAATGACCAAATAACAAGTATCCTACTTCAGCCTCGATGTCGAGACAAATTCCTCATGTCTCTGACCCATTGATCAATAATTTCCTATTTCAGAAAGATTTCCATTGATCGTTAATTCTAGTCCTCTCGTCCTCTGCATTGTGTATTTATCTTCAAATAATTCTTACAGTAGGATCGTCTTGATCGGTGCTCATCCATTTTATGATTGCAATGATTGCACTTGGCTAATAGGACTGATGGTAAAGGCGGATTACTCACTCGCCGTCGGATCCTTACAAGGCACCCCGACCTATGTCTCTGGTTTCTCCGTCTCTTCTTCATGCGAATGACGGGGATTTGGGCCTTGTCGAGTGTCTGAAGTAAACCTTCACGTTCGACCCATTAAAGAAAAAATCTTTGTCCAGTACGAGGTGAGTAATCACTGTCCTGATATCCAGAAGCTCTTTTCGGATATAAGAGACGGTGGAAGAAACATTATGTACAAAATAAGTTACAAATAATGTGAAAAAAACACACACAATAGCACAATTGGTTAGGAGCCCGTTAAACAGCAGCCATCTCCTCCGGCGCCATCTTATTGATTTCCCTTTCTCTCTCTGATCATGCTTAGAATAATGCTTTGTTAATGTCAGTATTGCCTTGCTTTATACCTTGTATGTGAATCCATTCATGTTACAAAGTAATTAAATACACCTGTATTTGTCACACCTTGATCTGTTTCACCTGTCCTTGTGCTTGTCTCCACTCCCCTCCAGGTGTCGCCCATCTTCCCCATTATCCCCTGGGTACTTATACCTGTGTTCTCTGTTTGTCTGTTGCCAGTTCGTCTTGTTTGTCTAGTCAACCAGCATTTTGTCTCCGCTCCTGCTTTTCCCTAGTCTCTCTTTTTCTTGCCCTCCTGGTTTTGACCCTTGCCTGTCCTGACTCTGAGCCCACCTGTCTGACCTCTCTTCCTGCCGCTGACCCTGCCTGCTGTCCTGTACTGTTGCCCACTATTCTGGATTATCAACCCCTGCCTACCTTGACCTGTCATTTGCCTGCCCCTGTTGCTGTAATAAACATTGCTACTTCAACACAGTATGCATTTGGGTCTTACCTGTACCCTGATTGGAATTCTAAGTACTTTCTCAGACATTTCTTGACTGCCTATTCGTAACTCTACTATAGTGTTCTTGCATATTGTTTAATCCTTTTTATGGAGTGAGATAAACATTTTAATAGGCTAATTACTTAGTGTTACTATGAGTCGCATGTGAGGTATTTATAATATCATACTGTATATACACATGTCAAATATCACTACCCACTACAGGATGCCCCTGACTTTCTGCTTTAAGCAACCCTCCAATAGCAGATTGGGCCATGTGACATATTCATGAACAGAAAATGACAGTGCATGAAGAGAAAATGAAATAAATTATGCAGATTAATTTCAAATACAACAACTTCAAGGAAACTGGTGCGCAAATGTTATTGGTGTCCACCTCAGTTTTTCTTCCAGTGTTGCGTTCAGTCAAGGTAAGAAGTTGATTGATTTACTTCTTCCCTTTCTTCTTGGCATCTTTGCCTCCCTTTGTCGGTGCCTCTTCCTCTCCCTCCTTTCCTGAGGCAGCTTTGGCTCGCTTCTTACCCAGAGGAGTTTTAGCATACCAATTCTGCAAACAAATGTTCATCATCGAAGACTTTATGTCAAACACCTTTCATGTAAAGAAAATGCATTCAGCATCAACAAACTAAGATAAAAAAATWAAAAAATTAAAAAAAACATTTCATAATTTACCTTCAGGGCCTCCTCCTCGTCCTGAAACACAGGGTCGATCTTGGCCAGCGGGGCCACAAACTCGGCGGCGCTCAGGGGTCTCTTGGCCAGCTGCTGGACGCGGCGCTCCGTCAGTATGCTGCGCACCACCTGCACCATATGACCCTGCGTGTAGCCATCAGAGATCTTGGCCAAGGAGCTCAGGTCCAGGGCAGCCGTCACCTGTCCTCCGTTCTTCTTGATCAACTGCCTCCACATGACTAAGGGAAGAGCATAGATTGTACCATTAGCACTTGAAGGGTACCTACAATAAGACTTCATAACACATTCATAAGCATGCATGCATAACACATTCACAGGCAGTACATACATAAGCAGTTCATTAATGCTTATGGCAACAACTGGGAGATACATTCTTACCATATCGTGAGGCGTAGTCGGGACGTGGAATGAGGATAATCTTGCTGTACACCTTGCATAGTGATTTGAGGTCGGCATTGAATGGATCATGAGTCGTTCCCACGACTAGAACACGATCTTCCCCTTTGATAGATTTGAGGATCTTGGGCAAGTCTTTCTTCAAGCGTTTTGGATCTAACTGTACATGAGAACATTGTTTTGGACTTAAGAATTGAGATATCTTCTCTTACACTAGCATTATGAAAAAATGTATAACATAAGCTAGTAACTCATAGCTATGAACGGTTACCTCTTTTTCCTCCTTCGGTACTTTCTTGTAAAACATTTTCTCTGTATCTCCAATCCACACCACTGATGGCTGCATCAGTCTGGCAACCTACAAACAGAATGAATGAATGACTGAATGATCGAGTGACCAAACAAACGACTGGACATTGAAAATGTCAACATAATCAACAAATCAAAACTCTCAAAATGGGGTGCGTTGCGTACTTTTTCATTACATCGTGTGTTACCTTGAACACCATGTGGAGCACCATGGCCAGGCCACTCTTGCCAGGGTATTTCCCTGCCAGGTTCAGAGGTGACAGATCAAATAGGTTGGCGCCCGTCTCCTGGCAGATGGCATGGACCAGCATCTTCTTGCCTACGCCCGCGGGCCCTGCCAGCAGGATGGCCTTCACCAGAGGAGCCTTCTCATGGACCACCTGAGAACCTACAAGCAACATTCAGAACTTACTCTAGCTAGAACCTTTAGAACCTTCCAGAATAAATGTCTAGCTGAAAATGGCAGGTGTATTCTCAACAAAGATAATCTAGCAAGCTTAAATCAATCACAAGACTAATTCAATTGTATTCGTATTAAGGATTAACGTCTCTAATTCTGTGAGACTCTTATCATCTGAGGACAACTCCAGATGTTCCAAACGTACCTAAAGGTAAGACGGCGTACAGAGCTATAACCTGTCTCACGTCAGATAGCGAAGGCATGGGCTCAATGTCAGTTTGTCTTAACGTCGTCCCCAGATAGCTATAGTCACCTGGGACACAGGAGAGAGAAGCTGTCAGGCTGATCAAATCTGGGGAAAGCATTTAGAAAAGCTGAAAGAAAAGATTAATGTAAACGTGTGACATTTACCATCTTGATTCATGAATATGGGATTTCCCTAAAATATGCATTAATTTGTCCTCAATATTATTTTGCCAAGCACTAACCAGGTGAGGGCAGTATTTGCACTTATCGAGCTGCCCTTTTTGTCTACAATACATAACAGCACTTATATTATGGTTAATGGCATTCTGTACAAAATGATGTGTACACAAAATTATTTTGCACATTTTAAAGTGGTATCAGACGAGAAAGGAGAGGTTAGAAAATAGACCTTAACTTGAAGGTAAAGGTAGTGTGTATCTACAGACGGCACACAGGAGGGACCAAACAGTAATGCTTACCTAAATAATCCTGCAGTTTAACGTTATCCGATTGTTTCAACAAGCCCTGTTCCACCAGTTCCTGATACAGAGACTCAATATTCCTATAGGATGCAAATATTTACATATTTCAAAAATAAATAAAGCATGGTTGTATGTTGTGCCATTCAAATTCTAAAGCCCTTATCARGTACATTCCATGGGTAAAAGTAAATGGTAAAAAGCTCAAATGGCCTATCCCTCTGGGAGAAARGTAGATGAGTCTGGTCTCACCTATCAGCTGTCAGATCTTTGTCTTTCTTTTTCTTCTTTCCACTTTTCGACCCTTTCTTTTTCTAAGCAGCAAAATATATACCATCAGTGCACTTCTCAAGTAAACGGATACCAAACATAAAAGGTATTATTGAAATATCGTCACAYATAAATGTTCCCTCCTGTTTGTTACCTTTGCGCCTCCTTTGGCTTTGCCACCCTTATCTTTATCCACGGCCAGTTTCCAGTTAGCCAGCTCCTGCCTCATCAGCTCGTCCACCTGTGTCAAGCACACCAGCTCACTCAGTAGCCTATATGTTTACCTTATAAACAACATTAAAGGGATACTTCGGGATTTGGGCAATGAAGCGCCTTATCTACTTCCCCAAAGTCAGATGAACTCATGGATACCATTTMTATGTCTCTGCATCCAGTATGAAGGAAGTTAGAGGTAGTTTCGCTAGCGTTAGCTAGCGTCAGCGCAATGCGTGGCAGTCTATGGTATCTACCAGCATGCTGGCAGTTACCATACACTTCCAGTCATTGCGCTAACGCTCATTAGCAACTTCCTTCAAACTGCACGCAGAGACATGCAAATGGTATCCARAAGTTAYGTAGGCAAAAATCTTGAAGTATCCCTAATATTTACCTTGCTTTTATCCACTCAGCGTAGTGGTAAGAGCAAGGCTACCTGGCCTGTCTTACTTCTCAGAGTGACAGAATCATTTATCTCACCTGCAACCTGATCTCCACCTCAATCTCCTTCCTCTTCTCCTCCTTGATCAGCTCAGCCTCGTGCCTCTGGCTGAAGTTCTTGGACTCGGTACGATTCTGCCACACCTCTGTCAGTCATACAAACATCTACTTTCAATGTACTGTAGACTATTGATACATAAGAAAACACACTGTATCTATAAGGTCTTTGCCTGCCAGAGAATAAGAATAAACTCTGAAACATTGCAATGCTTTGGATGCCGTTATCCATTTCTCTTACCACCAAAGGTCTTCTGTCCTACTTCCAGTTCTCCTAGGAAAGCAGATGGCAGCATCTTTAGCCCAGATTCCTCCTCCTGTGGTTCAACAAAGCTACAGTCATTGATCGGACAGAGTAAAAGCATCTCGTTGACCATGGTTATCTATTCTAAAGTATTTCATGTACCTCATCTCCTCCCTTTCCCTTGTCTTTCTTCCCTTTGTCCTTCTTTTCCTCCTTTCCTTTCGCGTTTTTGTTGGCGTCCTCCTCCTCTTTTGCTGATAGTTCCTCCATTAACTTAAAGACAGCAGACCCTCTTACTGTAAGTCAATCTGCATGTATTACTACCGTTTCACWTCAGAAGATGAATTCATTCATGAATACCTGTTGAGGTGTTTTCTCTGCAAAGATGAGAGTCGAGCCTCCATCCTCCTCCTCTGGGTAGTCAGGGAAAGTTCCTGTTGCATCACTAACAACCAAACATATTACCATCAACTGCATATTGTCATTTATCATAGCATTTCACTGCTATGATAATGTCACCCCATTACTTCCATCTAATATGGAATAATATAATGACTGTGTGAACAAACATTCTCCTAACGTAACCACTGTCGTGATTCACAGCCATCTCCCTGTAATGAACTCACTGGCATTCGATGAACCACTGTCTGATCTGGTCCTTCATGGTCTCCCTCATGTCGGGCCCCTCCACCTCTCTGAGTTTGTCTGTGATGGCCACAATGGACTTCTGGTAGTCCTCCTCGTGCTCCTCCTGCTTMCCCCTCCGACGGGCCTCGTTGGCCTGGGCAGCTGTCATGGCAGGACAGGGCTGAGTGTGTCTGGGCTCCATGGCCTGAGGGTGCAGGAGGAAAAGGTGAGACCACTGCTGTGGTGGATGAGGCTGTCACCAAGCGGAGTAGGGTGAAGGTGCCCCTAGACACTGATCTTGGGTCAGTTTAGAATTTCCCCCACTAATGGTTAAGGTTAGGATTGGGGGGAGCTGTATCTGATCCTAGATCTGTACATAGGGATAACTTCTCCCCGGAGCATCATAAAGGAATCCTACGGCGCCATCTGCTGGTAGCTTAAAATAGGCACTACACTATAGAAACGCTACAGATAGAGCTTATCTAACCCGACTCACCATGCCCAAAAATATCATCTCCTCCTCTCGCTCCCTCTTTGTTTTTTTCCTCTGCACATAACCCTTCCACACCTGGAAAAGAGAAAAGCACCACCTTTGTTCAACTGTTGTATGGTGTCTTTAATGACTGACACTCACAGAGCATTCATACAAAAGGCTAGCAATAACAATAACTACAGCAGGCTAGATAAAGACCTCTGATTTCAGAGTATTCTCCCAATATGCTCCACATCATCACTTGGCTATACCAGTGACGCATAGTCTGGACTAAGCAGTCTCATTTACCTAGCGAGTGTGAGACCTATGGTCTAGGACTGATTGAAGGTACAGTATCTGACTTTGACAGGCTTGGCCATACCTTCTGGATGCGAACCACAGCTGTGTCGATGGCCGCTGTCCCCAGGTCCCTGTCCTTGGCCCTCCTATGCCTTTCCTCATCGCGCTGGATCTCCCTCATGAACTTGGCCCTCAGGCGACCCTGGCGGGCCCTCTCTGACACCTGGATGATCTTTATGGCTTCCTCCAGGTTCAGTGCACGCACTCCTACAGGCTGGGGGCCCAACACAACATGGAGTACTAAAGGTGGTCCTGTGTGGMTCAGTAGGTAAGTATCTAGCAATGCCAGTCGTGAGTTCGATTCCCGCTGGGTTCATATACTTTAATGTATGCACTCACTATACTGTGAGTCGCTTTGGACCAAAGTATCTGCAAACTGGCATTGAATTATTATATTGAAAGGAAATTTCTCAAATCAAATCAAATGTTATTGGTCACATACACATGGTTCTGTGATAAACTGAAGATGATATCTTAGCTAGTTACTGTGTAGCTATGTGTAATTGCTGTGTAGTTGCATGTAATTACAACCAAGTCTAATGTTACGTGGTATAGAAAAGCTAGCTAGGCCTAACTCACCTTGGGTCTCTCTACTACCTCCATGAGGTTGAGGATGTTGGAGAGCATATTCCKTCTCTCCTGCAACACCTTGCTGCGTTCACTGAGGAAATATCGAGGGATGGGGATCTCAATGTCCTCCTGTAATGAGGCATGAGATGCATTATGTCCAAAAAAGATACAAAGACATTTTATTACAGTAAATGAAACATGGGCTACATACCAAAACGGCACCCTGTTCCCTACATAGGCCACAACTTTTGACCAGAGCCCAAAAGCAGAGCACCAAATAGGGAGAAGCTATTCTAGAGACCTTAATAACAAAGGCTTCCAAACTGGCAGCGACTACAGGGAAAAACAGACCAAAAGGACATCGCAAAACTATTTAAGGTTTAAGACTCCAATCTGTCACCATACATTTAAGTTGACGAGGCACTATAACCACATAAMAGTTAAATTGGTACAGCGTTCTCACTCACGGGTGCAACAAATATAGCCTCTTGCAAGGCACACCTCAAAATATGTTAATGAGTCAGAAAAACAATGCCATGCGCTCACTTGTGCATTGTAAAATAATCATGTTGTTTTTATGGTACCTTACTGGCATCCAGTTACCTGTAACTTACTGTAAAAAAAAAGTTACAGTTTGTTACCATACACTTTAAAGAAACTTTAGTTTAACAGTACATTACTGTTAACTTTTCAGTAATGTACTGTTAAACCAAAGTTTCTTTGGAATTTACAGTAACATTATGTACCTATTTTTGTTACAGTGTGGTCAAAAGTTTTTGGGCACTCTAAACATATGGTTCGGTACTGTATTCTGTGGAGTGTAATTACAGTACCAATCGAAATACAACAATTTTCCCACAATGCACAATAATTTACAGTTAAACATTTTAGAGTTATTTTTACTGTTGATAATACTTCAAATTACCATTTAAATTACTGCTTTCAGTTACAGTCTATCTGAAATATGAAATGATCAATCAAATCGCCAGGTAGCCTATTATTGTTCTGGCAAAGATGCCTCCATAGTACATTTTTTAAACTGTATTTTATATGGGTAGATCTACTCTGTTTTTGTCAGGCAAAACAAGAMAAAATTAGGCAAGAAAATCTGGATATGCGCCAGTCTTTGTGCGCCAAAGCTGATGACTGGTCATTGGTCAACAATCAAGACACGCAACTTTTTGGTTCTGAAGCACAGATGAGATGTTTTTGAGACAATCATTTTGTGCAATATATGTAGCCTATTAAAATATGTATGAAAAATATGTATTTGTCCCATTCACACTTGCAACCCCTAAAAAAAAAAATTGCTCGTTTTTGCCAGTCAGTTTGAGAACCCTTGCTGTAGGAGACTTATCATGTTCTGTCTTCTTATCAACTTTCATTAACAAAAAGGAGGGGGGGGGGGGTGAACTTACAGGCGTGAGCTTCAAGTCCTGGATGACATCGTCCATGTAATGGTACTCAGAGAACTCTTTCTCCACCATCTCATTCTTAAGTTCCAGCACCCGCCCCATCACGCCATCCAGGACCCCCCGGATCACTTTCCTCTTCTGGGGATGAACCACCTGGTCATAGGCCTCCTCCAGCTGCCTGAAGATCTGCACGTAGCGCACGTAGAGGGTGGCCAGGCGTTGGAAGAACACCACTCGGTCCTTCTCTGGGCGAGGAGGCTGAGCAGGGAACTCCTGAGCCAGAAGGGAGTTCAACTCGACCTGGGCATCAGCCCACAGTTTGTTGTATGTACTGGAAGAGAGACAGTCATTGGAAGGATATTTAGAATGAAAATTAAATCAGCTGAATTAGCTTGCACTTGGGAAATTAGTAAAAGCTAAGAATTCCCAACTGAAAACTGAGTGTTTGCCATTAATAGCATGATCATGTCCATAACATTGATAAAAGGCTTACATTAGGTCTATCACATTGACGTTTGTCTATTATGAACATTATGGTATGCAAAATCTGCTACTAGCTAGTTTGATAGACAGGTGGTTTGTTAATTGGCAGAAATTCAGGCAACATAAAGTAAACATAGCTAGCTAAATGCGTAGCTAAAGTTAGCTAGCTAGCCAGCTAACTGAAGTCAATTAACGTTACTAACCTGTGAGACATGATGCAACTAACTCTATATAGCCAATAACGCCGTTTGAATTCAATGTTTGCTAACTAATACAAAAAAGTCCTGGCAGTTAGCAGTTTGTACAAACATCGTTAGCTACATAGCTAGCTTGATAAACTCAAGGCAGTCTACAACTTTTTTTATTTGTGTCCCGTCTGTGCCCATAGCAACGGACTAGCTCTGGAAGCAGCCCACGTGGGATCTTTGACGCCCATGAACCTGTTGCCACACTGTAACAATTTTGAAGAAATGACAAACGGTTTCAAATTAATTATGTGTAAATACCATTGTAACTATAGAAGGATGAGTAAAAGTAAAGTGAAAGTATTGACGAGTGAAAGTAAGTATTTTGGCGATTATTAATTATAGAAAATGGTCATATATTTTGTAGCCTAAACTAAATTATCCAAAAGATATTTAAAATATATAGTCTATTTTGGGGGCTTTTCACCATTTTCAGGCCCCATTTGAGAGTGTAGCCTATAGCTTGCTACTGACTGAGCCAGGCTGAGCCTCGAGGGCTGCAACGTAATTATCAGGCCACCAGATGACATTCTTTCTCTGAAAGCTATGTGCGATTTTAAAGCCTCTACTTTGACTAATGATATGGAACATTCTTTTAACTTAAAATATTTCATATTTTTATGTTTTATTAGGCTTTAAGGCTATGCATTATAACAACCTGGAATGAAACATGTTTTGAAGTAGGTGTTTCGTTACTGTACTGCATTATAAAATGACAATGCAGTTTGTCTCTATTGTTATGAGGGCTACACCTTTTGAGGAGAGAATATGAAGCTGAGCTCATCATCAGCATCATGATCCGCATAATGGCCCGAGTAGTGCATGATATTTTGAGAGGATCAGATTTGAATGGATATGATGTGAAAGACATTTTGCATTTTGATGTCTGTATGCCATATTTCAACTGATGCCCTGTGCTGATGCATGATTCATAGATATAGCCTATATATTCATAGTATTATGGATTGCTTTCCATTGCAATGTAATTTACACCCAGTCACAACTGTGACTCATAAGCCTATACATTGGATCAATGCTAAGCCATACATGAGAGATGAAGGTATGGCACTATCAAATATGTCACTATCATAACACCGAGGGAGAACATAAATATTAGGCTATCGCATAGTTTACATTTTCCTGGCAGCATATCATGACACGCATGTGTACAAAATCACTCAATTAAATGTACGATCCGTCATCATTACTCCATTTGGGCCTATGCTGTAACAAATTCATAAAAATAGGCGGCCTGTGTCAACACTCTGTTAATTGTCCAAGACCACCAAACCACCTGATTTTCTTACTTTAAAACCAGTCCATACGAGAAGGGAAAAAATGAGATTTTGAACTCAAGTGCTCGAAATAGTCCGAGGGCTGTTCTTGAAAGCGCATTCTCTGCCGCGCTTTTAGGCGGTCACAAGACTTGGACATCCACGAACAAAAACAAAAACACTACAATGAGCCGACATAGGTCAGGGTCAAGCCCGTATGCCACTAAACAACTCTGCCTTGAACAGGTCTTGCAATTTTGGAAACTTATTTCACCCGCCGTTGCGCGCTTTGGATGACATTTTCCCCAATGGAAATCTCAGCATTAATCCTTCCTATCCAAACTTGACATTGCAACATTGTTTTTTCCTGAGCAGGAATAAGAAGTGAAGTGGTGTTCTGAGCCCGCTTTCGGTGATGGTTTTGGACGTAAAGGAGGGGCGCATGCCAAAGGTAGCGACCACCATGGAATAAATTCAACCAAAGATGTCAACAGTTGCCTACCACCCACTCGAAATCGATTGTATTAGAAGCTCGCGGAACGTATAAAACGGGACGTATGATTTCAAGACCGGCTGCAGACAACGGAATCTTCGCTCAATAAYCTACACAACCGACAACGCCTAGAGAGATTTGATACAGACAACTCGTGTCCACTTTTCAGGACATAAGGATCCTTTAATAACTTAAAGTAAGTTTGACTTTGTTATCCAAGTAAGTTTGAGATAGATTTCTATGTCCATGTTATTAATTTGCTTTGTATAAGTAGCCTACTGTCATCATCACTTGACAGTTACTATTCATCAAAGGGCAATGGAATTACGCAGAGYCGCGGATTTTTTCACTTTAAAATGTATGCCAAGAGAGTTGTATGGTTTGCTAAACTTTGAAATCAATGTTTTTGTTTGGTATACATTTTAAAGTGAAAAATCTTGAGTTTTAGCATAATTCCATGATCATGGAATTGCCCCAAAGCAAATGTTCTCACACCTGTTTGAATTGAAGACACCARACCTTGTTGTATTGTTTTATTATATTAGATCGATATATCAGCATTACTGTGGCTTTGTATAGTAGTATGACAAACACCATGTTGAGGAATTTGCAATTGTTTTGTTGGCAACATTTTTATTCCCTCTAAATGGGATTATTCGAAGTAAAAAATATTTTACTCATAGTTGCGTTTATTACCGTGTTTAATGTCATTCAGAGTATATGTTCACGTGTATGCTTCATTTAATAGACTACTTCTCACTGTTTCCACCACTATTAATGTTATACCCATCTTTTTGGGGTGACAGAAGTATGCAGTCACTTTGCACTTACTCACACCTTGGGATTGGACACCATTTGTTTCTTTCCAGCACTGTATCTAACTTGATTTGTGTTTGCTCGTTTACCCAGTCAGAAAAGCCATGCAGGCAGAAAGGAAATGGCACATACTTTTGAGTATAATCCTTATGCTGATCACCTCGAGCCAGTGCATGGACAGCAAGGAAGTGAAGCAGAAAGAGAGAAGGACCCTGCTGGACCTTATTTTACAGGTTATCGGAGACAGCCAATCGGGGGACAAGCCTTCAGTCTCCAGGCGCTATAACAGTGGCCTCTTCCCTGCAGCCCAAGAGATGAAGTTCTCCTCTCGGGAAAAGCCTTTATATGTTCCTAGGCTGGATAACAGTAGACCCATAGGTAAGCTGATGAGATTTATTTTTAGGCCATGATGAAACTGTAATCCCTATTTCACTGGGGTGTGACAGCTGCCTCTGGTCTGTATCAATATGTCTGCTACTGCTGCCTTTTGTTCTTGATTTCTTGTCCTTTTCCATGTAGGAAATGTCACACTATGATTTGAAGAGGTGAGAGCTGTCAATAAATTATGACTATTTTACAAACAATCCGTTTTTACAAATGCAATCGATGCTATTTGGGGATGTGACAATATCAGCAGGCTCTACACTACAATTCATTAAGGGAGTTATCTGTATTTCTGTCTCTGATGTGATAGTGTATGAATTGTGGATCTATATTCCAGTTCCCTATTGACACCCTGAAAGACCCACAATTCACCCGCTCACTTGGCTAGTGAGGTATCGTATCACCGCATCATAACAAAAGATTATCAATGCCATCACCAACCAAGTTGCCCAGGGAGGAGGCTCATTAGCATACTTAACTTGTGAATGATTCATTCAGTTCAGGATACATTGCGGAATCTCAAACCATGAATGATCCGCCTCCTCCGGCTTCTTGGACAGCCAATGGTGAGCGTCACAGGAACACATCACAGGTGACGTGAGACCAGGACACTCACGTGGCACACCGTTTAGTCAGCTGTGAACACGCAGCCATTTTTACCACATTCACTGCCTTCATTTCACATGTAAGATCGAACGACTATGTTAATATGAAAGCTTTTTTGCTCAAGTGGAACAATAGAATCCATGTGATTCGTGTTGGGCTTTTGGAACGTGGTCAGAAGTACTGAACGGGAAGTCTTTCATACATTTAGAGTCAATTTATTCAATTTGTCAAATTCTGTGACTGGTAAAAGCATTACTCATTGCCTTTGAAAGAAATGTGCATGGCTTTGATATATCTTTGAAGTCATTGTGAGAGTAAGGATGGTTTTACAGTGCCTTTAAGACGTTAGAAAATGGCATATGCTAACTGAAACTGAGCCATACAAGTAATTCCTTAATAGTAATCTGTGCAATTGTGTGAGCAATGCTACACATTCCCTCAGACTGTCTATGTTAACATCCAAAAGATTGGTTTTAGAAATCCTGCATTAATATTCCGGTCAAATGTTGCATCAAGGGTTGGTCAGAGGCTTTATTGGGACATCCTGCCCAATGTTGTCAAAGCAGTGTCACAGACCAACTGTGTAACAGGCAAGAGAACTACACAGGCTGCTGGCCAGACGGAAAGTACCTTTTGAGGAAGTCAAAAGGCTGCACATTAGCAAGTGGTGCGTGCGCCATTCCTTAAGACCCACAGTCACACTAGATTGTCCATGTTTTGCACGCAAGGAAGGAAAGGGAAATAACTCCTGCACACAGTTTCCATTCTCTTTGCCAAGGTGTACTAGGTATCTCTCTTTTCTGACCATCAGGTAATCCAGACATCTCCAGCAGCCAAGACTATATTGTTGGACTTAGGCAATGCGTTTGATGTCCTTCCGGTTAGTGTTAGCATTTACCTGCCATTTGAACACTTACACAACTCACATCTGCTCTGGATTGGAGCCAGGTTAAGGTTTCAGGACCCTTATTCCCCTTACGTAAGACCCATAGCCTGTTCATTTTTTTTATATTGGAGTGATGAGTTGTTGTTTTCCATAGTGCCCAGTGGTATGTCTGGACTTCAAACGCATTGCCTAAGCTTACTGTAGTGGTTTGTAATTGAACCGATCATCTTCTGCCATTTCTGCATCAGAGAGTACTGTTCATTCCTCAGTCCAGTCTGGTAAAATTAGCACAGCAACGAGCTGCACGGAATTATTCTTATGACATTGATAAGCATTAGAACTGCCGGGCTATAATCTCCTTGCACTGTTAGCCTGAATGCATCTGACACCTGTGTGCTTTGCATGTTTGGAGAGAGGATGGGCTTGGCTGAGCTACAGAATGTGTGCAATGAGCCTCCAAGACTGTTGGCTTGTCCTCAGTTGTGGGGAAATCTTGTGTATGGGCAATTCCACGGTAACAGAATGACGCTGAGGCTCCAATTTTCACTTTAAAATGTACGCCAAACAAAAGCCATTGCTTGCAAAGTTAAATAAACCATCTATGCAGAAGGGCTACTTCTAACCATTTCCACTGAACATTTTACAAAAACACATTTATTCAAAGAAAAGTTCAGATGTAAAGCATAGCACAGTAGAGTTCAGTTTAGCAGAGTAGAGAATTGTTCATTTCAGTACAGTAAAATACAGAAGGGGACAACAGAGGTCAGTACAGTACAATACTGTAAATTATACTGTACTCTACTACAGTGTCCTGTGCTGTACTAAACTCTACTGTGCTATATTGTACTGACCTATACTCTACTCTACTTTTCTTTACTGTTCTGTGCTCTACTGTACTGTACTGAGACAGGTTAAAGAAGGATTTCTAAGCCTTGAGACAATTGAGACATCGATTGTGTATGTGTGCCATTCAGAGGGTGAATGGGCAAGACAAAAGTGCCTTTGAGCGGAGTATGGTAGCAGGTGCCAGGAGCACCGGTTTGTATCAAGAACTGCACCGCTGCCGGGTTTTTCACGCTCAACAGTTTCCTGTGTGTATCAACGATGGTCCACTACCCAAAGGACATCCAGCCAACTTGACACATTGGAGCATTGGAGTCAACATGGGCCAGCATCCCTGTGGAATGCTTTTGACACCTTGTAGAGTCCATGCCCTGACGAATTAAGGCTGTTCTGAGGGCAACTCAATATTAGGAAGGTYTTCCTAATGTTTGGTAACTCGTAGTTGTTTTATTCCATCAGCTCTCTTCCAAGCGAGAACAGGTATAGGCCTATTACTTCATAATATAAGCACAGGTGTGATGGGTCTTTGTTCGTATTTACATTGCCTTACTTTAAATGTTGTAATATTTAAACATTTACCTATTACTAAAGGGTTATCTTAAAGCTGAAATCCGTATAGGGGGAAACAGCACCACTATTCCCCCCTCGGCGCCTTTGTTATCGTTTTAGTTTTGTTGATGAAATGGAAGACAAAAAATGCATCATCATGTGGCCGGTGACACTTTGCTTCTTGAACGTCCAATATCTTGAAAACTTTACTGCTGACATGCAAAACATTTTGGGACTGTATCAACAGTAGACTAATGGAAGAAAAAAAATAGATAAAAATTGTGTGTGAGTGGATTTTCCTTTTAATGCTAAGAGGTTTCACAGATTGGTAACTTTTTTTTCTTCTTTTTTGTAGACATTGTCCCAAGAGATGTAAACCTGAAAGACAAGTTCATAAAGCATTTCACAGGTAAGAAAACTGATATCAAAAAATGTTCAGTCAACATTCCATTTTTACCATTTGTTTCTGGATCAATCTCACCTTACATCTGTGGCCATATGTATCAAGCCTCTTAGAGTAGGAGTCTAGGATCAGGTGCCCTCTGTCCATGTACTGTTGTTCATTGTGATCTAAGAGGCAAAAACTGATCCTAAATCAGCACTTCTACTCTGAGACCCTTGATACATACAGCCCCGCACACATCATATCAGCTACAAATATTATAAATCCATGTAGAGCTATTTCGTTTGGCAGGGGAAGACTCTCTCGGCTCTGTGAGCTGAATCCACATTACCCCTAATTTCTGAGTCCTAACTCTTTAATGCCTAATCAAGTAGCTTTCCAAAGTCCAATCATGGTGTCAGAGACCCTAATTCAATGTTATCCCTATAACTATGTTATTGCACGGGATGGGCCTCACAGATGTGCTGGAGAAGGTTGCCATTAAATGAATTTCTGATGGCCATAGGGGAGAGAAGTGAGCACATTACTCCGACAGAAACAGCCAGGGTAAAGTTGAAGGCAACGTAATGCTAAGCGGATTATTTGTCGCAGGACCTCAAAACAGACTTCAGGAATTGGTGTGAAAATCTGTTATCCGGAGGCTCGCTAAAGGCCCAGGAAGTACTTAGGAGTGATCATTAAGTCTATTGTCTGAGTCCTTTTAAGATGTCATGGACCAGTAGAGCAATGATTATTGAGTCTGAACAGAGCTAGGTTTAGGTTTATTTGAACATCTTGGTATATATGCAGAAACATACATAAAATTTGATGTCATACAATTTAAAACACAAGTGAAATATATAATCAGCCGAAATAAACTCAGCGAAAAAAAGAAACGTCCCTTTTTCAGGACCCTGTCTTTCAAAGATAATTTGTAAAAATCCAAATAACTTCACAGATCTTCATTGTAAAGTGTTTAAACACTGTTTCCCATGCTTGTTCAATGAACCATAAACAATTAATGAACATGCACCTGTGGAACGGTCGTTAGGGGTCCCTGCTCATCTGCGTGAACGTGCCTTAGGCATGCTGCAAGGAGGCATGAGGACTGCAGATGTGGCCAGGGAAATAAATTGCAATGTCCATACTGTGAGACGCCTAAGACAGCGCTACAGGGAGGCAGGACGAACAGCTGATCGTAACAACACCTGCACAGGATCGGTACATCCGAACATCACACCTGCGGGACAGGTACAGAATGGAAACAACAACTGCCCGAGTTACACCAGGAACACACAATCCCTCCATCAGTGCTCAGACTGTCCGCAATAGGCTGAGAGAGGCTGGACTGAGGGCTTGTAGTCCTGTTGTAAGGCAGGTCCTCACCAGACATTACCAGCAACAACGTCACTTATGGGCACAAACCACCGGCGCTGGACCAGACAGGACTGGCAAAAAGTACTCTTCACTGACGAGTCGCGGTTTTGTCTCACCAGGGGTGATGGTCGGATTCGCGTTTATCGTCGAAGGAATGAGCGTTACACCCGGCCCCGGATCTCTGGTGCGGGATCGATTTGGAGGTGGAGGGTCTGTCATGGTCTGGGGCGGTGTGTCACTGCATCATCGGACTGAGCTTGTTGTCATTGCAGGCAATCTCAATGCTGTGCGTTACAGGGCAGACATACTCCTCCCTCATGTGGTACCCTTCCTGCAGGCTCATCCTGACATGACCCTCCAGCATGACAATGCCACCAGGCATACTGCTCGTTCTGTGCGTGATTTCCTGCAAGACAGGAATGTCAGTGTTCTGCCATGGCCAGCGAAGAGCCCGGATCTCAATCCTATTGAGCACGTCTGGGACCTGTTGGATCGGAGGGTGAGGGCTAGGGCCATTCCCCACAGAAATGTCCMGGAACTTGCAGGTGCCTTGGTGGAAGAGTGGGGTAACATCTCACAGCAAGAACTGGCAAATCTGGTGCAGTCCATGAAGAGGAGATGCACAGTAGTACTTAATGCAGCTGGTGGCCACACCAGATACTGACTGTTACTTTTGATTTTGACCCCCCCCTTTGTTCAGGGACACATTATTCAATTTCTGTTAGTCACATGTCTGTGGAACTTGTTCAGTTTATGTCTCAGTTGTTGAATCTTGTTATGTTCATACAAATATTTACACATGTTAAGTTTGCTGAAAATAAACGCAGTTGACAGTGAGAGGACGTTTCTTTTATATGGACAGTGCATCATAAATAAGTCATAAACAACGAATTGGCATACCCCTAAATCAGTAAATATGCATATCAATGTAGTTAGTGATAGAAGGCGTCGTTTGTAATTAGCATAGTTGGAGCTCTGCCTTAGTGAAAGGATATCTTGACTGCTAGATAATGCTTTGCATGCTTGTCCAAAAATATTGTTGCTCTTTTGATGTTGTTGCTAATGGAAAATTATATCAACTTCAGTTCTGTTAATACAATATCAAAAATGAGGAAATGAAATGGAACACATTCATTTTTTTGGGTTTGTTTCCTGATAAGAACCTTTTCTTTTTAAGCAGGACCAGTCAAGTTCTCCTCGGAATGTAGAACACATTTTCATAGACTCTATCACAACACAAGGGATTGTTCAAAACCAGCATGTATGTATTCATTTTTAATATCATAATACTGTGTGTATCTATATTTGCGATCAGTAACGTTGGTTTCTGATAGTCATATACACCATGTTTCTGGCTGCCTTACAACACTTTATTGTAGCCTGGTCCCAGATCTGTTTGAGCTAGAACCCAAATACTCATTATGAATTAATTGAATGCCTAGGTGCCGTAACATGGTGTCTTGCTCTAACGTTACTCTCTTCGATGACCTCACATTCACCGTTTTTTTACACCAACTTAACAATAGATTAACTTGTCTTTGAATAGAAGCAATAAGTGGACACTTGAATCAAAGCCTATAACATGTCAGTGTTCCACAGCATGTGCCATTATGTAAATATTAATTTTAGCGGATCTACTGAACAATCATGTTGTCATTGTAGTTTTATTGGAAAAGGGACAGATGACATCAGACAGTAAGTAGTGAATGACCTCAGTATGTTCCCAGATTGTATGTTAGTTTCTCAGATGGCTGCCTGAACGGAGCTGTCTGAGCAGCAGCCCCGCCACCATTGTGGACCAGTGAATAAGAGCACGGAGTTTTGCTCTCCTCTTTTTCGTTTTGTCAATAAAGCAACCACAACAGCCTCGTAGACTACTGAAACTCAGTTTGGTGAAACACTGGTCGTACGTTACAGTGTGTTGGCTTTGTTCACCAACAACCCCTTTGCTATTGAAAAAAAAGATAAATGTATCATAGAAGGCCCTCTCTCTTTAGCCCCCCCCTATTCCCCTGGCCTCCAGGGTGGTGCTCAGGCCAGGCAGGGAGAAATTGTGAAATACTCTCTCTTGGATGATTTTAAAATGTTGACTGGCTAGACTTTAATGACCTTCTGATTTAAAATGGCATGTTTTTGTTGTTGCATATATTCAGAACAGCTGTAAAAACACATTATGTTCAAATAAAGATCAAAATGATTGTTGCATAGGCTGGTCTAGTGGTTAATGCTGCCACCTCTGGCACACATGTCTACTGTGTATGCTGGGATTCAAATCCCGACCCCACCGCAACGCTGGCACACACTTCTACTCTCTGAACTCCAGGCGGTGCTATGGTCAAATTACATGAAAATATAGCTCTTTGGCCACGCACACCAGTGTTGGGTATGGCGACGACAAAAGGAAGCATATGCAGAAAAGTACCTCATACCTATGGTAAAAAGTAGTGGTGCATCTTTGATATGGGGCTATTTTGCTTCCACTGGTCCTGTGACCCTTTAAGTTCAACAGCGTTATGAACTTTACCAAGTACCAGGACATTTTAGCCAAYAACCTGGTTGCCTCTGCCAGCAGGTTGACACTTGTCCGCAAGTGGATCTTCTAGCAAGACAGTAACCCCAAGCACTTATCAAAATCCACAAAGAAATGGTTAATTGACAACTAAATCAACATTTTGCAATGGCCATCTCAGTAGACCCTGGTTTGATTCCAGGCTGTATCACAACCGGCCATGATTGGGAGTCCCATAGGGCGGCGCACAATTTTGCCCAGCGTCGTTAGGGTTTGGCCGGGGTAGGCCGTCATTGTAAATAATAATTTGTTSTTAACTGACTTGCCTAGTTAAATAAAGGTTAAATAAAATGAATMAATTAAAGTCTCTGGATTTGAAACCCATTGAAAACTTGTGGTTTGAATTGAAGAGGGCAATCCATAACGGCAGATGAAGGATATCAAGGATCTTGAAAGATTCTGTATGGAGGAATGGTCTAAGATCCCTCCCAATGTCTTCTCCAATCAAATTTTTTTTTTTAAAGGTTCAGTGTCGTTATCCTTGCAAGGATAGAGTGCTGGAGTACTGAAAACGGGTGGCAACCATTTTGACCCCCTTTGGAGATTTTTTWAAATGAATTGAAAAAAMAWAAATATTTCTCTGAGCAATTGTATTAGTATAAAATAATAGAYTTTCCCAATTTKTTTGAGCATACAATATAGCTCAGTATTTGTATTATTTTGTGATTAACTGTTTTCTTTATCATTTTACAGATTACAAAAGATGTGCAAGATTGCTAACACGGCTAGCAATGAGTCCACTCTGCACACAATTGTAGACTTTGCATGTGAGTATACTTTCTTTTTAGGCATTAAACTGTCACAGGGGTTAGATTAGCATATTTAGGCTTTATGTTGATTCATACACTTGGTCTAGCATTGTATGACTCCTTGCTTGACAAGTAAAGATACATATACATTATTGACAATATCYTATTTATATTGTGAATATTTAACTGTGAAGATTGACAAGGAGCAATCCTGAAGATCCCTCCCAATGTCTTCTCCAATCAAAAATGACAAGGAGCAATCCTGTAATATTTTCCTCGTAACTAAAAACGGTTCCAAAAGGGTTCTGTGGCTGTCCACTTAGAAGAAGAAGCCTTTTTGGTTCTAGATAGCACCTTTTTTTTGTGCGTATGTATTGAAAATACATGTATAGTGTGGATGGAGATTCACATGCTGTACAGCTCCACCAGAGTATAGTTATTATTTGTGATACTAATCACAGGAAGAGAGAGCTATGTTGTTGGTGTGTCAACGTTATTCTAATTTGTGTCTGTAACATCTGCAAGTGATCTGTAGTAAGGCTTGAAAATAACTCATGTTCACATAATCAGATCCATGTGTTCCCAGAGTTTCTGTCCTACATTCATATGTTCTTAAAGATAATGCTACTAGGCCCTTTTGTCATTCCAACTGTATTCCATCGAAGAGCAGGTCCTAATGTAATATATACGTTCGGCAAAATACATTTACGCTTGATTATTTATAGTCTGGCTTATTCTTTTGGAAAACGAAAAGATGAGAGCAAGTATTTGTCTAGCTGAAATAATTTTACGTTGACAGTCATGACAAAGTTACATGTGAGCGATAAGTTAGGGCCTGCATATGTACAATGAGCATTGTCCTAGATGAAAAAAGTTCAACCGTGAAAAGAGGATAATTTTGAAGCGCGACCAAGTGTGTTAACAAGCTGTCAGTCACACAATGTAAGCTACTCACCACTTGGTCAAACAATGAAAAAGGAAGGACCCGATTGTCTTGGTCCAGCTAATTTGCTAGATTGTCATTGTTGTTAAGTTGATAACCCTTTGTTACACTTGTCTATTGCCTCCACCTGACGAGGCTGACGACAGCAGGGATGAGGATATCTGTGGCCTACATTTGTGTTCAGGCTCACTTAGATTCCATCAACTGACATGGAGTCAGTTCTAAGGGCCTTTAGATGGTCTAACATGAATGAAGCACCCATTACAAGCACCGCTTTAGTTGGAGTGTCATTGGAGTTCATTTYATTGGAAAATTGAGGGGGCTGGCACATTAGCAGTTTTTCAGTCTCTCCAGTCATTGTTGTTTTTGACTCGGAGAATGTGTTCTAGTCAGAACCATAATGAGAGGCCTACTGCCACTGGGGTGTCATGAGGGACTTATTAGGTGAATCATCGATTGATTCATCCAGCTCTTTAGGAAATAAGTCATGAAGTGCCCTTTAACATTTAGTCCCTAATAAGGAAATACGGAACGGCAGCTCAAACTCTTCATATTCTACCTCATAAAAAAAAAAATATATATATATTATATATATATATATTAATTTTTTTAATCAATGTCATCACTCATAGGACCAGAATGTCACAGGACACAGGTTGTGTCTTTCTGCTAGACGGGAGATCCTGTTGCCTATTTTATAAACTGAGAATGTAAAGAATAAAAAATGACATTACAAAAATATGTAAATGTTTGTAATTTGATTTTGCTGTGTGTTTCAGGTTCAAAATGTTGAGAGGGATCTATGTTTTGCCAAGGAAGTGCCTTCAATTTGCAGCAGTCACATTAAGAACATAGTATTGTAATTGTTTATAGTATTTTTATTTTGTTGTTGATACTGTATGAATATGAAAATGCTGACAGACTTTATTGGTTTTATGAAATAGATTAGCATTTTATTTTCATGTATCATATATTTTTAAGAAAACCTTAATTTAATATTGAATACACCTATTTATTGAAATGTATATAATTATTCACAATAATTATGAAAATATTCAATTATTTTTCTTAAAGTTCTCATCTGATGAAGTGTGCGAATTCATCTCACTAAATATTATTTGCTTTGTCAATATTACATTTTGAGACGGTCCTACCATGGTCGTTTAGATATGTCTTTCACTGTCATTGTCTACATTGCATTTAATTTGGCACTTGAATGATTTCACACAATGAAAACATATTGAATGATGATGATGGCAATAATGCAATGCAGTACTGAACAATAAAAAAATATTCAAGCTCAGCCTATTTGCAATTATTATAGAAGAGCATGTTGAGGGAAACATTTCTGAGGTTTCTGCTGTTAGGACACTCAATAGGGAAGCTGCAAGCAGTACTGTATCCCAAATGGCATCCTATTCCCTATATAGTCTACTTCTTTTGACCAGAACCTCATGGGCCCTGGTCAAAAGTAGTGCACGACAAAGGAAACGTCTACCAATAGGATGATACGCCATAATCCAAACATCAGCATGTGACACACACAACTATATTTCACTCAAGAGTATGCTGTTGGGAAGAGCATGAGGGTGGAGAAAAGCAAATGTTCAGAGAGTTATTTCAATTCTGTCTGCACTTCATAACCCCTACAATTTCGAAAACAACACAAGTTTTAGGAAAAAGAGTGCATGCAAAATCCTTTCCTCAATGTCTTAGCAAAGCCTATATTGAATTTCCCAATCTGTAGCTGACTTGGTTTCAAAATCGCTGGCAAACTCAGTTTGTCCCTTGAGAACCCAAACGCATTCCAATCTTGGACTATTGGACAACAGAACGTGAAGCAATTCAAACTCGACAAAACCAAATGGACTGGAAAAGAGTCTCTTTTTGATCCTGTTCTGTTTCAAATTTTAGGATTCTTGACAGAATTGTTTACTTGGTCTTTGGGCCAGGATGCATCTGACCTTTATTTGAGCGTGTCTTTCACATTGACCTGCATGCACCTGGTGTTAAACCTCCAGTGATATATCTGGCAGTTACAATAACTTGACAAGTGAGATCAGTGAACAAAAAAAAACTTTATATTATTATGGCTCAGCAATCCATAAGTTCAGTTATCGTAGAAAGATGCAACACCCCTCCCTTTTGGTGCATTGTGGACAATGACTTGATCMCTGGTATAACATGCTCTTGCAGTTGCCTGCTCAGACGTCACAAGAACATTAGAAAGAACATTAGTGTTTATTTTCTGGAGTTATCCAGGATGTGGCCTCTGTAAAGGTCCTAAATGTTGGTATTGTCATTTAAGACTCTTGCACAAGAACGACAAACAACAAATAAAAGGAATAGCTAGAGACTTTAGCAATTGAAGAAAAAAACAAGCTGAGACTTGTTGTCATTAGAAGTTTGAATATAAATACATCTAGAAATGAAAGGGACATTACACCCCAAAACCAAGTTTGTCTGGTATTGCTGAGGAATTAAAACATATTTATAGCATCTWTAACAGAAATATCTTTACAAAATAAACAGTATGATTACTTTTTTATATATTCCTATTGCTATCGTCTCCTATCGTCTCGTTCAGACACGCCTGGGGAATAGTTGATCGTCCATTGTTTTTATTTTGGAGAGTGATAAAAACAAACAAATTGAACCCCTCACACATAAGGAGGACTGGAAAAACTTAATCTTAACCCAATGAGTCCCACTGTAACACCGGCGCCTTTTGGACTTCTAAACATTGTGTTTTTAAACATGTTTTTAGACCCCTTTTGTGTTTGTGCTACAGACCAACCATTAGTCTGTGTGATTAACGCGGGATGAGCTAGAGCGGTGTTTGTGAGATGATCCTGGAGGGGCCCAGGCCGGGTCTTTTATACAAAAACATCTGAGAGTCCGAATGCCACCTTTCCAACAAGTCAGTTCAGTTTGTCAAATTTCTGCCTTGCTAGAGCTGCCCCGCTCAACTAAGTATTGTTATTGTGAAGTGAAAATGTCTAAGAGCAACAACGGCTCAGCCGCCAAGTGGTAGGCCACACAAGCTCACAGAACAGGACCGCCGAGTGCTGAAGCGCGTAGCGAGTAAAAATTGTCTGTCCTCATTTGCAACACTCCAAACTGCCTCTGAAAGCAACGTCACCACAATAACAGTTCGTCGGGAGCTTCATGAAATGGGTTTCCATGGCCGAGCAGCCGCACACAAGCCTAGGATCACCATGGGCAATGCCAAGCGTCGGCTGGAGTGGTGTAAAGCATGCAGCCATTGGACTCTGGAGCAGTGGAAACGCATTCTCTGAAGTGATGAATCACTCTTCACCATCTGGCAGTCCGACGGACGATTCCGGGTTTGGCGGATGCCAGGAGAACGCTACCTGCCCCAATGTATAGTGCCAACTGTAAAGTTTGGTGGATGAGGAATAATGGTCTCGGGCTGTTTTTCGGGGTTCGGGCTAGGCCCCTTAGTTCCAATGAAGGGAATACTTAACGCTACAGCATACAATTACATTCTAGATGATTCTGTGCTTCCAACTTTGTGGCAACAGTTTGAGGAAGGCCTTTTCCTGTTTCAGCATGACAATGTCCCCATGCAGAAAGTGAGGTCCATACAGAAATTGTTTGTTGAGATCGGTGTGGAAGAACTTGACTGGCCTGCACAGAGCCCTGACCTCAACCCCATCGAACACCTTTGGAATGAATTGGATCGCTGACTGCGAGCTATGCCTAATCGCCAAACATCAGTGCCCGAACTCACTATTGCTCTTGTGGCTGAATGGAAGCAAGTCCCCGCAGCAATGTTCCAACATCTAGTGGAAAGCCTTCCCAGAAGAGGGGAGGCTGTTATAGCAGAAAAGGAGGGGACCAACTCCATATTAATGCCCATGATTTTGGAATGAGATGTTCGACTAGCAGGTGTCCACATACTTTTAGTCATGTAGTGTATTAAAAGCTATCTATGAAAAGCTGAGAACGAACACGCACATGTAACATGTTCGGCTCTATGACGCTCACAAGCTACACAAGAGTCATTAGAAGGTAAGGGGTTCTTCGACATAAAAGATCATAGGAAATCCCAAGACATAGTGTCTATTGTACTGTAATAAGCTCACATAGTTGCTGTCACAAACTCCAAATTCCACACAGTTGGATTTTCATTTCTCAGTGAGCAAATAATTTCTCGACTTACAGCATTCATATAACTTAATTTGTTTCCGTTTTTTTGCTCTGGCCGACCTTATTTTGTCGTTGACATTTGTCAATAAAACACACGAATGCAACTGTTTATGTCAAATAGTTTTGTGTTCTACTTGTAGCCCTGGTTGTCCTGAAAAGAAAATGGCATAACACTTCACTGTGAGGCTAAATATAAGGGCTGGACATGCAGATAAATGGAAGTCAGATACATGAAAAGCCCATTTTTGCTGGAATCTCGGGACTGATGGGATTAAACAAACATTTACTTGGCCAAAGATTACAACACTACAGTTCTCACGCCAGCATGTCTCTATAGACTGTTCATAATGATTTGGAACATCAGCTGAAGAAAACCAAGACGAATCACTAGGCTCTCTTATGAGCAATCTCCCCTTTTTCACTATTAGATAAAGAGATATCAAACCTCTCCATCAATGACAGACGTGAAAAGAAGCTGTTCTACCACTTCACCGTAGTTTCACAACAATGAATGTGTTATACATCATCATGTGATATGGCTCATGTTTCCTGACTGCGTTACACCCCACTCTGAAAGCTGGCCTCCACTTCTAAAGCTTTGAAAGTGGAGAACAATGCGACCACTGCAACTTAGATCTGAATGTAGCAATGCTTTTAGGACGACATTTCATACAGACACATTTCCCGTTCTCCAGAAGCGTGGATCGTACAATATTTACACGTCCATATAAAATGGATGTCATTTTCATTGGTCCTGAGGGCTCATAAGCCTCCGTCATACCACTGCCTTTTCACAAATCACACCCCCATCACGAAACACACCATCAATACACACTCTTTGGAAAGAAGGAGACAAAAACCAAACTACGGAAATTATGCTTCCACACGATTTATCATCAGAGCTTTTTATGTATATATTTTTTTATCATAAATGGCACTATCGATCATAATGATCTTTATATGGCTCATCGTCATTGTATCATGATTACCCGGGACAATTAACACAGGAGTGGTCTGGTGTTTTTTCCAACACTATAAAAGGATTAGGGTGCTATAAATAAGGGGTCCGTCCTCACGGGGGTAAGGTGGGGGATCCCTTTCTCAGCGGGTGGGTGGGCAGAGACACTGGACCCTTATATGAGGAGGATATCACATCTGGAGACAAACAGTGCAGATTAAGGAAAGAGACAGAAGATGCACTGGGGATGGAGTGTGGGAGGGCCCTAACACAATTACACACAACCCTACTGAATGCCCCAGCGCCTCTTCMAAGAGGCACTGAGATAAATAGAGCCAAAGCCAGGTCATTTCCCATACATCTGAAGAGCCAGAAGCAGCAGTCAGCTGAGAGACAGTGGCGGCATCCCAAATGATGCCCTATTCCCTACATGGAGCACTACTTTTGACCAGAGCCCTTATGGGCCGTGGTCAAAAGTAATGCACTATATAAGGAATAGGGTGCCATTTGGGACACAYCCACAGAGGGGAACAACAAGGCCCAATAGGTTTATGATGCTGCCTCAAAGTCTTTCTGATTCTATTTGTGATGGCTTTCCATTCAATTGGTCTGTATGGTACCCCAGTATGGTCAGTAATGATATAGAATAGTAAAAACGCACTTTATTAGTCCCTGCGAAGACAGAGATATWTTTTTTATTCTCAGCAGGGAGTGATACATTTTCATTTTCAAGCCTGGTCTCATAGAATAGACATAGTAAATGTAAATCCGGGACACTGGATTACATAAGACAGAAGGCTACTTAAGGCAAAAATTTAAGTAGCATGGTTGGTCAGGGTGGATGGGTTGTCGTATAACACAAACGTCTAGCAACCCAAAAGTTGCATGTTCGAATCTCATTAGGGACAACGTTAGCATTTTAGCTAATTAGCAACTTTGCAATTACTTACAACTTTTAGCTACTTTATATCTACTTAGCATGTTAGCTAACCCTTCACCTAACCCTTTAACCTAACTCCTAACCCTAAACTTAACCCTAACCTTAACCCCCAACCCCTAGCTTAACATCAGCAACCTAGCTAACGTTATTAGCCCACTAGCTAATGTTAGCCAAATTGGAAATTTATAACATATTGTATGAATTGCAAATTCGTAACATTTCATACGAATTGTAATTTGTAAAATATCATACGAAATTGATGTCCAGAAATTAATCCAGAAATTAATATCATACTAATTGGGGTGTCACGGATTTACATTTTTACTATGTTAAAAACTTCTTGCAACTAAAGGGGGTGCTGTTCCGCATTAGCATTTTTTGGTCTCCAAATTAAACTGCCTCGTGCTCAATTCTTGATCGTACAATATGCATATTATTGTTATTATTGGATAGAAAACACTTTCTAGTTTCTATAGCCGTTGGAATTTTGTCTCTGAGTGGTACAGAACTACTTCTACAGCACTTTTCCTGACAGGGAGTCAGATTTCAGAAATTTTGACCCCTGATCTGGGGTCGGTTTTAATACGGTGCTGTAAATGCTATGGAAGAAACCGACACTGCTACGTCTTCCCTCGGTGTCAGTACGTCATCACGCTTTGAATGGAGTCGATTGCACAATCAGAGCCACTATAAAAACAACAAAACGTGGAAGTACCGTCTTTCCTTCGCGCGTCTTACGCAAGATGGACATCGGACTTGCCTCTTTCCAAATGGTTGTTTAGCCAGTGATATTTCTCCGGTCATGTTTTTATGTACGTTTATAGTTGTTAAAAACATCATAATGTAGTTAATTTGAACCGTTTATAGCAATTATATCCGTTTAGTGCGATTTTGAGGAATTTCTTTGTCGTGCACTTTGAAGCTTTGGTCACGTTTCGGGGTCTCGGTCGATGTTTGTGGACATTTCGAAGGACAGAGGACATCTATCGACCAAAAAAGATTAGACCCAAGAAAGGATACATTGCCCAAGAATCTGATGGAAAATCACCTCATATAAGAAATATTATATAGATAAATCGTTGTTCTGTCGAAATATTTTAAACGCATAATCCGCCATTTTGTTTGTTATCGCTCACTTGGCGAACCCTGTATTGCACAGTAAGGATAATTTTAGAAATGAAATCAGCGGTTGCATTAAGAACTAATTTGTCTTTCGATTCCTGTCAACCCTGTGTTTTTTAGTCAGAGTATATGATTAGCTTTCGATTAAACTAGATCACTCTGAAAGATGACGTCCGACATTTTGAGGCTTGATTTGCTAGTATTTTCATTGTATAACCACGGTTTTGTATGGCTAAATATGCACATTTTCGAACAAACTCTATATGTATGTTGTAAAATGATGTTACAGGAGTGTCATCGGAAGAATTCTGAGAAGGTTAGTGAAAAAATTAATATATTTTGGCGATGATTACGTTATAGCTCTCTTTGGCTTGAATCGATGCTCTGGTAACGTTTGCACATGTGGTATGCTAACTTATCGATTTATTGTGTTTTCGCTGTAAAACGCATAGAAAATCTGAAATATTGTCTGAAATCACAAGATCTGGGTCTTTCCATTGCTATGCTTTGTCTATTCTTATGAAATGTTTTATGATGAGTAAATTGGTCATACACGTTGCTCTCTATAGTAATTCTAGTCGAGTTGTGATGGTCGGTGCAATTGTAAACTGTGATTTCTACCTGAAATATGCACTTTTTTCTAACAAAACCTATCCTATACCATAAATATGTTATCAGACTGTCATCTGATGAGGTCTTTTATTGGTTATTGGCTACCAATATCTTAGTTTAGCCGAATTGGTGATAGCTACTGGTGGAGAGAAAAAATGGTGGACAAAGAAATTGTGTATTTTGCTAACGTGTTTAGCTAATAGATTTACATATTGTGTCTTCCCTGTAAAACATTTTAAAAATCTGAAATGGTGGCTTTATTCACAAGATCTGTATCTTTCATCTGGTGTCTTGGACTTGTGATTTAATGATATTTAGATGCTACTATCTACTTGTGAAGCTATGCTAGCTATGCTAATCAGTGTGTGGGGGGGATGGGGGGTGATCCCGGACCCGGGGTAGAGGCTCGTGAAAGGTTAAGTCTACCCCTGAGTCCAGGTTGCATTTTCTGTATCAACCCTATGGCAATGGTGATACAGAATGGAGAAACTGACACACCATATATTCTGTAAGAGATTCTGAATAACTCAAAACATGGCTCCATGTGACGTGCATTAGAAACCAGCCAAAATGATTTTTTTGCATCAAAAGTAAACACTTTAATCCAATTAAATAATCCTTGTGTAAGCAAACTACCTTTATTTATAGCTAATGCTATAATTATGTAGATGGCTGCATGACATTCTCTTACTGAGGTGCCCACACACGTTTCTGTAATAGAGGGCCCTCGGTTCATTTTGTGTGGTCTTATGATTAATTCATTGGTCTCGTATCTCGTTTTGTGAATGCACACATCCCTACATGATGATGACTAATACGTCAAGCATTTTCAGTAGAACCTACATCAAATTCCTTGAGAAAGAGATGTAAACCTTGGTTCCTCACAGTATGTCTTTGTATTTTTTCGAAAGGAGAGCGGAAAACCACTCTACCTTTAGTATTGTTATGCTTTTTAGGGATTGAACCCTGGTGCATGTACAGTGCCTTCAGAAAGAGTTCACACCCCTTGACTTTTTCCACATTTTGTTGTTACAGCTTGAATTTAAAATGGATTAAGTTGAGATTTTGTGTCACTGGCCTACACACAATACCCCTTAATGTCAAAGTGGATTTTGTTTTTGATTTTAACAAATMAATTAAAAATGAAAAGCTGAAATGTCTTGAGTCAATAAGTACTCAACCCCTTTGTTATGGCAAGCTTGAATAAGTTCGGGAGTCAAAAATGTCCATAACAAGTCAAATAATAACTTGCATGGACTCACTCTGCGTGCAATAATAGTTTAACATGCTTTTTAAATGACTACCTCATCTCTGTACCCCACACATACAGTGACAAAGTATTTCAGATATTTTTCCTCTCTATTTTTGCATATTCCTTATACTGAATGTTATCAGATTTTCAACCAAAACCTAATATTAGATAAAAGGAACCTGAGTTCACAAATAACATAAAAATATATATACTTATTTTATTTAACAAAGTTAGCAAAATGCTTCCTGTAGTTGATCAGTCTCTCACATCACTGTGGAAGAATTTTGGCTGACTCTTTCATGCAGAACTGCTTTAACTCAGCAACATTTGTGGGTTTTGAAGAATGAACTGCTCGTTTCAAGTCCTGCCACAACATCTCGATTGGGATTAGGTCTGAACTTTCACTAGGCCATGGCAAAACTTCAAATTGTTTGCTTTTTTTATCATTTTCATTTAGACTTGATTATGTGTTTTGGATTACTGTCTTGTTGCATGACCCGGCTGCGTTTCAGCTTCAGCTCACAGACGGATGGCCTGACATTCTCCRGTAGAATTCTCTGATACAGAGCAGAATTCATGGTTCTTTCTATTAAGGCAAGTCGTSCAGGTCCTGAGGCAGCAAAGCATCCCCAAACCATCACACTAGCACCACCATGCTTGACCGTATGAGGTTCTTACTGTGGAATGCAGAGTTTGGTTTTTGCCAGACATAATGTGACCCATCTTGTCCAAAACGTGGACTCAAGTTTGCAAAAAGCACCTGAAAGCACATGGATGATCATCAACTCTTGAAAGAATGTTCTATGTACAGATGAGTCAAAAGCAGAACTTTTTGGACGACATGGGTCCCATTATGGCTGGTGAAAACCAAACAATACATTCCACAGTTGGAACCTRATACCAACGATCAAGCATGGTGGTGGTAGTGTGATGGTTTGGGGATGCTTTGCTTGGCATTGACATGGTGATATTAGGCTTGTGTGCATCTGCTCGACCATTGAAACCCAGTTCATGTAACTCCCGACGAACAGTTCTTATTCTGACGTTGCTTCCAGAGGCAGTTTGGAACGAGGTAGTGAGTGTTTCAACCGAGGACAGGAGATTTTTAAGCCCTACGTGCTTCAGCACCCTGAGGTCCTGTTCTGTGATCTTGTGTGGCCTACCACWATGTGGTTGAGTTGTTGTGACTCTTAGACGTTTCCATTTAAGTGATAATGCCTGAGAAGCCGGTGTTTGGAGGATTTAACGGCAAACCGTGACAATATATCCTCCAAACACTGGCTCCGAGGGCATTATCACTTTTAAACAACGGGTTACCTATATATTAAAAAATMTATTGACATATTTTAATAAAAAAAAATATTTTGATGAATTTATTCATACTATATCATCCTTACATAAGATATAGCCCAGACACAAATCTAGGGTTGCTACCCAAGCCGGCTGGTCGTTTGTTCTATCGGTTCGGTTGCCTGAGACGCAACCCAGTCGTTCAGTCTTTTTGTTCTGTATCTATGGACATGACCAAGTCGTTCGTTCTAAATGTTCCATTGCCATACTGTTTGGCAACATTCTTAACCCTTGCTTGCTAGCTAGCCAACTACGGCTAACTTAAAGTCACATCAAAAACTGCAGCAAGAATAAAAGCAAAGTAGCTGCTTTTGCATAAGCTGTTTTCTAGTGACATTTATTTGGATACATCCATAACAATGAGCTAATGAAGAGCGATTTCGCCTGGCATAGAAAATGTGCTCATTCATCAGGACACTGTTGTTCAGAGGAGCTAGCCAACAACACGGCTAAAACAATCACATCAAATTGAAGCTGGAAAGACTGCAAACTAGCTGCACTTTGTTTCATTTCAACTTTTTTCAATTGACATTTCTTTGTATATATCCACAAAAATGGTGCCAGCTGATTCATGATTTCGACTGGCTGAGAAACATCTGTCTGTCTCATCCCGACATGTTCATTACTATGGAACAGCTATAGATCGAATTTGAATATTGAAACAATGTTGCAAATGTAGGAGAGACAGATAGCAAGGTTTATACAAATCTCCACTGTTGAAAACAAAATGTTAGTCTAAAAGAATTGTGAGAATGTCGAGATGCTTTTTATAGTGGAGATCAAGTTTATAAGTTGCCTGGCTGGGCTGATGAGACAGTGGATTGCGCAGTCAGATGGAAAAGAGTAAATAGGCATTTTAGCCGGTGGTAAATTGTGGAATAGACACCCGCTGCATCGCGGTTTTAGCCAATCAGCATTCAGGATTAGACCCACCTGTTGTATAATTCACAATAACAGCACTTACAGTTGACCGGGGCGGCTTTAGCAGTGCAGAAATTTGATGAACTGACTTGCTGTAAAGGTGGCATCCTATGTCGGTGCCACGACGAAAGTCACTGAGCTCTTCAGTAAGGCCATTCTACTGCCAATCCACTAATTTGACGGGGTGTCCTCATACCTTTGTATATATAGTGTATTTTCAAGCATAGTGGTGGCTGCATCATGTTATGGGTATGCTTGTCATCTGCAAGGACTAGGGAATTTTTTGGGATAAAAATACATGTAATAGAGCTAAGCAAAGCATAATACAGTTGAAGTCGGAAGTTTACATACACTTAGGTTGGAGTCATTAAAACTTGTTTTTCAACCACTCCACAAATGTCTTGTTAACAAACTATAGTTTTGGCAAGTCGTTAGGAATCTACTTCGTGCATGACAAAGTTATTTTTCCAACAATTGTTTACAGCCAGATTATTTCACTTATCACAATTCCAGTGGGTCAGAAGTTTACATACACTAAGTTGACTGTGCCTTTAAACAGCTTGGAAATTCCAGAAAATATTTCATGAGCTTTAGACTATGATGTAGATTGAGAGGTATTGATCTGATTGATGTCGAATGAGTTTACCAATGGTGAGATCACTACCTTCAAACTCATTGCCTCTTTGCTTGACATCATGGGAAAATCAAAAGAAATCAGCCAAGACCTCCACAAGTCTGTTCATTCTTGGGAGCAATTTCCAAATGCCTGAAGGTACCACGTTCATCTGTACAAACAATAGTACGCAAGTATAAACACCATGGGACCAGCAGCCATCATACCGCTCAGGAAGGAGACGCGGTATGTCTCCTAGAGATGAATGTACTTTGTGTGAAAAGTGCAAATGAATCCCACAACAACAACAAAGGACCTTCTGAAGATGCTGGAGGAAACAGGTACAAAAGTATCTATATCCACAGTAAAACGAGTCCTATATCGACATAACCTGAAAGGCCGCTCAGCAAGGAAGAAGCCACTGCGCCAAAACCAACATAAAAAAGCCAGACTACGGTTTGCAACTGCACATGGGGGCAAAGATCGTACTTTTTGGAGAAATGTCCTCTGGTCTGATGAAACAAAAATAGAACTGTTTGGCCATAATGACCATCGTTATGTTTGGAGGAAAAAAGACAAGGAGGCTTGCAAGCCGAAGAACACCATCCCAACCGTGAAGCAGAGGGGTGGCAGCATCATGTTGTGGGGGTGCTTTGCTGCAGGAGGGACTGGTGCACTTCACAAAAGATGGCATCATGAGGAAGGAAAATTATGTGGATATATTGAAGCAACATCTCAAGACATCAGTCAGGAACTTAAAGCTTGGTCGCAAATGGGTCTTCCAAATGGACAATGACCCCAAGCATACCTCCAAAGTTGTTGCAAAATGGCTTAAGGACAACAAAGTCAAGGTATTGGAGTGGCCATCACAAAGCCCTGACCTCAATTCTATAGAAGATTTGTGGGCAGAACTGAAAAAGCGTGTGCGAGCAAGTAGGCCTACAAACCTGACTCAGTTACTCCAACTCTGTCAGGAGGAATGGGCCAAAATTCACCCAACTTATTGTGGGAAACTTGTGGAAGGCTACCCGAAACATTTGACCCAAGTTAAACAATTTAAAGGCAAAGCTACCAAATACTAATTGAGTGTATGTAAACTTCTGACCCACTGGGAATGTGATGAAAGAAATAAAAGCTGAAATAAATCATTCTCTCTACTATTATTCTGACATTTCACATTCTTAAAATAAAGTGGTGATCCTAACTGACCTAAAACAGGAAATTGTTACTGGGATTAAATGTCAGGAATTGTGAAAACTGAGTTTAAATGTATTCGGCTAAGGTGTATGTAAACTTCCGACTTCAACTGACTGTAGATATAAGTGGGTCTCACAGTAAATGAAGACGACATCGCTCTCTATCTTAGTGCCAGTTGCAGTGTCTTTGATCCTTGGTGCTTGAGGTGTTGGCATAGGGATCCTTCTTGCCACCCCCTCCCTGCCTGCATTTACATCCCAGAACTGTGAACCCTAAAAATAAAAAAAAAAGAGCAATGGATGATGTGATACAATAAAAAAGTATGTTATTTAAAGAAGAGAAATAGATACATTTGAAGATAAATCACTTCATACATTGACATGTTACTGTGAGAAAAATTATTTGAAGGGATTGAAAATGTCAAAGAAATGCCCAAAAACACAAAGGCATCACTCTCACATTTGCAATTCAATTACATATTTTATCAGTGTGTGATATGGCTATGACCTTAAGTTGAGGAGACATCTACTCCAGCCAAAAGAATGAAATAAACGATTTGGCCCCGGCTAGAGGCCCATGCTCATATAATATGTGACGTTATCATGAGTGGGAGGAGATGTTTCTGCAATCACTCAAGCTTCAAATACATACAATAAGACAACCACTACTAAACTGACCGGGCTCCACCTTTGTGTATAGTTCTTGCGAAATGGAGAAAGAAGTACCAACGTTCATAAATATTGTTGTATTTCTTTGAAGTGCCACTATTTACTCAAATTCTGTACATAAACTACATAGATACATTATAGGTGTCACACAATCCACTGACGTCTGACTTATTTCAAGTAAAAAAAAAAAAAAACACTATTGTTGTAAATATTCTGGAAAAATAAACATTTRATATAGCTTCTCTTCTGTCACTGGAACCAGGAATGAGTAGAGTTGACTGCATTCAGGATCCATTTATAACTCAACAGCGGCAGCGTGAGGACAGTCAAGGCATTGCATGTGTCCCATGTGCAGTAGTCCACAGAAGACAAAAGGCAAGGTACAGGTGATCCACAACTTTTATTTTAATAAAACAGATGACTCTGACCAGTCATATAAAATATTTACAGTCAAAAATACACACCACATATCATAATAGATTATGGATATTGTAAATCATTACAACTAATGGTCTTGAAAGCTGCATGTCATAGGCTATGACAAATCCAAGGCACTCCTATTTATCTTGGGCATGTCCATGTAAGATACAATGAGGTAATGACTCGTTTTAAGGCGTATGCATCAACACTTCCTGCACCACTTACTGTAACATCTTCAAAAACAATGAGGAAAATGATGTGGATATATTGACGCAACATCTCAAGACATCAGTGACATGGACAAAAATGGCCTCCATGATCGTGTCAAAACGTGTGGTTGTTGATAAAAGACAATACTATTAATACAATACAAATAATATACTCTATACAATACAAATATATACTTGTAAGTACATCTATTTAATAACAAAGCAGTATATTTTGTCTCCAGCCATGGGGAAGGCCTAATCTCATCTACTGTCATCACCTTCTATCCACCAGCCAATCAAAGTATGGGCTTGGTGTCATTCCAATCGACAATGGCATCTTTCTATATAGGAAAACAAAACACAATAGACTTAGTCAAAGAGCGGACTATAGTAAATGTTAACATTTTCATGATTATATTTCACTTAGTCCTGCATGTTGGAGCTCGAAGCCTAAGATTTTCACTGTACATGTGACTATTAAACACTCA
This sequence comes from Salvelinus sp. IW2-2015, assembly GCF_002910315.2. Taxonomy (NCBI): domain Eukaryota; kingdom Metazoa; phylum Chordata; class Actinopteri; order Salmoniformes; family Salmonidae; genus Salvelinus; species Salvelinus sp. IW2-2015. The sequence goes on along the minus strand of NC_036856.1, from coordinate 5,363,277 downwards.
ATCGGAATCGGAATACTGTTACATAAAAATGTTGTACAACAAATGTTGTTCAAAGTATCACTTGAAATATCAATAGGCAGCAGTACAAATCCTTCAATAATAACACATTTGTATTTGACAGGCGCCTTTCAAGACACTCGCGGACACGTTACAAGTACACAATAATCTAAGTGGAAGTCAAATGAAATCCTAGTGCAATTCAAATAAGCCAAACAGACCAAATGAAAACAGGACAGATTACATAGGGATACTGGCGAAGGCACACAAGTGGGAGTAGAACAGAGTCAATCATAGTGCATAGGTTCACTGAAAGGTGTGTTTTAAGGCGTTTTTTAACAAGAAAAATGTGTTCACTCACATTGTCCGTATACAGTGTTCAAGAGGAGGAATGAGATCAGTGTTGATATCTTGGCAGCCGGCAGATATTCCTGTGGTACCTCCAGCTGGAAATAAACACAAGAATACAAACTCTTCATTAACTTGATATGCTTTATGATTAGCACCGCAAGTCATTCATTTGTGATATGTGAAGAATGAATGGGGCTGATCATTTCACATCAATAACCAAATAAATCAAATCAAGAAGCAGATAGCCACATACAAAAGGGATGCATCTGTGTCTAGTTCTCTAGCAGATCAAACCAACCCATCATCAGTGTTCTATACGTACAGTGAGGCAGATTTCCTCCTGCTGATTGGCTAGGCCATCGTAGTAGTATAGGTCAAACTCCCCGAGCCCACACTGGTCACTCAACAGCTGCTCCTGCACACCAAAGAGCACGCTGAAATGGCTCTCGCTGCACACCACCCAGAGACGCTCTTAGTTGTTGCGGTAATTGACCCACCATGTGTTTACTTCGTGCACGCAACATCATCCCGTTGAGTCTACCTTTAAAGGCGCAATCTGTAGAATGTACAGTTGATCTATGGCAATTTCAATAGCAGAAGATGTGTCATGTAACCATGTGTTTTAACCTTGCAGATATTATAACGTTCAAATAAAGACAGCATTCTAATGTCACTGCGTCCTCTTGTTCCCTTGAGACGGTTCAGGTTTCCAGTGCCTGAATCGAGCTCCTTGTGGTTGTTGAAGACATTCAATACAGCCCGTCCACACCGCAATAAATTGGCAAGCTCCTATAGAACAATAACAACCACAATAAATGTCACAGTTGATAATGTTGAAATTATTACACTGAACATATAAAGTAATATAATATTCCCCTTGCGCAAAAAAAAACATTGTCCAAGCTTAATACAACAACACAGCCATTGGATCTCAGCAGTGGCCTTAATCTTCTTAATCTTCTGGTGACAAAATGCCATGTGAAGTCAAGACGGAATTAAATACTGGAACTTACAGAACATTCTATGACTTAATACTCACTGATGTAAATCAAGAAAGCACTCCTGATGTTAATTAATGGTTGGTGAAGAACGTTTAATTCACCATAATAAGTACTACGTCCCAAATAGCACCCTATTTATATAGTGCACTACTTTTGACATATAGGCCCTGGTCAAAAGTAGTGCACTATATAGGGAATATGGTGACATTTGGGATGCACCTCTGTCTGATTGATGTGTTATCTCTATGCAGGGTGGTATAACTATACCATTACAAAGGTGATCCAATCCTACCTTCTTCTGTACAATCCCATATCCCAGATCCGGTGTATCTGAGAATGTGAAACTCTGACACCTCCACTCGGCACTGCAAAAAACTGCTGCTAGATCCAAGAATGAGCTCTTCAGGGTAGAAAACACAGAAAGACATCATCACTAAACATCACAGCATTTTAACTCAAACCAGGCCAAATATTTGAGCTCCTGTCCAGTAATCAAAAACGAGTCCCAAATGGAATCCTATTCCCTATTTAGTGCACTACCTTTGATCAGAGCCCGTAGGGCTCTGGTCAAAGGTAGTGACCTATGTAAGGAATAGGGTGCCATTTGGGATCCAAACCATGGGTTGACTATCATGGGCTGAGGCAAACTGGAGGAGTGGAAGGACACTCTGGAGAGCTCACTCGACTCGTCCTCATCATCATCAATGTCTGCAATCAAATATATGGTCCACGTCATCCAATACTGCAACAGAAGTATCATAATGATAACAATGGACATTGAATGAATGTTGCATTCAGCTTGATAAAATTGTATAATTACCCAAAATCTTCTCCGACATGTGCAGATCATCATTTTGATTGGTCATTGATTTTGTTTTTGAAAATAAATAAATACAAATATGTTAAATAGGCAACGGTAAGAAATGTGAAATTCTCTGATCATGAAAACAGTTGAAGGAAACTCAGAGCTCCTTTTTTTCCTACTTGTTTTTTTCCTACTTTCTCAAACCCATGTCCATCTTCATCACTTCCTTTCCCCGGTGTGCTACGTGGCTGTTGGCTTTCTCTCAGCAGGGGAGAGCTCGGTCAGCCCCGTAACCATTCTATGTGACTGGACAAGCAATGGAGGCCCATCTCTGCTGTTTTTGCTGTCTTCGTCATTTACCAGAAGAAGATTAGGGTGTCGAGTCTGGCATTATCTATTGGATTCCTTAGAAAAAACACAATTCAAATCACCAAATAAGGGAATAAAGTGAGCTTTCATCAGTTGTATGTATCACAAGTGTCAGTTCAGTGAAGATGCTGTATCCATGATTATGAATAAACAAATCCCTTATACCAATACAGGGTTGTATTCACAAGGCACCAAACTGAAGAAAACAGTCAAACAGGGAAGGACTGAACTTCTCCAATAAAAAAACACTCCTTTTTGTTTTCCGTTGTGAAGCGTTTTACTACAGTGTGCACTAATGAATACGACCCAGGTTTCATTTAGTCAAACACTGTACCTGGGAAAAACTAGCTATGGGACCTGGAATCGTGCCTTGTCTGAGGCGGCTTGTTTTCTTCTTATGAGTACTCTCTGAGGTGACAACAGTATTTTTGTCTGAAAGGGATTCCCTCTTAGTGGAGATGTCATTATCTAGGAAGGAATGTAGAGGCTGTTGGTGCTGCTGGCTCTGGCTACGTTTATGGCTCCAGATACTTCTCTGGGTAATTGTGGGGTGAGTATCTGATGCTTCAAATGATGATAATGTACAATGTGATGGACAGACAACCTCTGTAAGCGACCTGTGACAGAAACAAATCACAAAGAAGACATCAACACAGAACCCTTGCAAATAATCTAACTAACATGTTGCCTAGTTCCTTATGACAGCTGAGATCTAGTTATGGTTGCTGAGAGGATCTAATAAAATGCCTTTAGTTTATGATGAATACCTTGACATTTCAGTTTTGTTGAAAATCAATTCAGTAGTGTTTTTCTGTGCTGGAGTTGTCATCATACACTGTTTGTGTCACTGTTGGAAACTTCTGTATATCGTTAGTTGATTTGGTCTGGATGGCATCGCTGTTGAAGCCTGTCCTGTCATCTTTATGTCTAATATGTCTTACAATGATCTCCAACATTGATTTTAAGGGACTGTCTTTAACATTGAATAAATATATTACAATCAGCATATTAGTTAATACATAGTTATTTTCCATTTTCACTCTCAATACATTCAAACGCATCTTTGTTTCATTAGCTAGCTAGCTAGATTACCTTGTTTTTCTTAGATAGACCGCTCAGGTAAAACATTTGTTGCAAGTCGGATCTATTGCTGATGCTGGCATCTGATGCTCTTGACTTTCTCCATGCAAGCAATCGTTTGCTTCCCGTAAATTAGTGTGTGCAGGTAAACAAACATGGACTGAGCCTGTTGTTAGCTAGCATAACTGTAACGTTACCCGTTCAAATTATGGCTAATAATGACTGTCTAGCTACATTATCTAATAGTATCTGTTTGTAAGCACACTTTACACAAATCCAGATGATATTGTGGTGTTGTTAGCTAACAAGGAGTGTCTAGTTGGCAGAAGAGAAGAAGGGACAAAGAAGGGACAAAGTGGGACAAAATAAGGACAGAAGAAAAGGGAAAGGGGACATTAAGGTGAAGCAGTCCTCTAAAGACACAAAAGACAATAATACAAGAAACAACACTTCTATTGCCTCTCCCTCTACGATACGCACTTCCGGTTTGGTTTGGAGCGAGTAGTTGCATTCCGCTTTGCTCCACAGGTAGTATTACAGGTAGTATTACATTTCATTTCATTACAGTACAACAGTTTGATTTGTTTGATCTTAGCTGGCTACATAGCCGTCTTTGTATCCAAGATAATTGTGTAGTCTAGAGTAATTGTCGAGGTTACCTAGCCAGTTAGAGGTTACCTAGCCAGRTACACTTTCAAACAAAGTCAACAACACAGCCACTGCTAGCTAGCCTATTTCACCAGCCAGCAGTACTATATCATTTTAGTCAATAAGATTTTTTGCAACGTAAYCTTAACTTTCTGAACATTCGAGACGTGTAGTCCACTTGTCATTCCAATCTCCTTTGCATTAGCGTAGCCTCTTCTGTAGCCTGTCAACTATGTGTCTGTCTATCCCTGTTTCTCTCCTCTCTGCACAGACCATACAAACGCTGTCAGCATCAGCGGTGGCCGCTGCTACTCTAGAAGAGCTGGTGGTCCTCACGCCGCGTGCCCTCGGCCGCGCCGCGTGGCCCACAGTGCCACCCCCCCACACGCCGCCGCCGCCAAGCACCCTCCAGGGCCGCAGCAGGCCGAGGGCCCCGCGCCCCTCACGACCGCCTACCGCGCTCCCCGCCCGCGCGCCGCCCGGACCCTCCCACCCGCGGCCTTCCCAGCCCCGTCGACCGCCGCCCGTGGCGGCCACCCGCGCCCCGCTCCGCCCGTCACCCCGGCCCCCTGACCGCCCCAAGCCTCGCTAGCCCGCGCCCCCCCCCGCCACCCCCCCGCAATGCCCCCCCGGCCCCCGACCAGGCGGCCCAACGCCCTTCCGCCCCCGCAACCACGCCGCCCCCGTCCCGCCAGCTGCCAACCAACCGCTCCTCCCCCCGCGCCCGCCCGCTCCCGGCGCCGCCCCCTACCGCCCACGCCCGACGCAGCCGACCCACCCCGAGCTGCCGGTCAGCCGCGTGATAGCACTGACCCACGTGGAGTTCCAGGTCTCAGGCAGCCTCTGGAACTGCCGATCTGCGGCCAACAAGGCAGAGTTCATCTCAGCCTATGCTTCCCTCCAGTCCCTCGACTTCTTGGCACTGACGGAAACATGGATTACCACTGATAACACTGCTACTCTACTGCTCTCTCCTCGTCTGCCCACGTGTTCTCGCACACCCCGAGAGCTTCTGGTCAGCGGGGTGGTGGCACTGGGATCCTCATCTCTCCCAAGTGGACATTCTCTCTTTCTCCCCTGACCCATCTGTCTATCGCCTCCTTTGAATTCCATGCTGTCACAGTTACCAGCCCTTTCAAGCTTAACATCCTTATCATTTATCGCCCTCCAGGTTCCCTTGGAGAGTTCATCAATGAGCTTGACGCCCTGATAAGTTCCTTTCCTGAGGATGGCTCACCTCTCACAGTTCTGGGTGACTTTAACCTCCCCACGTCTACTTTGACTCATTCCTCTCTGCCTCCTCTTTTCCACTCCTCTCCTCTTTTGACCTCACCCTCTCACCTTCCCCCCCTACTCACAAGGCAGGCAATACGCTTGACCTCATCTTTACTAGATGCTGTTCTTCCACTAATCTCATTGCAACTCCCCTCCAAGTCTCGACCACTACCTTGAATCCTTTTCCCTCTCGCTCTCATCCAACACTTCCCACACTGCCCCTACTCGGATGGTATCGCGCCGTCCCAACCTTCGCTCTCTCTCCCTGCTACTCTCTCCTCTTCCATCCTATCATCTCTTCCCTCTGCTCAAACCTTCTCCAACTATCTCCTGATTCTGCCTCCTCAACCCTCCTCTCCTCCTTTCCTGCATCCTTGACTCTCTATGTCCCCTATCCTCCAGGCCGGCTCGGTCCTCCCCTCCTGCTCCGTGGCTCGACGACTCATTGCGAGCTCACAGCAACAGGGCTCCGGGCAGCCGAGCGGAAATGGAGGAAAACTCGCCTCCCTGCGGACCTGGCATCCTTTCACTCCCTCCTCTCTACATTCTCCTCTTCTGTCTCTGCTGCTAAAGCCAATTTCTACCACTCTAAATTCCAAGCATCTGCCTCTAACCCTAGGAAGCTCTTTGCCCACCTTCTCCTCCCTCCTGATCTCCTTCCCCTCCTGCCCACGCCTCCTCCCTCTCTGTCTGATGACTTCGTCAACCATTTGAAAAGAGGTCGGACGAACATCCGATCCTCGTTTGCTAAGTCAACGACACCGCTGGTTCTGCTCACACTGCCCTACGCTGTGCTTTGACTCTTTTCTCCCCTCTCCTCTCCAGATTGAAATCTCGCGTCTGTGACGGCCGGCCGCGCCAACAACCTGCCCGCTTGACCTATCCCCCTCCTCTTTCTCCAGACCATTTCCGGAGACCTTCTCCTTACCTCACCTCGCTCATCAACTCATCCTTGACCGCTTGCCTACGTCCCTTCCGTCTTCAAGAGAGCGAGAGTTGCACCCCTTCTGACAAAAACCTACACATGCGATCCCTCCGATGTCAACAACTACAGACAGTATCCCTTCTTTTCTTTTCTCTCCAAAACTCTTGAACGTGCCGTCCTTGCCAGCTCTCCCTGCTATCTCTCTCAGGAATGACCTTCTTGATCCAAATCAGTCAGGTTTCAAGGACTAGTCATTCAACTGAGACTGCTCTTCTCTGTGGTCACGGAGGCGCTGCCGCACTGCTAAAGCTAACTCTCTCTCACTCTGCTCTCATCCTTCTAGACCTATGGCGGCTTGCCTTTGATACTGTGAACCATCAGATCCTCCTCTCCACCCTGCTCCGAGGCTGGCATCTCCGGGCGGCCCAGCGCTTGGATTGCGTCCTACCTGACAGGTCGCTCCTACCAGGTGGCGTGGCGAGAATCTGTCTCGCGCACCAGCGTGCTCTCACCACTGGTGTCCCCCGGGGCTCTGTTCTAGGCCCTCTCCTATTCTCGCTGATATACACCAGAGTCAACTTGGCTCTGTCATATCCTACACATGGTCTCCTCTATCATTGCTATGCAGACGACAGACACATTAATCTTCTCCTTTCCCCCTCTGATAACCAGGTGGTGAATCGCATCTCTGCATGTCTGGCGACATATCAGTGTGGAATGGACGATCACCACCTTCAAGCTGAACCTCGGCAAGACAGGAGCTGCTCTTCCTCCCGGGAGGACTGCCCGTTCCATGAATCTCGCCATCACGGTTGACAACGTCATTGTGTCCTCCTCCCAGAGTGCTAAGAACCTTGGCGTGATCCTGGACAACACCCTGTCGGTTCTCAACTAACATCAAGGCGGTGACCCGTTCCTGTAGGTTCATGCTCTACACATTCGCAGAGTACGGACCTTGCCTCAGCGCAGGAAGCGGGCGGCAGGTCCTAATCCAGGCACTTGTCATCTCCCGTTCTGATTACTGCAACTCGCTGTTGGCTGGGCTCCCTGCTGTGCCATTAAACCCCTACAACTCATCCAGAACGCCGCAGCCGCTCTGGATGTTTCAACTTTCCCAAGTTCTCTCACGTCACCCGCGCTCCTCCGCTTCTCCACTGGCTTCCAGTTGAAGCTCGGCGCATGCGCGCGTACAGAGACCATGGTGACTTGCCTACGGAGCTGTGAGGGAACCGGCACCTCCGTACCTTCCAGGCTTCTGGATCAGGCGCGATAGACCCAAACAGGGCACTGGCGTTCATGCCCACCTGCTGGCTGCTCGACCTGCCCTTACCGGTCCTGAGGAAGTACAGTTCACGTGCTCAGCCAAGTCAAAGAACTGTTCGCTGCTTCTGGCACCCACATGGTGGAACAAACTCCCTCACGACGCCAGGCTCAGCGGAGTCAATCACCACCTTCCGGAGACACCTGAAACCCACCTCTTTAAGGGAATACCTAGGATAGGATAAAGTAAGTGCACTTCTAACCCCCCCCCCCCCTTAAAAAGAGTTAGATGCACTATTGTAAAGTGTTGTTCCACTGGAAATAATCATAAGGTGAATGCACCAATTTTAGAAGTCGCTCGTGGATAAGAGCGTCTGCTAAATGACTTAATGTAATGTAAATGTTGTTTGGACGGGCTAACGCGTTAGCCAGCTGAGAGATGCTAGCGTTTTGCATTTTTATTCCTATTTCAAATGTGCACATATCTCCACCTACTTCCGACAGAGAAATTCCCGCACAAAGGCGATCAGCAATTTGTTCAACTCCTACACACATAATTTGTCATGGATTACAAATTCCTACGCGAAAACATGTTGCTAGTTAACCAGCTACACTAAACAACAGTGTTTCTATGTTGGTAACGGGCCATGCGTGAATGGCTGGCTTGGGCCAAATGAGGCTGGCTTTGCCATAGTCTTTATAACTTTTTGATAGAATGGTTAAATACAGCAAAGCCCCCTGGTAGGCGTAATGTTTATGTTGTGTCAAAAGCAGCAAGAAAACCAAATATTGTTGCTCAAACAGAAGGGGAACTAAAAAAAGGTCACTGAAACAACCAAAATGAAACAGGTGGGATTTTTTTAGGAGGGGTTCTGAAAGACACTCATTGGGATGTCCACTGAAAGTTGTCTAGCACAACTGGGACCTAAAAGACAACCACCACGGGTCACCACGGCTAGGGTCAGTCTGTTTATATCTGGGAGTACTTCTCCTGTCTTATCCGGTGTCCTGTGTGAGATTTACAGTATGCTCTTTCTAATTCTCTCTTTCTTTCTCTCTCTCGGAGGACCTGAGCCCTAGGGACCATGCCTCAGGACTACCTGGCATGATGACTCCTTGCTGTCCCCAGGTCCACCTGGCCATGCTGCTGGCTCCAGTTTCAACTGTTCTGCCTGCGGCGTATGGAACCCTGACCTGTTCAACCGGACGTGCTACCGTTGTCCCAGACCGTGCTGTTTTCAACTCTCTAGAGACAGCAGGAGCGGTAGAGATACTCTCAATGATCGGCAATGAAAGCCAACTGAAATTTGTACTCCTGAGGTGCTGACTTGCTGCACCCTCGACAACTACTGTGATTATTTATTATTTGACCATGCTGGTCATTTATGAACATTTGAACATCGTTGGCCATGTTCTGTTATAATCTCCACCAGGCACAGCCAGAAGAGGACTGGCCACCCCTCATAGCCTGGTTCCTCTCTAGGTTTCTTCCTAGGTTTGGCCTTTCTAGGAGTTTTTTCCTAGCCCCCGTGCTTCTACAAAACACTGCGATTGCGTTTGCGTTTGGGGTTTTAGGCTGGGTTTCTGTACAGCACTTTGAGATATCAGCTGATGTACGAAGGGCTATATAAATAAATTTGATTTGATTTGATGTGCGAATGTATATACAGTTGCAGCTGTTTGAGAAGGCATGCAACATTTAGCAAAAATGGGGAGATTTGATTAACCAATTTCTAGTCCTAGCTGAAGGAAATCAGATACACCTCCTTCCCCTGAAACACACACACACTGGTTCCCCTTGTGACCATTTTCCCAAGCATAATTTGCCCCCTCTCTGATTGTCCGAGTGTGACCACCTCCCCATGGGTTGCTGCAGCTAGTGTTGCCAGCACTGCCACTTACTGGGTGGGGGCACCCCACCGGAATCCCCACCGGCTAGGTAAAAGGTTGTCATGGTTCTCCTTAACAGCTTTGAGAAATTCCTTGTATATTATTCTCACCCATCAGGGGGCTTTGGCTTTGTAGGACCAACTCTACTTACAGTAAACCCATAAAACATAATTCCACTTTGAGATTATGGGTTATTGTGTGTAAAAAAAAAAATCTAAATTTTATAAATTTTAAGTTCAGGCTGTAACACAACAAAATATGGAAAAAGTTAAGGACTGAATGCACTGTATCTAGACCATCAACATTCCTTTGACATACAGTGCCTTCAGAAAGTATTCATACCCATTTTGTTGTGTTACAGCTTGAATTCAAAATGGATAAATGTATATTTTTTTCTCACCCATCTACACACAATACCCCATAATGACAAAGTGAAACCATGTTTTTAGAAACTTTTTCCAATGTATTGAAATGTTTACGGACATACTCAATGTTTACGGACATACTCAATCGCTCCCTATCCCAGTCTGTTGTCCCCACATGCTTCAAGATGGCCACCATTGGTCCTGTACCCAAGAAGGCATTGGTCCTGTACACAAGAAGGCAAAGATAACTGAACTAAATTACTACTGCCCCGTAGCACTCACTTCTGTCATCTTGAAGTTCTTTGAGAGACTAGTCAAGGATCATGCTTCTCTCTACCACATCACCGGATTCCTGCCGCTCTGGATCATTACACCGGATCATCGCAGCTAGCTAGCTGCAAACGAGTGGCTACTGTTAGCTAACGCCTCTGTTCCGAAGAAAGCACCAGCTAGCCTTGAGCTAGCCTCGAGCTAGGCCCACCAGCTAATTCTAGGGCTACAATACCTCCTTTGCCAATTGGCCTGGACCCTTTATTGTCAACACGGAGCCCCGCCGATCCATCACGACTGGACAGCCGACATGATCGCCCGATGTGGTCTCAACAGGCTATTCTGTTACGATGTCACTGAAGAACCATTTAATAGCCCCGGCCCGCTAGCTTTTCTGAATGCTGTGTCCCCTGCTCGCCTAGCGTAGTAGTGACTACCGAACGGCACCCTGACTCACCTATTGCTGCTCTTTTGACCCTATGATCACTCGGCTACACAGCTGATGCCCCCTGGACTGTTTCAATAACACGGTACCTCATTTTGTTTACCTGTCGGCCCCAGCCTCGAACTCAGGTCCTGCATATACCTAACTGACCCGCTCTGCCCATTCATTTACCCGTTGTTGTCTTAGCTCTCCTGATCAACACCTGTGATTGCTTTATGCCTCTCTCTAATGTCAATATGCCTTGTCTACTGCGGTCACGGCTAGTTCTTATTGTTTTATTTCACTGTAGAGCCCTCAGTCCCGCTCAAAATGCCTTAGATAGCTCTTTTGTCCCATCCCACACACATGTGGAGACCTCACCTGGCTTAACTGGTGCCTCCAGAGACGAAACCTCTCTCATCATCACTCAACGCCTAGGTTTACCTCCACTGTACTCAAATCCTACCATACCATTGTCTATACATTATGCCCTGAATCTATTCTACCACGCCCAGAAATCTGCTCCTTTTATTCTCTGTCCCCAACGCACTAGACAACCAGTTTTTATAGCCTTTAGCCGTACCCTTATCCTACTCCTCCTTATCCTACTCCTTATGGTTAACCCAGGCCCTGTAGCCCCCAGTTCCACTACTCCCCAGGCGCTATCATTTGTTGACTTCTGTAACCGTAAAAGCCTTGGTTTCATGCATGTTAACATCAGAAGCCTCCTCCCTAAGTTTGTTTTATTCACTGCTTTAGCACACTCTGCCAACCCTGGTGTCCAAGCCGTGTCTGAATCCTGGCTTAGGAAGGCCACCAATAATTCTGAAATTTCCATCCCCAACTACAACATTTTCCGCCAAGACAGAACTGCCAAAGGGGGTGGAGTTGCAATCTACTGCAGAGAGTTGCAGAGTTGCAGAGTTCTGTAATGCAATCCAGGTCTGTGCCCAAACAGTTCGAGCTTCTACTTTTAAAAATCCACCTTTCCAGAAATAAGTCTCTCACTGTTGCCACTTGTTATAGACCCCCCTCAGCTCCCAGCTGTGCCCTGGACACCATATGTGAAGTAATTGCCCCCCATTTATCTTCAGAGTTTGTACTGTTAGGTGACCTAAACTGGGATATGCTTAACACCCCGGCCGTCCTACAATCTAAGCTAGATGCCCTCAATCTCACACAAATTATCAAGAAAACTACCAACCCTAAATCCGTAAATACGGGCACCCTCATAGATATTCCTGACCAACCTGCCCTCTAAATACACCTCTGCTGTCTTCAACCAGGATCTCAGCGATCACTGCCTCATTGCCTATGTCCGTAATGGGTCCGCGGTCAAACGACCACCCCTCATCACTGTCAAACGCTCCCTAAAACACTTCAGCGAGCAGGCCTTTCTAATCGACCTGGCCCGTGTATCCTGGAAGGATATTGACCTCATTCCGTCAGTAGAGGATGCCTGGTTATTCTTTAAAAGTGCTTTCCTCAACATCTTAAATAAGCATGCCCCATTCAAAAAATGTAGAACTAAGAACAGATATAGCCCTTGGTTCACTCCAGACTTGACTGCCCTTGACCAGCACAAAGACATCCTGTGGCGTACATCTGTAAATAGCCAACCCAACTACTTCATCCCCATATTGTTATTTTTTTTTCTCCGGTATCTCTACTTGCACATTCATCTTCTGCACATCTATCACTCAAGTGTTTAATTGCTAAATTGTAATTATTTCGCCACTATGGCTTATTTATTGCCTAACCTCCATAATCTTACTACATTTGCACACACTGTATATAGATTTTTCCATTGTGTTATTGATTGTACGTTTGTTTATCCCATGTGTAACTCTGTGTTGTTTGTGTCGGACTGCTTTGCTTTATCTTGGCCAGGTCGCAGTTGTAAATGAGAACTTGTTCTCAACTGGCCTACCTGGTTAAATAAAGGTGAAATAAAATAAATAAAAAAATGTAAGAATGCTGTTCATTGACTACAGCACGGCATTCAACACCATAGTACCCTCCAAGTTCATTATCAAGCTGGAGGCCCTGGGTCTCAACCCTGCCCTGTGCAATTGGGTCCTGGACTTTCTGACAGGCCGCCCCAGTTGGTGAAGGTAGGAACCAACATCTCCACTTCGCTGACCCTCAACACTGGGGCCCCACAAGGGTGCGTGCTCAGCCCCCTCCTGTACTCCCTGTTCACCCACGACTGCGTGGCTATGCACGCCTCCAACTCAATCATCAAGTTTTCAGATGACACAACTGTAGTGGACTTGATTACCAACAACGACGACACAGCCTATAGGGAGGAGGTGAGGGCACTCGGAGTGTGGTGTCAGGAAAACAACCTCTCACTCAACGTCAACAAAACAAAGAAGATGATCGTGGACTTCAGGAAACAGCAGAGGGAGCACCCCCCTATCCACATCGAAGGGACAGCATTGGAGAAGGTGGAAAGTTTTAATTTCCTAGACGTACACATCACAGACAAACTGAAATGGTCCACCCACACAGACAGTGTGGTGAAGAAGGCGCAACACCTCCTCTTCAACCTCAGGAGGCTGAAGAAATGTGGCTTGTCACCCAAAACCCTGACAAACTTTTACAGTTGCACAATCGAGAGCATCGAGAGCATGTGATACAGCCTGGTACGGCAACTGCACCGCCCTCAACCGCAAGGCTCTCCAGAGGATGGTGTGGTCTGCACAATGCATCACCGGGGGAAAACTACCTGCCCTCCATGACACCTACAGCACCCGATGTCACAGGAAGGCCAAAAAGATCATCAAGGACATCAACCACCTGAGCCACTGCCTGTTCACACCGCTACCATCCAGAAGCCGAGATCAGTACAGGCGCATCAAAGCTGGGACCGAGAGACTGAAAAACAGCTTCTATCTCAAGGCCATCAGATTGCGAAACAGCGATCACTAACACAGAGAGGCTGCTGCCTACATTGAGACCCAATCACTGGCCACTTTAATAAATGGATCACTAGTCACTTTATACAATGCCACTCTAAATAATGGCACTTTAAAAATGTTTACATATCTTACATTACTCATACCACATGTATATACTGTATTTTATACCATCTATTGCACCTTGCCTATGCCACTCGACCATCGCTCATCCATATACTTATATGTACATATTCTCATTCAACCCTTTAGATTTGTGTGTAGCAGGTTGTTGTTGGGGAATCGTTACTGTTACTGTTAGATATTACTGCACTGTCAGAAATAGAAGCAAAAGAATCTCGCTACACTCGCATTAACATCTGCTAACCATATGTATGTGACAAATAACATTTTATTTGATTTGAAAATGGAATGCAGAAATATCTCATTTACATAAGTCTCCACAACCCTCAGTCAATACAAGTTATCATCACCTTTGACAGCAATTACAGCAGTCTTTCTGGCTACATCTCTAGGGGCTTTGCACACATTGATTGTACAATATACAGTGGGGAGAACAAGTATTTGATACACTGCCGATTTTGCAGGTTTTCCTACTTACAAAGCATGTAGAGGTCTGTAATTTTTATCATAGGCACACTTCAACTGTGAGAGACGTAATCTAAAACAAAAATCCAGAAAATCACATTGTATGATTTTTAAGTAATTAATTTGCATTTTATTGCATGACATAAGTATTTGATACATCAGAAAAGCAGAACTTAAATATTTGGTACAGAAACCTTTGTTTGCAATTACAGAGATCATACGTTTCCTGTAGTTCTTGACCAGGTTTGCACACACTGCAGTAGGGATTTTGTCCCACACCTCCATTACAGGGACCTTCTCCAGATCCTTTCAGAGTTTCGGGCTGTCGCTGCAATACAGACTCAGCTCCCTCAAAAGATTTTCTATGGGTTCAGTCTGAGGAAACTGGCTAGGCCACTCCAGGCCTTAATGCTTCTACGGAGCACTCCTTCAGTTCCCGGCGTGTGTTTCGGGATCGTTTCATGCTGGATAGAATCAGCCAACCCCCAGGAAATCTCAACTCTTACTGAGGAGGAGTGTTGGCCCATAATCTCGACGATACATGGCCCCAATCCATCCTCCACCTAATACGTGCAGTCATCCCTGTTCCCTTTGCAGAAAAGCTCCCCAAGAATGAATGTTGTGCAACCTCCATGGCTCACGGATTGGGATTGGCTTTCTTGGTGTGTACTCATCCTTCTTCTTCCTCCAAACACGGCGAGTGGAGTTTTAGAACCCAAAAAGTCTATTTATTGTCTCATCAGACACATGACGCTTTCCCATTCCTCCCTGGATCATCCAGATGTATTGTCCAAAACTTCAGATTGGGCCTGGACATGCGCTGGCTTGAGAGGACTTGCGTGCGCTGCAGTGATTTTTAATCCATGATGGAACGTTGGTTGCTGTACTAATGAAGGTTTTCTTTGAGACTTGTTCCCAGCGTCCTTCAGAGATCAATCTTACAGGTCCTGCCGTTAGTTCTGGCTGATCCCTTCACCTGTTCGCTCATGATCATTTATGCCCATCGAGATGTGAGATCTTGCATACCTAGCGAGCCCAGACCGAAGGTGATTGACATCATCTACTAGGTAACTATCTCTCCATTTTCTAATAATTGCGCCAACAAGTTTTGTTGCCTTCTCCACAAGCTGCTTGCTATTCTTAGCCCAAGTCTCACTCCTTTGGCAAGGTTCTGCAATTTCCGTATGTCACTCACATCTCCCTAATATTGCCATTGCAAGGAGCAGGTTGAGTCTGTTTATTGAGTGTGGGACAGGTGTCTTCTTATAAGCTAATGAGTTCCAAACAGGCTTGCAGTTAAATTAAGTATTGGTGGAAGAACAGGAGGGTTTCTTAAAGAAGACAACAGGTTGTGAGAGCCGAATTCTTACTGGTTGTAGGTGATCAAATACTTTATGTCATTGCAATGAGAAATGGCAAATATAAATTAAATACTTAAACATCAAACCAATGTGATTGTTCTGGATTTTTGTTTTAGATCTCGTCTCTTCACAGTTGAGCTGTACCTATTGATAAAAATTACAAGACCCTCACATGCTTTGTAAGTAGAAAACCTGCAAAATCGGCATGTATCAAATGACTGTTCTTCCCCACTTGTATATACCACTACCGTTCAAAAGTTTGGGGTTATTTAGAAAATGTCCTCTGTTGTGAAAAAAAGGGAAAAAATGTTGCCATTAAAATAAACATCAAAGTTGCGTCAGAAATACAGTGTAGACATATGTTAATGTTGTAAAGATGATTGTAGCTGGAAACGGCTGATTTTAATGGATAATCTACATAGGCGTACAGAAGGCCCATATCAGCAACCATCCTCCTGTGTTCCAATGGCACGTTGTGTTAGCTATCCCAAGTTGATAATTTTAAAGGCTAATTGATCATTAGAAAACCTTTTGCAATTATGTTAGCACAGCTGGAAAACGGTTGTGCTGCATTAAAAAGCAATACAACTGTCCTTTTTAGACTGGTTGAGTATCGTGGAGCATCAGCATTTGTGGATTCGATTACAGGCGGCAAAATGGCCAGAAACAAATAACTTTTCTTCTGAAACGTTGTCGTCTATTCTTGTCTGAGGAAATGAAGGCTATTCCATGCGAGAAATTCCAAGAAAACTGAAGATCTCGTACAAACGCTGTTGTACTCGCTCCCTTCACAGAACAGCGCCAAACTGTCTCTAACCAGAATAGAAAGAGGGAGTGGGCAAGAGCAAGAGGACAATACATTAGAGTGGTCTAACAAGACTTAGAAATGTAACCTTGTTTTTTTAAACAATAGTTGAGAAGAAGGTCCCTCAACTGCAGATTTGTAAAATAGTACCTGGCAAAAACACCAGTCTCAAGCGTAGCAGTGAAGACGACGACTCTGGATGCTGGCCTTCTAGACAGAGTTGCAAAGAAAAAGTCATATCTCAGACTGGCCAATAAAAAGAAAAGATTAAGATGGGCAAAAGAACACAGACACTGGACAGAGGAACTCTGCTTAGAAAGCCTGCATCCCGGAGTCGCCTCTTCACTGTTGACGTTGAGACTGGTGTTTTGCTGGTACTATTTAATGAAGATGCCAGTTGAGGCATCTGTTTCTCAAACTATTGTTTCAAAAACAAGGACATTTCTAAGTGACCCCAAACTTTTGAACGGTTGTGTATATTTTTCATATATATATAATTCTTACGTAACTGTTGATCAATGTACATCAAAATATATTCACCTTGATAAAGGTGCAACTGAAAATAGGATCTGTCTTACAACATTGTAATAAACTACAAATGCCCTAGAATAGAATGGAATAAGTAGAAACCCTCCTCCCCATCCATCCCTCCCTCCTCCATCCATACATTAACATTACTGTAATTCATGTTAAAAAAAATTATTGAACAGTTGCACAGAGACTGGTATTTAGCACATTTTATTAAAACTTTTAATAAACGTATCACAAATATTTAGGCTAGCATAAAACCAATTGTGTCATTATATTTCAAACCATACAACTATATAATGCATATCATGTAGAGTTGTATTTTAGCTCAACATGAAAAAAAACTTCTGGGATATGAAAAATCTTTATGTACCTTTTTAGATTAACAAAATATTAAAAAAGAAAAAGAAAAATCCTAAATAGATCATTATTTTTTATTAGTAACCAGTTTCAGATAGATTGTGCATACTGCTGTATCTATTTCACAGGGATATCAAAAGGCTTTAAATTGGGTTGCACCATATTTTCAAATGAAACTTTCTGAAATTTGACCTTTGAAGGGACAATTTCCCAGATGCACAGGCGTTGTGATCTATGATATGATCACAAAATCAATCTGAACGTCATTCATGGCAGCAATCACTCATGGGACCAATATGTGATTTGGCACAGATTTCATCCTAAACATAATAATGAAAGGGATGAATTATGAATGATGAGCAATACGTAAACAACATGATCTTGCACTTTTCATTTTGTGTGTATCCATAGAAGGAATGGCTAGCATACTGCTGTTTCCTCCTCTTTTTGGCTCTAACATGAGATATTACGTTATACAAAAAAGAGTGAGAGAGACAGGGAAAGTTCCAGAAAAAGGAAAGCATCAGTAGTCCTCAGCTGGAAGAGAGAAACAGAAAAGGGAGGTGTTACCCATGGATGAACCAGCTGAACCAAGCCAATGAGGAAGAGGAGCATGCGATCCCATCCAATCATAGGAAGATCAGAAAACTAAAACAGGAAGTGGTATCATGCAGGCATGCAGTGGCAGTCAGACGGACGATTGCTTACTTTCTATCGTTAGGATACAGGTGCTGGCAGCGGTGCCTCTGCTGTTGACAGCTTTGCACATGTACTCTCCCTCATCCTCAGGGAAGGTCTCTGGCAGGTAGAGGCAGAATGTCTCCCCTCTCTCTATGTACTGATAGTCCTCACAGTCCTGGAGCATCTCCCCCTCAAACCACCAGGTCACCTCCGGCTTGGGCTCCCCGGTGATCTTCACCGTGAACCGCACTGGCTCGGCATCCACCACCGATTGGTTCTTCAGTGGCTTCTTAAACCACGGAGCCCCCGACCTGGCGTGGTCCTCCTCATCCTCATAGGCTGCCGAGCCATTGATGATGCTTCCCTCTTCCTCCTCCTCATCTTCCCTTTTCTGACAAAGACATGACACGTGATATCACATTTTAGATTTTTGGAACCCCTCCCCCTCTCACATTACCACTTC
This sequence comes from Salvelinus sp. IW2-2015, assembly GCF_002910315.2. Lineage (NCBI taxonomy): Eukaryota > Metazoa > Chordata > Actinopteri > Salmoniformes > Salmonidae > Salvelinus > Salvelinus sp. IW2-2015. The sequence continues at coordinate 5,344,910 of NC_036856.1, read as the reverse complement.
GGGCTGAACTGAACTATCATGCGTTTTTAGAATGTCATGCGTGTCAAGGATGCCCACAGTTTAACAACGAGAAACCCGATGATTGAACCCGATGAAAGAGGGATTTACTTTTTGGAGAGCGGCGTCAATCTCTTGCTGCTCGAACTGCATCCTCTGCAGCTTCTGTTCCTCCACCCTTTTCCTCTCCTCCTCCTCTCTGGCTTTGGCCATTTGTTCGAACCGTGCACGCATGTCCACCTTCTGTCTGAACGGAGCCTCCTCAGCCCCCTTCTCTGTGTCCTTTTTGCCTTCATCATCCTCCTGAAAAAACAGCCCTCACAAGTAAGTGATTTCAGAAGAACATGATACAGACCAACACGTTGGCGTTCCTAAGCGATTCTGAAGGACCATGCTCAAATGTATACCTCCTGGATCCGCTCTTCTTCCCTCTCTTTGATTTCCTCGTCTACGGCCTTTCTCTTTGCTCTCACGTCCTCAATCTTCTTCTGGATCTCCTCGTCTTTCAACTGCTTGATCTTCTCAAACTTGGACTTGAGGTTCTTGGCCTGGATGGAGCCGGTCCTCTTGAGTTTCTTCAGCTCCTCATACTCCTTACTCACTGTATCAGAGCACTCATTCACTTCATCCTTTGGGAAGAAGCACATTGAACTGATTAGTGATGAGGATACGATCACAATAGAAGCATACAGTAAGCTCCAAAAGTATTGGGACAGTGACATCTTTTTTTTTGTGTTGGCTCTGTAGTCCAAACACTTTGGATTTGAAATGGTACAACGACTATGAGGTTAGTGCAGACTGTCTTTAATTTGAGGGTATTTTCATCCATATCGGTTGAACCATTTAGAAATTACAGCACTTTTAGTACATTTTAGGGGATCAAAAGTCTTGGGACAAATTCACCAATATGTGTATTACAGTAGTCAAAACTTTAGTATTTGGTCCCATATTCCTAGCACACAATGATTACATTAAGCTTGTGACTCTACAAACTTGTTGGATTCATTTGCTGTTTGTTTAGATTGTATTTCAGATTATTTTGTGCCCAATTAAAATTAATGGTCAATAATGTATTGTGTCATTTTGGAGTTTAACTTTTATTGTTAATAAGAATAGAATATGTTTCTAAACACTTATACATTAATGTCAATTCTACCATGATTACGGAAAGTCACAAGCTTGTGGTAATCATTGCTGCTAGGAATATGGCACCAACTTCAACTTTTGACTACTTTAATAAACATATAAGGGAATTTGTCCAAATAGTTTTGGTCCCTAAAATGGGGGGCCAACGTACAAAAAGTGCTGTACTTTCTAAACAGTTCACCCGGTATGGATGAGAATACTCACAAATTAAACAGTCTGCACATTAACCTGATTTTATCATTCAAATCCAAAGTGCTAGAGTACAGAACCAAAACAACAAAACAACTGCTACTGCCTCAAGACTTTTGGAGCTCACTGTAGGTCTCATGGTTTAAACTGTATGTACCAAGCGTCTCAGAGTAGGAGGGCTGATCTAGGATCAGGTCCCACCTGTCCATGTAGTCTTGGGATTGTGATCTAAAAGGCAAAACTGATCATAAATCAACACTCCTACTCTGAGACGCTTGATAAATATGGTCCCTGGTTCTCCTCGTCTTGTCATCAATCTCTGCAGTTGGTAGTTCCGTGCCAATATCCATGAGACTTCCCATGTGGGTTTTAGTTAACAGCATTGTGAGACTGATACCATGTTGATGACTGACCTCTCCCATCTCTTGTCTGAGCTGCTCAAACTCCAGTTTCTCCTGCTCCATTTTCATTTTGCGCGCCTCCACCTTGCGCTTCCTATCGGCTTCCTCCTTCTGCTTCAGCAGCTCCTCGAAGTTCATCTCTAGTTTCCCAGGGTGCAACGCTTCCTGGGACTCACTCTTGAACATCCCTTCCTCGTCCTCGTCTAGCACCTGGCGGAATACAAACACAGAGCATGGTGTCCTTTGACATTTCACTCTAAACCAATCAGAATCAAACAGCACAAATAATCTTTAATCACAAATCAATCGTCATATCAGCTTCCAATAGCAATTTAATCCACCGGTTTAACCCTCCCAGAATGACTCACAAACAGTGAAGCACCCAATGAAAAGCAAAGCTAAGCAACATAGTCACATTGAACAGCAAAGCCCTAGAATCAGATTAAGATTTTTAATCTCGTTCTAGTAAGTCTTTCAACATCATTGTAGAATCAACCCAAGTAACCAGGACACACTATTACACACTGACGGGGAGCCACTTTTAAAGCAAGCCAGCAGTGTTAGTATGCCTACGGAATATCCCATTCATACAGACCATTCACATCCATGCATAACCTTTGACTTACACTAAGAACTTACAGTATTAGCAGTTCATGGGAAACACTGTGTTATTTCTTCTCAGTCAGTGTACAAATACAATTGTCATTTGAAAGTGAAAATATCTTACTTCTCCATCTTGATATGAAGTCTTAGATTTTTCCCGATCCAGGGGGCTCTTTAAGAAGATAATTTGAAAGTAGGAACAGCAGTGGCAAGTGTGGTGTTTCAGTAACGTTACATCATCATGTAGGATTAATCCATGTCCTATTATAGACCAATTAGAGATTGAGTTCTTACATTAAATATAGGCTACCTCAAATGTTAATGTTGGGGTTAGTTTTCAGTAGATTGGTCACACTTGAAACAAACTATAACTTAAAATGAACTATGGGGTCATACTAAAGCCTTCGTAAGGCCTACACAAATCATTTATTAGCAAATGTCATTTGTAGTTTGTTTAAAGTGCGAGCATCACATTGGATGTGTGCTCAGATGACACGGCTCAAGCAGGGTTCAAAATATCGCACAGCGTGAGAAACTGAAGGTATTCATCTGTGACATACACACGCAAAACAAGTTACAAAAAGTAACTCACTGTGGCTCTAATCATGATGAAAAAACAGGAATAAATGATTCATCAAAATAATTTCAATCTTTTCACATGCTCCTTCTGAACCTAGCCTACTATAACATACATGTTAGCGCAGGGCTTCATAAGCAACATGCTGGTGCTGCCTGCAGAGGTATGTTCATAGAGATCCTATGATTCACAAATGTATTGTTTTATACCATAGTTATACCATATTTGATCTGTTTCTAAAGTTTTTTTGGCAAGATGGCAGATTTTTTTATCATGTTGCTAAGATGCCAAATTCCTCTAGTGAATTGTAGGATCTCTATGGGTATGTTACCCAGTCCTACCATATTCTTGCGAGCCTCTGCGAAGAGCCTCTTCTCCTCCTCCAGCCTCCTCTTGGCCTCCTCCTCTGCTTTCTTCTCCTCCACCTCTCTCCTCTGACGCTCCTTGTCCTCGAAGCTGATGCACAGCTTCCCTGGCTTGCTGCCCTCCAGGTTCAGCATGGCCAGCAACACTTCATCGTCATCATCCACTATCTGGAGAAGGGGACAACAACGAAAGAGCTCAAACTAGTGTCTGACATCTCTGGGTGGGATCAGTATGAAAAAGGAACTCTAAACACAATGACCAGGCTAGGGGCTCTGCCTGGTCCCACATCAGTTTGTGCTGTATAGCCATCTCCTATGACAAGGCAATGACCATAGGAGATGGCAAGACAGCACAAACAGATCTGGGATCAGGTGAAGTGACCATTATATTACTCTCACTGACCATGCTTTTCCTGGCCTCGGCGAAAGCCCTCCTCTCCTCTTCCATTCGTCTCTTGTACTCCGCCTCTGCTGCCTTACGCTCATTCTCTACCCTCTGTTTCTCAAGCTCCTCGAAGCTCAGCCTTAGTTTACCAGGCTGGATTACCTCTCTCTCGCCCTGAGCTCCTTGTGAGTCCTCCTCATCGTCGCCCTGCAAGCACATCAACTTCCAAAATCACACAAGGCACAAGGCTGGGAAGTATAGCTCAGTTGGTTAGAACACAGCGCTAACAACAACAACAGCACAGGTTCAATCCGGGAAGAGCCTCAAAGCACCTTATCGAAGCTTGATTGTACGTAGCGCTAAATAAATGCTACTGTTAAGAATGCATTGGCTGTTTTATACAGGTTTTTTTCCCGGGGTGTTTTCTTGTTCAGAAAAGGTGGATCGTTTTAGGCCTCATCCCATGTTTACGAGATTATGTTCACCTTTATAACTACATTATACACACCAACATGCAAGCTCTGACAGATTGAGATTGCTTCTTTAAAAGTCTTATCAAGACCTAAAGACGGCACAAGTCAACTTGACACTTCAAAAGCACAAGAGAAAAGCTCTGCAGGACGTATGAAGGGGATATGCAGGGTTGGTACAGAATGGCCACGCTGATAATTTACCTCCAAGGTTTACAGTATCTAGCAAGTCGGAAATATCTCAGCTCTCACAAGGAAAGTACAGGACATTGAAACGTAATGTGCTAATAAGCTAATAAGGAATGAGCTAATAATGTTTTATAAGATCAGTCACCATTTCCAGCTTGGCCACTTCGAAGGCTTTCTTCTCCTCTTGCAGACGTCGTTTAGCTTCCCTCTCAGCCTGCTTCCTCAGCCTTTCCTGCCTCTCCTTCTCTGCCTCCTCAAACGTCATCTTCAGCTTCCCAGGAATCACCTGTTCCTTCTCCGTGAGTTGCTCCTCATCCTCATCCTGCGTTGACAAAGACAGTCTACCTTAGAGACCACCATATCCACATGAAGTATTGACACAGACAGAACAGAACGGCTGTCATGAAAGATGAGATTTTCCTATTTTCCTAGAAACACCTACAGTGTCTTGCAAAAGTATTCATCCCCCTTGGCGTTTTTCCTATTTTGTTGCATTACAACCTGCAATTTAAATGGATTTTTATTTGGATTTCATGTAATGGACATAAACAAAATAGTCCAACTTGGTGAAGTTATATGAAAAAAATTACTTGTTTAAAAAATGAAAAAATAATTACAAACGGAAAAGTGGTGCGTGCATATGTACTCGCCCCTTTGCTATGAAGCCCCTAAATATGATCTGGCACAACCAATTATCTTCAGAAGTCACATAATTAGTTGAATAAAGTCCACCTGTGTGCAATCTAAGTGTCACATGATCTCAGTATATATACATCTGTTCTGAAAGGCCCCAGAGTCTGCAACACCACTAAGCAAAGGGCACCACCAAGCAAGCGGCACCATGAAGACCAAGGAGCTCTCCAAACAGGTCAGGGACAAAGTTGTGGAGAAGTACAGATCAGGGTTGGGTTATAAAAAAAGATCTGAAACTTTGAACATCCCACGGAGCACCATTAAATCCATTATTAAACAATTGAAAGAATATGGCACCACAACAAACCTGCCAAGAGAGGCCCGCCCACCAAAGCTCATGGACCAGGCAAGGAGGGCATTAATCAGAGAGGCAACAAAGAGACCAAAGATAACCCTGAAGGAGCCGCAAAGCTCCACAGCGGAGATTGGAGTATCTGTCCATAGGACCACTTTAAGCCGTACACTCCACAGAGCTGGGCTTTACGGAAGCGTGGTCAGAAAGAGACATTGCTTAAAGAAAAAAATAAGAAAACACGTTTGGTGTTCACCAAAAGGCATGTGGGAGACTCCCCAAACATATGGAAGAAGGTACTCTGGTCAGATGAAACAAAGAAATTGAGCTTTTTGGCCATTTGAAAACGCTATGTCTGGCGCAAACCCAACACCTCTCATCACCCCGAGAACACCATTCCCACAGTGAAGCATGGTGGTGGCAGCATCATGCTGTGGGGATGTTTTCATCGGCAGGAACTGGGAAACTGGTCAGAATTGAAGGAATGATGGATGGCGCTAAATACAGGGAAATTCTTGAGGGAAACCTGTTTCAGTCTTCCAGAGATTTGAGACTGGGATGGAGGTTGACCTTCCAGCAGGACAATGACCCTAAGCATACTGCTACAGCAACACTCGAGTGGTTTAAGGGGAAACATTTAAATGTCTTGGAATGGCCTAGTCAAAGCCCAGACCTCAATCCAATTGAGAATCTGTGGTATGACTTAAAGATTGCTGTACCCCAAGAGACTTGCACCTGTAGTTGCTGCAAAGGGTGGCTCTACAAAGTATTGACTTTGGGGGGGTGAATAGTTACGCACGCTCAAGTTTTTAGTTTTTTTGTCTTATTTCTTGTTTGTTTCACAATAAAAAATATTTTGTATTTTCAAAGTGGTAGGCATGTTGTGTAAATCAAATGAAACAAACCCCCGAAAAAATCTATTTTAATTCCAGGTTGTAAGGCAATAAAATAGGAAAAATGCCAAGGGGGGTGAATAATTTCGCAAGCCACTGTAAACTGTTCCTTTGTCCTACCAAAGCTACTTCTCTGTGGGCTTCTCCTCATCCTGCTTTGATATAAACAATCTACACTTAGACCCCCATATTACCACAAAGTATTGACACAGACAGAATAGATTTCATTAAAGATTTTCCTTGAAACACTTAAGCTCATTCTTTGTCCTGTGGGCTGACATAGACCACCATATTCCCATGAAGTATTGTATTGAAGTATTGACACAGATTGACATGGATATAATGGCTTTCATGAAATATTTGATTTTCCTAGATTTCCTCCTAAAACAGCGACGCTGCCAGTCCTGCCAAAGCCTATTGGAGAGGTCCTCCTCAGCTCACCTGTACAACCGAGCGTCGCTTGGCCTCGCGGAAGGACTGCTTGTTCTCGTCGTAGCGCTTCTTCTTCTCCTCCTCAGTCCTCTTCTTCAGCTCTTCCTCACGGTTCTTCTCCAGGTCCTCAAAGTTCATCTTGATCCTGCCTGGAGGTCGCGACGGCTTCGACGGCACCACGCGGACCAGGATGCTGTCATCTCCCTCCTGACATAAGTGGACAAAAGCCATTGTGAGAAAAGGAAATTACATTTAACATGAGATAAGATATGATAAGACAGTACTTTATTGATTCCCAAAGAGGGTTTAGCACATAAAACATCAGCAACACAAACCATTTCCTGGTCTGTGAACTTGACAAATGCTGAAGTGGTTGTGTATAACCAAGTAATGGGCTAAAGCTATGTTATACATTATGAAATTACTAGTTGATACCTGCCTATGTTATGTCAAAATAGAGAGAAAAATCCCCACTAACAAAACACACAAACAGAGAGAGAGAGAGAGAGAGAGAGGGAGAGAGAGAGAGAGAGAGAGAGAGAGAGAGAGAGAGAGAGAGGAGAGAGAGAGAGGGAGAGAGAGAGAGAGAGAAGCTAACAGCCCATAAAAGAGAACATTCTTTCGCCTAATGGCCACCATTTTCAATGGGTCAGTCTGTGAATGTCAGTCCTAAAAAGGAGGGGGGGGGGGGGGCAATAGGGGCTAATTTAGTCAGTGGTGTGGGAAACAGTTGCCAGTCACATGTTGTCTACACCTGGCAGTGTATGTGGCTCATGCAGCAGCAGAACTTGTAAGCACGGTGGCCCAATTGTTTATAGCTCATTCGGTCAGTACTGGCTCAGGTTAAAGCTACCTCCCACCCTCAATAAAGACTTCCCCAAGTTTTTCCTCACTACTATACAGTAAAGGTACATGCAGTAGGTTGCAGTGAAAGGAGACAATGAAGATTGAAGTCTATATAGCTTTCACCATGTTCAAGAAACAAATAGATCACTGGAGTAGAACTAAGATCAACAACGTGTGTACAGTAAGCACTGAATACAAGCAGTAGGCATAATTCTTCCTAGTACTTCCTAGAGTGTGTTGTCACTATCGTATCTAGGTCAACATCAATTTGGAGAACTGGCTTCGGTCCAGTTTGGCATGGTTATAGCTACAGCTAGCGTCAATGGATAACGCGCCATTGCAACTAGCGCTGAATGCCTTCGAAGCAGCAATTTTGTTTGTGATCCATTCTAAGGATACTAAAGCCACTACGTGATGACTAGTGAGGAAAACCTTGTTCAACTTGACAGATACACCCAAAATTCATAGCATATGACCTGAATATGTGTTCTCAGAGCTGCTGTGGCTTGCAGCTCCACTGGACTCCACTGCAGGATTTCCCTCCAACCTGCACCAACTGTTAGCCTTTCAAATGGCACTTAAAATAACTCATCTGGGTGGCAGCTGAGGATTACCTGACTGATTACACATAGATGGAGGCCAGTCCCTCAATAGAGGCAGCGACTGAGCAATCCAGCCCTACTGTCCCACTTCCCCTATAGGCTACACTACAGTATACCTGGAAGGAATCCCACAAGTTTACCTCTGCAGCTTTCTTGGCCAGCTCCTTCTGCATCTTCGCTTTCTCCATGATGTCCTGGGTGGCGCGCTTCTTCCTCTCCTCCTCCATCCTCTTCCTCTCCTCCTCCTGTCTCTGCTTCTCCATCTCAGCAAACTTCCCCTTCACGCTACCTGTAGAGTGTAGAACCCACATGTAGATGATGATGAAGATGAGACCACAGCACAAACAACAGGGCCGTGTTCATTAGGCATGCAACGTTTTAAAACGTTTTGCAACTGGAATTGAAAAGGAGCGTTCCTTATTGGATGAGTCCAGGTAGTCCCTCCCTGTTTCAGTCCGTATCCTTAAGTTTGTTGCCAAATGAATTTGCCCCATGGGGTGAGATGAGAATTAGAACAGAGCCCTCTTCCTCAGCCCTCTCCCAGCCCACCTGCCCTCCTCTACACCCTCAACAATACCCCCATTTCCTACCTGTGATCTTGGGGACGTAGGATTTCTCTACCTTGGCTGGCTTCACCTCCTCCTCCTCATCACTGGAGGCGAGTAGTTCTTTTATCTGTGGTGAATCAGAGGGAAAGCTTTGTTGAGAGGTTACCGGTTTATCTGGGATCATCTGCTTTGCACGCTCAGGAGCCATGCTGGTCCCAGCAAGTTCTCAAGCCCCTAATCCTGTGTAATTGCACATGCATGTGACCTGCAGGGAGGCCTCTGATTGGATCATGTGGTTGTGACATGGGGGGAGATCAGCATGTAGGKATCCCGTCTCAGAGAGTTGCCTACGATAGTACAGGGTGTTTTCTTCCCCCCTCCTGAGTATCAATGTGTTAATCCCTCGTATCGGACACTGTTTGTTTTACCACGCTGCATCCTGTGATACAGCTTGTGATAAAGGACAACATGCATAAAATGCACAATTGATTTAGTACATTATCAGTAAAAAATGTTTTATAATAATCACTCTAGATGGATAAAAGCACAACCCAAACACAACTATAAGGTATTTCAATTAAATAAAAAAGGTGTGATTTTTCTGCACAAAGTGAGATGATGACGTTCTCCAGTACACCCACACTGTGGTTGTTGAGGCTAGTGCTCCATACCATGCAGGTCACGGTTAGTTGGGGTTATCTCTGTCTTGTTTGACCTCCGACCTGTTGCTTTCTGCGATTGTATTCCCTCTCCTTGACATACTGCTCCTTCCTCTTTTGGTGCTCCTCCTGGCTCCTCCTACTGTTGCGCTCCTCCCTGGCCTTCTGCATGGCCTCAAACTTGTTCTTCACGTCAGCCTTACCAATCTGGGGCACGTAGCTCCTGGCCACCGGCTTTTTGAAGCGCAGGAGTCTCTGGAGAAAGATGAAGATACAAGTGTCAACGTAACATTTTTGTAAAGAATTGGGAGGTGTGCTAAGGGAAAGCTTCATAGGAGTGAGATCCATAGGGCTGAGAGTCTAAGAACTCAAACACATTTTGAATAGTGCTATTCAGTTGAACGTTGCAGAAACTTTATGAGCGATCTACAGGCACACTCTCTAATGTAACATCAGTAATTGTCTCAACCACCTACTATATTTCATATTGAACATGTCCAGAAGTAAACCTTATTATTAAGTAAGCTAATACATCAACTCCAACAGGATAAACTCACAGATATGGCCGTGCCTCACCTCTTGTTTCAGTGCCACTTCAGATATGTTCTGTAACTGGTCTTCCTCTTCTTCCTCTTTTTCATTGTCCATGTCATGAGCCACACCATTTTGTGCCACCTCATTCTTGTCCTTCCTCGATCTTGACCTTTGCATTGGCTCGTCCTTTGCCGTATAATTTCCTCTGTGCTCCACCTCACTCATGTTGTGTGCCTCGTCTTCCTCATCCACCTCGGGCTCTGTGTGAACCTCGTCCTCTTCGGTGTGAACCTCTTCCTCATTCTCGCTAAGTGCCTCATCATGCTTGTCATGTGGGGCATCGTCCTCTTTGTGTGCCCCAAGCCCGTGGCACTCGGTCGCGACGTCGCCATGCGCTTTAGCATTCATATCGGGTGCCACGTCGCTCATGCCGTGTGCCACGTCGTTCATGCCGCGTGCCACATCAGTCGTGTCGTATGCGACATCAGCAACATTCTGTGCCACCTCAGTCATGTTTGCGCCACTCTGACAAATTGACAAGGTCCTCTTCAAATGTTACCTGTCAAAAAAAGAAAGGTAACATTACGGTATCGTACAATAACAACCTATTAATCTTCACATAATCATTTAATGATTTTTTTATGCATATCGCTTTAACAATTTTATTAAGCTCCTCTGCCCCATATTCAAACTTACTCCACCAAAAAAATGTTAACTAAATGTAGTCTCATTCTTCTCAACCATCATCAAAGATGTAATGGTATGACAGATCTACCAATGATGGACTTCAGATTGAGCTAATTGAACAAACTATATTGAATAGGCAACAATTTTACAGGTAAACATTACAAATTGCCCTTTCTGAAATGTGGTGTGGTAAATGACTAGCCTATATGGACTTCAAGAATGTGTGTAACTTTGAATATCTGTAATTGTTTTACTACCCCACATATTACACTGTAAAGCACTTTGTGGCAACTACTGTAAAAGGGCTCTATAAATTACATTAGATTGATTAATTAATACCCTGCCTGCACAATATCACATTATAAATAAGCACAATTGCTGAGCATCTGAAGTCTTGCGAGTGTCTGTTTGGGGAGGCAGTCACCTCATGGCTGCTGCAGTTTAGGGGAGGAAAGGGTTGCCCCCCCCCCCCCCCCCCAGTATGCTGAGCCACAGCACAATGTGCAGGGTCAGAACGCTAAGTATAGCCCACTTGTATGTCCAGGCCATGTGATCATGGCTATTTCTGATGAGTGATATGCGGTGGGATAGAGCTAGCGTCGGCAGCCGCATGTCGCCCAACAGACCCTTGACAAAACGGCCAGACTTAGTCCCAGACAATCGGATGAGCAAGAGATGTTTGGGCCATAGAGTCATCAGACACTAAAAAGGTTACTGTTGTAACCGTGTGTTAGAAATCTAAGCTTGGCATCCAGCATGGCTATACATTTTGAATCTGTTCTCATCAATTCACTTGGTGATAATAGTGAAGTAAACAGTCAGGGGTTTGCGGTGAACAAAGTGCAGTGCAAAGTACTGCTAAACATGTACGTGACCGATACGATTTGAATAAAAAGAGATAGGCCAACAAACACAGTGTCATTGATTAGACTGATTGATGGATTGAACGCTTGAAAGGTAGGCCTAAATGTACCCAATGTTGGCCAAATGTTGATTATGTGTTGTACAACATTTTGTCAGAAGGACCACTTGTTGCAAATTTGACTTTGAGTTCAAGTTCAGATCGATTTCCCATTACACACCTGATAGACAGCTGTGTTGGCACATATCACATCAACTACTGTGAGTACGACAACTACTATGACGTTGATGGTATGGATTACCGGTCTGAGAGAACAGGTAATTAACTGGATTCTAACAATATATGAATAATCCAAGGCTTCTTTCTAAAAACCGTATCTCAACCAACGCACCATTAGACTGGGATCAGTACATCTGTTACAGCTGTGGATTTGATCATCAGAATACACTGCCCTCTTCAATCCAGCTGTGATAACCAGGCATGATAATAAAGGTGATAATTCATGTAAATGTAAAAACTTTATTTTTATTTTTTAAATGATACACTTTTTATCGCAAAATTGTCTCTTTGCATATCACAAATGGACACTAATCCAAATGATACAATATTGGGATGCAGTWAGCAAACACAAAGCCCAAGTCACCATCTCTCTACAAAGAAGTTGCAAGCCTTTGCTGAAACACAAATACCATTCGAAAAATATAATTCCAGGCATATTTATAGTATTGTTGAAGCACTTCCATATGGTATATAAACTTAAGTAGCTTATTGTATCAATCATGACCTCATATTGAATCATTTGGAGTATTACATATTGGCAAGAGGAATAAAAAGTTAATACCCTAAAAATGATCTACAGTCTATTGAATTACAGTTACACCCATGAATACTTTTCTTGACCCCACATTTCATGCAAGGATTTGCCTCGAATAACTTGAACTGCCATATCATAGTTAACCAACACATTTAGGCCTGGCAAGTGAAGTCCTATTTTGGTCTAACAGTATATACTCAGCTGCCACTAAATACCATGATAATGTGCTAGAAGAATCTGTGTGTTCAAATCAAAATAATCTGTGTTTTAAAAGAACATATCTGAATTTCTTTGATGTTTGGTCATGTTAGACTGACATTAAAAAGTAAGAGTACCAAACTAACAGAATATTTTATTTTACAGCTAAACAAAACATGTTTTTGTGTATTTTTTTGATACCCAACAGTTGAATGACAAAGCAAAGRCAACTAGGCCTTACTGAAACATTACTTTCAATATTTCACCTTTTTTTTATTACTAAATTATAGTTTGCCTAGCATTCTTTTTTTCATTTACATTACAAATCTCAATTTAAAGATCAACAATTGAGGGGCAAATTTGAAACTCTCCCCAACAGGTGAATTTTAACATCCACATAACACACATTATCTTCAACTAAAGTCTTGCAGGGGAAAAAACGTTTACCTGTTTCAGTGTAATATCCMCCTTATCATAGGAATGTTCTGTACAAATTGTGGATCAAAACAAAAGTAATGTCAAGATGAGAAATCCCAACTTGTCAAAGCACGGAGATGTGTGCGCCCTGTTCACTGTCAGACGACTCAAAGTCGAATGGGTGAGGTTACATATCCGTAACCAGCTTCCATAAAAGTACTACTTTTGCCGCCCAACGCATTCCGCGCGCGCCAGCTTCAGCTGTCGCCTCAAATACGCATGGTGCTTTCTGCTCCCTCGACGCAGATACAGCTGCAGTTCTTTCAGCCAGTCTTCCTGACTATGTTTTTATTTGTCAAATGATATGTTCCCTGCCATTATAACAACATTGCGTGAGTTAAGGAAGGCTACATTTAATAAACTATTTACCATTTCTTGGCATGTCTTTCAGCAATTAGGCTACTACTAGTCCTATGATTGACCCCTTTCCACCAGAACATACAGATTGTCTTTTTATTTTATTTTACTGACAGTGTGGTAGGCTTGCTATTTGAACATGTCCAGTGGAGGCTGCTGAGGGGAGGACGGCTCATAATAATGTCTAGAACGGAGCGAATGGAATGGCATCAACTGATGAGTTTGTTGTATTTGATACCATTCCACCAATTCCACTCCAGCCATTACCACGAGCCCGTCCTCCCCAATTAAGGTGCCACCAACCTCCTGTGGTTTAGACATAAACATGTGTGAAACTTGCACAATACTGAACTCATCATTAGGCCTATGTCAAATACAAAAATGGTGTTTACATGAGAGACTGGCTCAAACTCATGATAGGGTATGCCTACTTCTCAGGACGCATTCCAAGTTCCACTGTTCCTCCCTAACTTTTATATGGAATATATTCATAATCAGCTCAGGACACAGCCGAAGGTGGCAGGTATCCTGGTGGTTAGAGTGTTGGGCCAGTAATCAAAAGGTTGCTGGTTCAAATACCTGAGCTGACACAGTAAAAAAGCTTGATCAAGTCACTTATCCTTAATTTGCTCCAAGGTTGCCATACTACTATGTCTGACCCTGGAAAACAACACATTTCACTGCACCTATCTGCTTGTTGGTGTTGAGAGGCAMGGTGGCTTATCTGTTATGAGTGAAAGCAGGTTGCCTTTGTTTTCCCACTGCAGCCCAGCAATAACCCAAATATCACTGTCACTGTGCTATGCAATGACGACTAGCTGCCTAGGCTACATATCAGTGTCTCAAGGGCCATACAATAACAGGTTTACTGTCTTACTTTGTCATATAATAACCCACATATTCCATATACAGTATCAGTCATTTAGGGTCAAGCATTACCATTCTGTATGATATTACTAACCCCACTACTCCTCATAGTAGGCTGATGCCTCTGAAGTATGATGAGAAAGTAGTGTTCACCAAGGGCAAAATTGTAGTGTAGATATTGGGAGGGACGAACAGTAGCCGGGGGGTCCTCCCCTGGAATTGTTTTTGAGATTTCCTGCAATTTCCTGCCATCCTATACAGTTTGGCATGACTTATTAGGCTTCTATTGTTTTTTTTTGAGAGGGATATGGAGGGGTATTTTGAAAACACAGTATAAGTGGAAAAAAATTCAAAAACCCTACCTCAAATCTCAACAGACTGTTTAAAAAGTGCTCGCTATTTCCTCATAGAGGATGATGTCAAATCAGATCAAATCAAGTCACATTTTATCGTGACATGCTTCGTAAACAACAGGTGTGGACTAACAGTGAAATGCTTGCTTAGAGAAATAATAGAAAAGTAAAACACGTAATAATAAAAGTAATAATAGATACACAATGAGTAACGATAACTTGGTTATATACAAGMGGTACCAGTACCGAGTCAATGTGCAGGGGTACAAGGTAATTGAGGTAGATATGTACATATAACTAGGAATAAAGTAACAGATAGTAAACAGTAGCAGCAGTGTTTGTGATGAGGAGGATGAGCTGGCCAATTAGCGGTCTACTCGCATGAATATCTTTTACGACCGGTATACCATTCTGTTGTTGGGGTAAGCCCACACCATTCCAACACAAAAAAAGCTGCTTCATAACATACTTAACTACAATTTTTTGAAAGGAAAACTATTTCACCCATATTGGAATTAATTATAGGTCATCTTTCATAGAAATCTGGAAACACTGGACAGTTACTTTAAAGGTCGACTTGGGTCAAAAACACAAAAAGAACTGCTTTAAACTGTATAACTGATCAATCCACCATCYTACCAGGTCATTTAATGCTTACATTTATTTTTTCKTGAATAACATATTTGGCTACAGAAGTGCCATTTCTTACCGATCTCTACAGCTTCCATCCAAAAACAAATCCTGTGAAATGACGTCAACACGTACTGGAGGAGTTACTGGCTGGCTAAAGTGGCTAACGAACTAGCTTCGTTCGTCACGGTGCGCATGACCAGAACGACACATCGATGAACGACCAAAGGTATACCTAATTTCTGTTTGAAAATTGAAAAAGAGAAGAGTTTGAWTTTTTTTCTTTAAAGCAAATTTCCTGCAATTCTAAACATTTTGCCATTGCTTATGACGCATTCATATACTATCTTTTGGGGGATTTTAAAGAAACTAACAGGGAGGGGATTGACCTATTCTGAATATTGTAGCAATTTTAACCTATGGTGCTCACCATGGTGAAGGATGTAATAGAAACCCTGATTCAGACACATTTGTCAGCTCTTATCAGTCTCACTAATGGCAGTCTTACAGCTGCTGACTCACTGGCCAGTCTGGCCTCTTCTTCACACAGGGCATGGCACTGGAAATCATTAGTAGCATGTTTGTGAGCAGTACACTGGCCAATCACAGGAATGTATCATGTATCATGGCGCCGGAGAAGATGGCTGACGTTTTACGTGCTCCTAACCAATTGTGCTTTTAGTTCGTTTTTTMTGTGTTGTTTGTAACTTATTTTTGAACCCATTCTGTACATGATGTTGCTGCTACCGTCTCCTATGACCGAAAATAACTTCTGGACATCAGAATAGCGATTACTCACCACAAATTGGCAGAAGCTTTTTTTTCATTTAACAAGTTCGACGAGCCCGTTGTGAAGGACATTCTGCTTTCCCGGGAACAGGCCCAAATCCCCGTCATTTGCGTGAAGAGAAGACGGAGAAAAAGAGGACAGAGGTCGGGCTACCTTCTGAGAATTCATAGGCGATCGAATAAACCCCCACTACAGTGGCTTGCGAAAGTATTCACGCACCTTGGCATTTTTCCTATTTTGTTGCCTTACAACCTGGAATTAAAATAGATTTTTGGGGGGTTGTATCATTTGATTTACACAACATGCCTACCACTTTGAAGATACAAAATATTTGTTGGGGTGAAACAAACAAGAAATACCACAAAAACACACAAAACTTGAGCYTGCATAACTATTCACCCCCTCAAAMTCAATACTTTGTACAGACACCTTTTGCAGCAATTACAGCTGCAAGTCTCTTGGCGTATGTCTCTATAAGCTTGGCACATCTAGCCACTGGGATTTTTGCCCACTCTTCAAGGCAAAACTMCTCCAGCTCCAAGTCGGATGGGTTCAGCTGGTGTACAGTAATCTTTAAGTCATACCACAGATTCTCAATTGGATTGAGGTCTGGGCTTTGACTAGGCCATTCCAAGACATTTAAATGTTTCGACTTAAACCACTCGAGTGTTGCTGTAGCAGTATGCTTAGGGTCATTGTCCTGCTGGAAGGTGAACCCCCGTCCCAGTCTCAAATCTCTGGAAGACTGAAACAGGTTTCCCTCAAGAATTTCCCTGTATTTATTCTTCTTCATTCTTTCAATTCTGACCAGTTTTCCAGTCCCTGCCATTGAAAAACATCCCCACAGCATGATGCTGCCACCACCATGCTTCACTGTGGGGATGGTGTTCTCGGGGTGATGAAAGGTTTTGGGTTTGTGCCAGACATAGTGTTTTCCTTGATGGCCAAAAAGATACATTTTAGTACTTTCTTCCATATGTTTGGGGAGTCTCCCACATGCCTTTTGGCGAATACCAAACGTGTTTGCTTATTTTTTTCTTTAACTTCACTAGGGTAGGGGGCAGCATTCGGAATTTTGGATGAAATGCATACCCAAATTAAACTGCCTGCTTCTCGGGCCCAGAAGATATGATATGCATATACCTGGTAGATTTGGATAGAAAACACTCTAAAGTTTCCAAAACTGTTAAAATAGTGTCTGTAAGTATAACAGAACTGATTTGGCAGGCGAAAACCTGAGAAGAATCCATTCAGGAAGTCGTTTTTTTTGTTGGTTTTGTAGTTTTCTATTCAATGCCATTACAGTATCCATTGACMTAGGACTCAAATTGCAGTTTATATGCCTTCCACTAGATGTCAACAGTCTTTAGAAATTGTTTCAGGTTTGTATTCTGAAAAATGAAGAAGTAAGAGCAGTCTGAATGAGTGGACCCTAAAGTGTCGCAGAGCTTTTGAATGCGCACGACCGAGAGAGTGCGTTTCTTGTTTACCTTTTAAATTGACGACGTTATTGTCTGGTTGAAATATTATAGATTATTTAGAAAAAAACAACCTGAGGTTTGAATATAAACATCGTTTGACATGTTTCTATGAACTTTACGAATACAATTTGGATTTTTTTGTCTTCCTGTTTTGACTGCGTTTGAATCTGTGGATTAKTGAAGAAAACGTGCGAACAAAACMGAGGTTTTTGGATATAAAGAGACTTTATCGAACAAAAGGAACATTTATTGAGTAAATGAATGTCTGCTGAGTGCAACCATATGAAGATCATCAAAGGTAAGGGATTKATTTTATCTCTATTTCTGACATGTGTAACTGTTCTACTTGGCTGGCTACTGTTTGTAA
Source organism: Salvelinus sp. IW2-2015 (assembly GCF_002910315.2). Classification (NCBI taxonomy): domain Eukaryota; kingdom Metazoa; phylum Chordata; class Actinopteri; order Salmoniformes; family Salmonidae; genus Salvelinus; species Salvelinus sp. IW2-2015. The sequence goes on along the minus strand of NC_036856.1, from coordinate 5,327,206 downwards.
TGATTTGTCTAGTGGGCTATGTTCTCAAATACTCGTACGGTATGCTTTCGCCGTAAAGCATTTTTTAAATCTGACACCGTGGTTGGATTCACAAYAAGTTAATCTTTAAATCTATGTAAAATATGTTTTGTTTTCTCAATTTTTYTAATGAGTATTTCTGTATTTGAATTTGGCGCCCAGCAGTTTCACTGGCTGTTGAAGAGGTTGGACGCTACCGTCTCACGTGCCCAAGAGAGGTTAAGCAATGGCTTTTTTCTGGCCACTCTTCTGTAAAGCCCAGTTCTGTGGAGTGTATGGCTTAAAGTGGTCCTATGGACAGATACTCCAATCTCCGCTGTGGAGCTTTGCAGCTCCTTCAGGGTTATCTTTGGTCTCTTTGTTGCCTCTCTGATTAATGCCCTCCTTGCCTGGTCCGTGAGTTTTGGTGGGAGGCCCTCTCTTGGCAGGTTTGTTGTGGTGCCATATTCTTTCAATTTCTTTAGAATGGATTCAATGGTGCTCCGTGGGATGTTCAAAGTTTCAGATCTTTTTTTATAACCCAACCCTGATCTGTACTTCTCCACAACTTTGTCCCTGACCTGTTTGGAGAGCTCCTTGGTCTTCATGGTGCCGCTTGCTTGGTGGTGCCCTTTGCTTAGTGGTGTTGCAGACTCTGGGGCCTTTCAGAACAGGTGTGTATATATACTGAGATCATGTGACAGATTACACACAGGTGGACTTTATTTAACTAATTATGTGACTTCTGAAGGTAATTGGTTGCACCAGATCTTATTTAGATCTTTTTTRATTTTTATTATTTTTTAAACAAGATATTTTTAAAATTTCACTTCACCAATWTGGACTATTTTGTTTATGTCCATCATATGAAATCCAAATGAAATCAATTTAATTTACAGGTTGTAATGCAACAAAATACAAAAAATYCCAAGGGGGATGAATACTTTTGCAAGGTACTGTACCTTCCATTCTACTAGCTAACATGCAATCATTGGAAAATAAATCAACAACCTACGAGGAAGATTAAACTACCAACAGGACATTACAAACTGTAATATCTTATACTTCACGGAGTTGTGGCTGAACGGCGACATTATCAACATACAACTGGTTATACGCTGTATCGGCAGGATAGAACAGCAGCGTCTGGTAAGACAAGGGACTATGTATATTTGTAAACAACAGCTGGTGCACGATATCTAAGGAAGTCTCAAGGTTTTGCTCGCCTGAGGTAGAGTATCTCATGGTCATCTGTAGACCACACTATCTACCTAGAGAGCATTCATCTGTATTTTTCGTAGCTATCTACATACCACCACAGACCGATGCTGGCAGTAAGACCGCACTCAATGAGCTGTATWCRGCKYTAAGCAAACAGGAAAACACTCATCCAGAYGCGGCGCTCCTAGTGGCCGGGGACWTTAATGCAGGGAAACTTAKATCRGTTTCACCAAATTTCTATCAGCATGTTAAATGTGCAACCAGAGGGAAAAAACTGTAGACCACTTTTACGCCACACACAGAGACGCATACAAAGCTCTCTCTCGCCCTCCATTTGGCAAATCTGACCATAATTCTATCCCCCTGATTCCTGCTTTCAAGCAAAAATTAAAGCAGGAAGCACCAGTGACTTGGTCAATAAAAAAGTGGTCAGATGAAGCAGATGCTAAGCTACAGGACTGTTTTGCTAGCACAGACTGGAATATGTTCCMGGATTCTTCTGATGGCATTGGGGAGTACACCACATCAGTCATTGGCTTCATCAATAAGTTGCTTCGATGACATCGTCCCCACAGTGACTGTACATACATACCCTAACCAGAAGCCATGGATTACAGGCAACATCCGCACTGAGCTAAAGGCTAGAGCTGCCACTTTCAAGGAGATGAACTCTAACCCGGAAGCTTATAAGAAATCCTGCWATGCCCTCCAACAAACCATCAAACAGGCAAAGCGTCAATACAGAACTAAGATCGAATCATACTACACCGGCTCCGACACTCGTTGGATGTGGCAGGAAGCATAGCCGAGAGCTGCCCAGTGACACYAGCCTACCAGACGAGCTAAACTACTTCTATGCCCGCTTCGAGGAAAATAACACTGAAACATGCATGAGCGCACCAGCTGTTCCGACGACTGTGTCATCCCGCTCTCTGCAGCTAATGTGAGTAAGACCTTTAAACAGGTCAACATTCATAAGGCCGCAGGCCCAATGGATTACCAGGACGTGTACTGCGAGCATGCGCTMACCAACTGGCAAGTGTCTTCACTGACATTTTCAACCTCTCCCTGTCCGASTCTGTGATACCAACATGTTTTAAGCAGACCACCATAGTCCCTGTGCCCAAGAACACTAAGGTAACCTGCCTAAATGACTACCGACCCGTAGCACTCACGTCTGTAGCCATGAAGTGCTTTGAAAGGCTGGTCATTGCTCATATCAACACCATTATCCCAGAAACCCTAGATCCATTCCAATTTGCATACCGCCCTAACAGATCCACAGATGATGCAATCTCTATTGCACTCCACACTGCCCTTTCCCACCTGGACAAAAGGAGCACATACGTGAGAATGKTATTCATTGACTACAGCTCAGCGTTCAACACCATAGTGCCCTCAAAGCTCATCAATAAGCTACTCTAATCGGCCTACTGTATACTACGATGTAAGATTTGAAATCGTTGATTTGACAGATAGGACACAGTGAGACTTTGCTCAGGTTACAGAGAAGAAGGACACTGGGGAGTTGTGGGGACTGTCTTTGACACAGGTCCACTGAAGAAGTTATGTCATCAAAGCTAGGACAACACCAAATAGTGTTTCAAGAGCACGGATTACTATGATGTGAAAAAAGCAACGGGTGCCAGTGTCATACAGCTGCTCTCTAGTGTTCACCCCACCTCATCCATCCACCTCCTCTCTTGGGGCAGAGGGTAGTGTGAACGGTGGAGTCAGTTCCTTGAATCCCAAGACTGAATGGTATTGGTCCCAACCAGAGACCCTCAAGCCATCAGGGACAACAAGAAGACTGCCTTAAATAGCCCCACAGCTGTGGGAACTAATCAAGTCTGGCGACAGGTCGCTTGAATCAGGCCAGGCCTGAGCCTCAGCTGCTGTGGCACGGCCAAACACCCCTTCGACCAGCCTCAGAATGGTACGGCCCACACGCCCCTATGTCTGTCCAGCCCTGGAGTGGAACGTCTCGTCAGACTTTCACTATGCTGGGTCAGAGGCACTGGTCTAGTGATGGCCACTACCGTAATAATTCAATTAACTTTAATTGGTAAGTGTGATATAATATGATACCCCTGCCAAAAGGATACCCAAGCTAAGATACTACTTACTATATGTACATCGCTTTTCCCTCAAAATATTGGTATATCTTGTCTCACAAGACAGACCAATACATCAGAATGTCTTTATGTGAAAACAACATAAGAGAGATGTCTGTATCGATGAGTAGCMTGCCCATCTATAATTGGCTCATCTGCTGAAACAGACAACACATACACGTGTGTAAAACGAGATGAAAGTTGTGGATGAACGCTGCCAACTGGTGGCAGGTCTGACTGCGGGGCAGCAGTATCAGACTGGACTAGTGTCTTCCGACACGGCCGGCATGTCATGACCCCCTGTGATCTGGTGGGGCCTCTCCTTTCCAGGAGCTGCCTTGTCCGTGCGGTTAACTGTGGTGGCACACAGACAAGTGTCTTGCTTTTGAAGTGGCAAGATAAGATCCCCCCCCCCCCCAAACACAAACGTAGAGAGCAAATCAAGTCATTTCTGTTGAATTTTTGCTACTGGGATCGGGGACTTACTATCATTAGACTTCTCCCTTTAAAGGGGTAACCTGAAGTTGCTACATCAATTTTTGGACTTGTAAATTAATAATATTACCCATTGATTCTTGAAGAATACGGCTCATTATAACTTGTTTTGCTCTAATGTTGTTATACACAGTAAATGTCAACGAACACTGTTTAGCCTCAAAACATATTTAAAACTAGAATTTCAATATCGTGGACGGTCAGTCATTGCATCCATAGCGCTGCCTATGAATTTGAGAGTGGATACATTTCTCCAGCCCTATCCCTCAGCTTTTTACCAAAATGGGAACGGGGAGAACGTTTTGTTACTGTTTCAACTGCTGATTGCCGCTTTAAAGGAAGGATGTCCACTGCTGTAGACCTTTATTTTTTACAGGAGTCCAGAGATTGGCGCTGTGCTCCACTGAACTATATTATGGCCACTACAACATCCATGGGAAGGTGCTGTTTCAGGGGAATGTCACAGAGTCCCAGCTGTGGTGTGTGTGAGCTCAGCTGCAGGGGGACTTGACAGGTGAGAGGCCACTATGACAGGTGTAAGTCTGGTTAAGTTGCTGCTAGCATAGAGAGCCTACAGGAGATCATTATAGCTATCATTCAAGGACTATCATTCAGCTATCATTCAAGGACTATAAACCTTTCCACAACAGAGTAACAAGTTATGGAATAGTTGCAATGGAATAGTATTTTTTATTTTATTATTAGTTTGTGCCTACATAGCCTTGTTAATTTAAACTATATTATTGAGAGACACGAAAAATGGGAATTCAAGATTATTTCTGAGAACCTTTTCTGCCATTCCAGATCCTTCCAGACAAATCTTGGGCACATTTTTGAACAGGGCACAAGGGTGAAATCTGGTTCCAATGATTTGCACGGTGGGACCAAAAATACCTCTGTTTCCTCTAGGTGTCCCTGTAAGTAGATGCAAAGCCTTCGGAAAGTATTCAGACCCCTTGACTTTTTCCAAATGTTGTTAGATTACAGCCTTGTTCTAAAATTGATACAATTGTTTTTTCCCCTCATCAGTCTACACACAATAGTCCATAATGACGAAGCAAAAACTGGATTTTAGAAATGTTTGTTAATTTATTACAAATAAAAAACGTAAACATTACATTTACATAAGTATTCAGACCCTTTAGTCAGTACTTTGTTGAAGCACCTTTGGCAGCGATTACAACCTTCTTGGGTATGACTCTGCAAGCTTGGCACACCAGTATTTGGGGAGTTTCCCCATTCTTTTCTGCAGATCCTTTCAAGCTCTGTCAGGTTGGATGGGGAGCGTTGCTGCACAGCTATTTTCAGGTCTCTCCAGAGATGTTCGATCGGGTTCAAGTCCAGGCTCTGACTGGGCTATTTAAGGACATTCTGAGACTTGTCCAGAAGCTACTCCTGCGTTGTCTTGGCTGTGTGCTTAGGATCGTTGTCCTGTTGGAAGTTGAAACTTTACCCCAGTCTGAGGTCCCGAGCGCTCTGGAGTAGGTTTTCATCAAGCATTTCTCTGTACTTTGCTCTGTTCATCTTTGCCTCAATCCTGACAAGTCTCCCAGTCCCTGCCGCTGAAAAACATCCCCACAGCATGATGCTGCCACCACCATGCTTCACCGTGGGGATGGTGCCAGGTTTCCTCCAGAAGTGACGCTTGGCATTCAGGCCAAAGAGTTCAATCTTGGTTTCATCAGACCAGAGAATCTTGTTTCTCATGGTCTTAGTCTTTAGGGGCCTTTTGGCAAACTCCAAGAGGGCTGTCATGTGCCTTTTACTGACAAATGGCTTCTGTCTGGCCACTCTACCATAAAGGCCTGATTGGTGGAGTGCTGCAGAGATGGTTGTCCTTCTGGAAGGTTCTCCCATTTCCACAGAGGAACTTTCGAACTCTGTCAGAGTGACAATCGGATTCTTGGTCACCTCCCTGACCAAGGCCCTTCTCCCCAATTGCTCAGTTTGGCCGGGCGGCCACCCCTAGGAAGAGTCTTGGTGGTTCCAACCAAACGTCTTACATTTAAGAATGATGGAGGGCACTGTGTTCTTGGGGACCTTCAATGCTGGAGAAATGTTTTGGTACCCTTCCCCAGATCTGCGCCTCAACATAATCCTGTTTCAGAGCTCTACGGACAATTCCTTCGACCTCACAGCTTGGTGTTTGCTCTGCCATGCACTGTCAACTGTGGAACCTTATATAGATAGGTGTGTGTCTTTCCAAATCATGTCCAATCAATTGAATTTACCACAGGTGGACTCCAATCATGTTGTCGAAACATCTCAAGGATGATCAATGGAAACAGGATGCACCTGAGCTCAATTTCGAGTCTCATAGCAAAGGGTCTGAATACTTATTAAGTAAGGTATTTCCGTTTTTATTTTCATACATTTGCTAAAATTTCTAAAAATCTGTTTTTGCTTTGTCATTATGGGGTATTGTGTTTAAACTGCTGAGTTTTCCCCCCCCCCTCCATTTTAGAATAAGGCTGTAACGTAACAAAATGTGAAAAAATCAAGGGGTCTGAATACTTTCCAAAGGCACTGTATAATGTCAGCACTATCAGTTAACAGCCACTGGCTATATTTAGGCCCATGACAAGTGAGACCTGGCTCGGTGACCAAGTGCCCAGAAGCAGAGCAGTTGACTTATCAATTACAAATAACTTTTCCATGATCCACAGCTCTGATCTGGGTCAGCGATTGACTCTGGTTTACCCATTTGAAAAGCGTGAGCAATTTTGGTAACCTGAGATTCTGTCGCGATCTTATATTGTAGACCATCTTCTTTTATTTATGTGCTGATATAATTCAGTAAACACTTGTCAACTTTGAACTCAATGACCAATACAGTGTAGTAGTAATATTATGCCAACATAGAAATCAGGTTCACCATTTATCAGTAAACTGAGATTGTTATGTTTTCACACCATTCTCCTGTTTAAATATATGTAAATCTTCTGTTGCATAATTGATCCATTCTCCTGTTTAAATATATGCAAATCTTCTGTTCCATAATTGATCCATTCTCCTGTTTAAATATATGCAAATCTTCTGTTCCATAATTGATCCATTCTCTTTGGAAATATACATATCAAAACAAATGTTGAGTTACTAATCTTCATATGTACCCCTAATTTTTTCGATTTGAGGGAAACAAGTGGATGTTCTTATTACCTACTGTAATAATTCACGATCCAAAGCTTTAGTAACAGTCACTGCTGCCCTCTAGTGGTGATGGATAAAGTTGGCAGTGCACCTGTTTTTTGTAAAGGGAATTAATTACACAGTACATAGAAGGTAACACAATTATAACTTTTCCTATGTATTAGTTTTAGGACAAGGAGCAAAGAGTCTGTATGATACGAATTAGTGTAACCGATGTGAAAATAGCGCTTCAATCGGTGACGTCACTCGCTCTGAGACCTTGAAGTAGTTGTTCCCCTTGCTCTGCAAGGGCCGTGGCTTTTGTGGAGCGATGGGTAACGATACTTCGTTGGAGGCAGTTGTTGATGTGTGCAGAGGGTCCCTGGTTCGAGCCCAGGTAGGGGCGAGGAGAGGGACGGAAGCTTAACTGTTACATTAGCATAGAAAATGTAAATGCGTTTAATGTAATACCATTATCCTCTGTTTTAACAAAATCTCTGCAAAGCCAACCCTCTCACCATCTTGGAGAGGGCACCATCTGTGGAGAGAAAGACATTCAGGTTAATACAATACAACATACAGTCATCCACAATGTCAATGCAATCTATAATCTATAATGCTCACAAATGGCTGTTATTTAGTCACAATCATTATGAGATGATAATAAGATATTATAAGGGGGTCATACATACTCGTGACAAGTTACAATGCATTATAACCAGATCATAAGGTCTTATACCTGCATGCTTGAAGTAAGGTGTTCCTGAATTAAATCTCAATTTGGGATTTTCTGAATCAACATGAGTCAACATGATAGAAATAGCCTTGATCCTCAAACCCTGGTTATCAGGTCATAGTCTGGCTGTTACTTTGCATTGACATGACTGACCTCTTTTTCCTCTGCTGGACCACCAGGGGCTTAGTGGGTGCCAACTCTGGAGGGGTCAGGTAGCATGTAGAGCTGGACTTCCAGGGGTGCGATGGAGGTAGGGGGGTGGTGGAGGAGAGCTGGTTGCCTGGGGTGATGGATCTTCCCCTGGGAGGAGATGACTCGGGAAAGGAGCGGCCAAGCCTGGTCCCACTGCAACGTACCATACAGACCGACATATTCATCCTGCACATCAATTCTGTTGTCATAAAACTGAAGATCTAGGTTCCCCCACATAAACCACATCATAGACAAATCAATCATTGTCCTTGCAGGACTTACTTCTGACTTGGAGGGAGCCTTCTCGACCCTTTGACCCTAAATGGATTAGCCTTATTGTTTCCTTTCTTGCATGAAGAACTGGGAACATCAGGGAGAGCGGTGGCCTGCATGGAAGAGGCCTCTCGATAGCCGTTACACCACACCACGTTGTTTTTGAATGTTGACAGGGAGATGTCCCCTAAGGTGGCACTCTTATTGGCTCGTGGGTGCCCCCTGGTGACAGCGCTGCTCCTGAGTCGCTGGTTCCTCCGCAAGGCGTCCAACGAGGTGTGTGTTTGTTGCACTGTCAGCAGCTTAATGCCCATGTTGTTGATAGGTGAGTAGACTGTGCCAATTGGCTCATAGTAGGACAGCTCCTTGTCTCCACAATTCTGAGATGAATGGAAAAAGAGATAAAGTATAGGTATAGGAATAGGACACCATTTGGGACGTAACCAAGGTCTCCAGATTCAATCTCGTGGTTCTACAGAGCATTCAACGTGTTGTTGAGCAATATGAATCATTCTACTGTGGAAGTAAACTGGGAAGGTAAAACTTAGATGTAGGTTAACTCACTTGAAATGACCTTAGCATAGCGTGGCAGGTAAAACAGAGCATTTCATCATCTTGAACACTGTTGGGAAATCAGAGTTTTTCCTGAATTCAGTAACAGTGGCATGTCTTATAGTAATAAAACCTTACATAAGATTTCGCATGGACAGACTTTCGCTGGCTCTAATCTGTATCAACCAAAACTAGACATAATAGAATAGAAGAGAATGATATTAATTTTGGTGTGAAATTTACATCTGTCTTTTGCCTATGATATGTATTCCAGGGTTTCTAGAATAAAGTGTAGCCTATTGGAAATATCATTTTTGAGCACGCCTCTAAAAGTTCACATCATCAGACTGATAGTAGCCTTTTTGCTTACCATGCAGAAGATAACTTTTTACATTCATCCGTCTGTTTGTGTTTGGATAACGTGTCTCTTTTTTCAGATATAAGTGCATATTGTTGCTCCAAGTAGTCTCCAGTAGCGCTGTTGTTTTTACCTCTGATTTGTGGCATGGTAAAATCGAGGGGCTCTTCCTCGCAGCTTTTCAGCACCACCCATGTCCCCAGATGTGTAGGGATATGTGTGTGACAGGTGAAACGGCGCAAACTGTCACTTTTGTATTGTTCAATGAACCGCTCACGGTCGTTGTAATGGTGAGATTGCGATATGACATCACATTTATTCTCTGCACACTCTCTTCTCTGATACGAAATTATTTTTCTGGACAGTTTGCCCTTGGTGCAAATATCAATCCTGTAACTACATGCATCTTGCGACCAGGCACCGACTCCGTCATTGCTCTCTGTTTGATCATAGTAATCAACACAGTCATCACCGACCTCCAATAAATTTGCAGTTGAAAGTCGATCCTGTTCTTCTTTCGCACAACATTTAATATGTCGTTTCATGACACTTTGCTTTAATCATAGTCTATAACTTCATTAATTGTAGCGTGGGATTTTGTATGTCCATGTTCATGACATTGGTCCACATTGTTGCGTAAAAGACTCCAGTCCGGTTACATGGTAACCACAGCATCAGCCAACATGACGCCGTACAACTATGGATTTTTTAACTATAGTACCATTTTTTTATTAGCTCGTTTTAAAAATTATTAATTCAACTTTTAAGCTATTTGATAACTGTCAATAAATGTGTCTTCAGGGCAGGTTATCAATTAGGCAATATTGCCTTAAAAAGAGGAGTGTCTTGCATAATTTTTTGCATTGAATTGTTATTGCATATTTGTAACACATAGACGGAACAACCTTTCCAATATGCAATCAATAGGCCTAAGAAATATAATGACCCAGGGCCTATATGCTATAGCCTACAATACTTGGGCAAGCTTGGCCTACACTGGCTGGACTGTCCGATGATAACCTAACTCGTCATGACGCCCTTCCCTTGGTCACATACACATATTTAACAGATGTTATTGCGGGTGTAACGAAATGCGTGTGTCCCTTGTAAGAGGAAATATCAAATGACACATAATAGGATTCGCCTCACAAACAGTTATTACAATTACTGTACTTAAACCACATCTACATATGTATTAAGGGAAGAAGGGAGGCTCTATTGGACGGGGCGCAAAAGACAAGCATGCGCAGTACCAACAACTTAGATTTAGACCACTTCCTGCTCCGAAAAGTTGACATTTATCGCGATAGATCCAATTTCTTACGTTGTGTAGACGACGGCCTTGTCTTGGAATGAAACATAAATCGCTTTATCTATCAAGAGTTAAATACATATTCGTCTGCCACTTTCGGAAAATATCAGATCAATGGGCTTTCTCTGAAACTGTAGCTATAATGGTCCATGACAAGAGTGAGTAAGCTCATGGTAAGTCGAAGTAACGCTAGCTAGCTAGCTAAATCTTGGTTTCGATACAATGTGAGCTGGCTAGCAAACTAGTGGTAGTCGGCTCACTAGCTAGCTAACATCTGTAGATTCGCTGGCTAGATACGTTAACGTTATTAGCTTCTCTATGTCAGATTACTTGTTGGTGTGTGCCTTTCTGGTCAACGGCGCTTTAGTAAGAAGTTGTCCGCTAACGTTATCGACGTTAACATTAGCTAATCTCTAACTCGATACTAAAGATTTGTTTTGTGTCGACACTTGATGGTTGCTAGCTAGCTAACGTTAGCAATCAACATACTTGCCTATTTGTCTAGTAAACGCGCTTATCCAAAAACGACAATAGTAGGTAGCCAACTAGTTTAGTTAGCCAGCTAGCTGGTCACTCTAGTTACTTAGCTAAGTTAGTATGTGGACGGCGCGCTATTTTGTTTAGGTTGTTAGCCATTTAACATTCGTTTTTTCCCCCCCGTGTAAGTAACGCTAGCTAGTTAACGTGCTAAGACCAATAAGAACAACTAACGTAACGTTTGTCAGTTGACGTTATAGCATGATTGACKAGAAATTGAGTCAGATCACTATTATCAACTGCAGCGGGATAATGTTAGGTAACTTAGATGGCTAAAATGCCACAGATGCTGATGCGAACGCTTTGTTTGTTCGTTTAGTTAGCTTGCAAACACGTTAGTGATCAGTATGAATTAGTTGGCTGACGTAGGTAACACTTGTCAATGTGACGTGCATGTCGTGTTATCTAGATAGGTAGCAAACTGTCTTGGATTTTAGGTCGTTGCTTGGTGCAGTGAGATGACTAAACGAACACACGAGACAGATACCATGTCTGTCTGTTGCAGCCAACCCCGTCTGTTGTGTGAATTGTCGGATGGGGTTATTGACCAGTTTTAGCCCGGCTAACCTCTCCTTGCTGCTTTATCGGCCTGTCTGTCCGGTCACTAGGGCCCATAAACTGTCCGTAACATATGTGTCGCCTAATTACATTGTTTCTGCAGAGGAACCGCTGACCACAGCTGCCAAAAATCCTCCTTCCGTTTGTAAGCACATCTTCTAACCCATGTTGCTATTTAAAGCACTGATCTGGCGACAGAGGCGCAGACTTTTAATGTTGTGTGGCTGGGCTGATGTGATGCAATGACGACTGAAGATTGTTTCGAGCTTTTCATGATGACGTGTGTGTGTGTGTGTGTGTGTGTGTGTGTGTGTGTGTAGGGGATGAGAAGAGCACAGGTGCAGCAGCAGCGTTCAGGGCTGTGAGCTCAGTGACTCTCTCTGTGGGCTCAGGATGGCGCAGGGAGGCCCTCAGTTAGACTATCACATCCTGCAGGACCTCAAGCAGCGCTTCCCCGAGATCCCAGAGGGAGTAGTGTCCCAGTGCCTTCTGCAGGTATGCTACCGTAGCCAGACAGCTATGAGCACACACATTATAGTGTGTCCCCCAAATGACACCTTATTCCCTATAGTGTATTACTTGACCCTGGTCAAAAGTAACATTTAAGCCCTGTTGCCACTGGCTCTTAAAATTAGGGCCAAATTCGAACTGGCTCGAATGGAATTCTCAACTTCGAGCTGGGTCTAAGGAAATCCGAGTCAGCACAGCCCAGTTTCACAACTGACTGGTGCCAGCTCGATTAGAATTCGGGTTGGTGATGCTGTTACTATGCAACCACCAAGCTGATCACTGCTGGATGTGGACAAAACGTCTAGCTAGCTCTTCTGGGCACATGGACAAGCAGTACTGCAGTAGTTAGACATGAAGCAAATTACCACCATAGCTGGATCCTTGATTCATTTTTTTCACTAAACAATAACCTTTATGAGAACAGAGCCCTCAATGCTAGCTAGCTACCTAACATTAGCTAGCAAATCAGTCTAAACAAGCTAACAGGTATTTTAGCTGGCCAGGCTGTATCGAAAGCTAGCTAGCTGTCATCTGGTTTACTTGGATAGCTAGCTAATAGACCATGGCATGCGAGGTAGGAATTAAGCTAGCTAGCCTTTTATGCTAACGACAACACTAATGTCAGCTAGCTAAATACATGGCTCTGAGTCTGGCTGGCACTCGCAGGAGTATGGGGTAATGTTAGTTACAGCATGGTGAGGGTGAATTTCATTCTTCAACATCTCGCTAGCTAGAAGCCAGCTGCAGTCACATATTGGCTGCCTAGCAACATTATATAATTTCGCATTTCTGGAGGCAGTGGAAACGCTTTGAAGTCAACCTAGGTTGGGCCCATTAAGGCCAGTGGAAAGGGGCTTTAGTGTACTGCATAGGGAATTAGGGTGCAATTTGGGGCTCACACAGGCTACAAACATGCACTGATTCTCTCATTGAAATGCCTGTATGCTGCTTCACTGATCTAGGCTTACACATATATGCCTATATATGAAGTTGAACATCGCCTCCTGAGTGGCACACTGCATCGCAGTTCTAGCTGTGCCACTAGAGATCCTGGTTCGAGTCCAGGCTCTGTCGCAGTCGGCCGCGATCGGGAGACCCATGGGGTGGCGCACAATTGGCCGAGCGTCGTCCGGGTTAGGGGAGGGTTTGGCCGGCAGGGATGTTCTTGTCCCATCGCGCACTAGCGGCTCCTGTAGTGGGCTGGGCGCAGTGCACGCTGACACGGTCGCCAGGTGTACGGTGTTTCCTCCGACACATTTGTGCGGCTGGCTTCCGGGTTAAGRGAGGAATTGTGTCAAGAAGCGGTGCAGRTTGGCTGGGTTGTGTTTCGGAGGACACACGGCTCCAGACCTTCGCCTCTCCCGAGTCCATACGGGAGTTGCAGCGATGGGACAAGACCGTAACTACCAATTTGGATACCATGAAATTGGGGAGAATAAAGAGTTGGACTTATTTWTATTTTTTTACATTGACAGTTGTTTGTGTGGTCTAGTTGATCTGTTATGACCCCAGGAAGTTAGTATGCCTCTGTAAATCCACAGAGCAGTGACCCCTATAGGGCTACAGCATCAGTCTGGGCCCCATCACTGAACCTTTTATGCTGTCTCCTGTCCTCCTCCAGAACAACAATAACCTGGATATATGCTGCCACCTGCTAGCTCAGGAGAGTAACAGATACCTCTATGGGGAGTACCAAAGTCCGGAAGAGGTCCGCCTGAGCCGGAACCACATGCTGCACATCCAGCTAGGGGGCTACCCCCCCTCGGAGGCGGGCAAGGCCAACGGAGGCGGGCGCTCCCTGGTGCACAGCTCCAGTGACGGTCACATCGAGCCCCAGCGCGTCGGCTTCACGGAGCCCCTCTCGGCCCCTGCCACCATAGCCCCCTCGCTGGGGTACAACCCCTTCTTCATGAATGACCACGGGGGCCGCACGGCCAGCACCCCCACTCCGCCTCCCGTGCAGGGTATGTCCCCTACCTACTCGCCCGTTCCTCGCTACACCATGAACCCTATCACTGTCACTCTGTCACAGAACCTGCCCAACGCCCCCCAGGCCCTGCAGATCCCCGTCGGTCACTATGGCAACAGTGGTGGTAATGCCCTCTACATCCGGCCCTCCCCCTCTCAGAGCCCCCAGCCCTCCCCCTGGCCCTCGTCCGGGCAGCCTGTGTATCAGCCCTCGTCCTACACCACTCCCACCTACCAGTCCCCCTATAGCTCGCCCCAGCACCAACCCCAACAGCAGGTGCAGCCCCAACAGCAGGTGCAGCCCCAACAGCAGGTGCAGCCCCAACAGCAGGTGCAGCCCCAACAGCAGGTGCAGCCCCAACAGCAGGTGCAGCCCCAACAGCAACCCCAGCACCAGCAGACCCATGTCTTCCTGCCCATCAGCCCTCCCACCCTGGCCAGCATGCCCTACCACCACCACCAGCAGCAACAACAGCAGCAGCAGCCCATCTACCGGCCGTACCTGCCCAAGAGCTCCCTGAAGAACCAGATTGAGATCACCCTGGAGGGCCCGCGGACCCGCAGCAACTCCCCCGTGCACTGCCCCCCGGGACAGACTCTCTACATGGCTACCAGCCCCTCGCCCAGCTCACCCCAGCGGGGCCTCAGCCTGAGCGGGGGGAGCTCTGCTGCCTTCCACCCCGGGGTCTACCTGCACCAGTGCCCCGTGCGGCCCCGGCCCACCTCCTCACCCCAGCCAGGCAGCCAGGCGGGCTACACCTTTAAGATCAAAGTGTCCCCAGGCCAGGCCCAGCAGCAGAGGCCCCTCTCAGGGTCCCCTCCAGTGGCCTCCCCTCCTGAATCTCTGCTCAACATGGTGGACCAGGGGGAGCATCACGCGCTGGCCCCGGCACCCATCCTGCCCATCTCAGCCCTGCCCGGTAACATCGTCAGCCACATCGCCAATCGCATGCCGCGCCGCTCCAGCTCGGGCTCCGACGACTACGCTTACACCCAGGGTAAGCACGGCTTATGAACGGATACGCTTGTGTGTGTGTGTGTGTGTGCCTGCGCTCACAGAACCACAGATGTATTCATTCCTGCACATCCGCCCGCCGTTTCCGGCCCACCTCCCGACCCGTCCCACCTGTTTGAAGCCCTGTCTTCCCACCACTGTGTCCCCCAGCTCTCCTGCTGCACCAGAGGGCCCGGATGGAGCGTCTGCTGAAGGAGCTGCTGATGGAGAGGCAGAAGRTGGAGCAGCTGAAGGCAGACGTCAACGACATGGAGTACGACGCCCTCCAGAGACGCTTCAGGCGAGTCAACAGCAGCAGCCTCATCCCCCGGGTAAGAGGGGGGGACACGCACACACGCGGGGGGGAGCAACACGCAGATGTGATTGCATAGGCACATAAACACATACATCGGTGAAGTTTGAATGCACGATCACGTGCACACARATACACACTCCTTTTGAAGGCATTGTACGTAACATGTTTATTTTTTTTGCACATACACACACCTTTGAATGCATAGGCACACAAACACGTTTGAAGGCACACATACAAACACACGCACATTAGCTACATTCATGTAAATATAAAAAAAGAAGAAGATATATATTCTGTGAAATTTGTATACAAACAGTAAATCAATGCAGGYTATAGAGTTGTCTCAATGCAGAGTTGTCTACATTTTTGTTGTCGTCTCATCCAACCCACCGGTGTTTTACGGCTGTTGCAGCCTGAAGAGATGACCCGATTGCGCAGTCTGAACAGACAGCTTCAGATTGATGTCGACTGCACCCTGAAGGAGACGGATCTGCTGCAGTCTATAGGTACACACACACAAACGGGCTTTTGAAGTGTGTACAAGAGCACACATTCAGGTGTCAAACAACAGATGCTGTATGAGTTGTGTCATTTTTCACCAGGGAAGTTCGATCCGCAAGCCGAGAACAACTTTTATAAGAACATTCAGACCGGRCCGGTGGTACCGCCCAAGCCAGGAAGAAAAGGTGAGAAAGGTGATATCGTCTGTTTTACCACTGTAAACATTGGTAGGACTTTCTTTTTAAAAAGGGCAATCTGTGGTTGGTACATCAGTTTTTGGACTTAAATCAATTATATATACCCTCTGTTTCTTGAATAATATAAATTATAAATGCTTCATGATCTTAGTTAAACTGTSGTACCCCATCCAGAAGCCAAAATATAAGCTTGTTTTTCTTGTAAACCACGTAATTGTAAACCAACACTGTACAGCAGGGCTGCCCAACCCTCTTCCTGGAGGTCTACTGTCCTGTAGGATTTCAGTCCAACCCTCTTCCTGGAGGTCTACTGTCCTGTGGGTTTTCAGTCCAACCCTAATTTAGCAGTTCTGATTCAGCTAGTTAAGGTCTTGTTGAGCGGCTAATTAGTAGAATCYGGTTTGTTAAATTYGGGTTGGACTGAGAACCCACAGGACGGTAMAMCTCCAGGAAAAGGGTTGGGCAGCCCTGCTGTATGGCCTCAAAACATGGTTAAAACTATAATTTTGGTTTCATGGATGGTCAGTCCTTGCATCTATATCTCTTGAGTTTGAGAGTCGTTCCATTTCTCCAGCCCCGTACCTCAGCTGTTTACTAAAACAGTGGTGGGGTGTCTGCTTTGTTATTGTTTGAACTGCAGATTTCCCCTCTGCGGTTAGCCTAGCGCTTTATAACTTGTTTTATGCACGTATGAGCCTTTTATAATGCCTTGTATTACATTTGACAGAATATTGCTTGTTTTAGTTTTTTCCTCACATTCTCTCTGATCACTCCCCTTCAGCAGACCAAATGTCGTGAATGATCGAGTGACCATGGCTTTTGTTGATTTACTTTTGTGTTGCAGAGACTCCCTGTGTGGACATTCTCCAAATGTTTTTGAAAGCATTTCCTTCTCAGAAAGGTCTTTAAAATGGTGCTGTGTATTTGTATGATTGGTGTGTGTGTGGTGTAATGACCTTAATTTAATTTTGTGCTTGATATTGTAATTTTGCGTTAACTCGCCTTATTCACCACGAAATAGTCTCACCCTCATTGGTGATATACGACAGCCATTTTGCACCAGAAGGCTCACCACCACACACCAGCTATAGCAGTGGAAAGGGTGTGGCAACTTGATCCTGTATGTGACAGTAGTAGGATAAAGGAGCAGGTTATGAGTTTAGCCATGACACCAGTGTGGACAGCACCCCTGCGCTTGCCATGAATGCCTATGGGATCCTTGCTGAACACAGTTAGGCCCTCTGTTAACATCCCATTGGAAGGACTTTTTCCCCCTGTTATGTTTGGTAGTGTGTTGATGAACCGGACATGCCAGTTTTGCAGAGGGCGAGGCCCGCCTATTCATTTGGATGAAACCAGTGGGTAAGCAGCGCGGTTCCGTGCGAGGCTTGCGCTGCTCAGAGTAAAATTGCACTGGTTCAATTTCATTGCGCGGCTCATGGCCGAGAACACTTGATAAAGTGGCTTGCTGTCTACTCCTGCCMGCAAAAAGCGATGTAGCGGCTAAAAAACCTACTGTTTTCCCGACGCCCAYTGTTTAGCTTGTAGTATCTGCTGTGTTTGTTGGTACGATACTAAGTAGAGCTGGGAATTGCCAAGGACCTCACAAGACAATATTATCACCATACTTAGGCGCCGATACGATATGCATTACGATTCTCACGATTCTATATGTATTGTGAGTTTTATATTGCAATTTGATGTTCTAAACGTATTGCTGAGAGAACAAGTTTTGGTCAGTTAGGGAAATAAAAGTGCTGAAAACATGTTGCCTCACGATTGAGAACAAGCTATAGGATGAAAAATACAGGAGTTTTGGCGCAGGAACAGCTGATTAGCGCTAGTTATATATATTTAAAAAAAATATATATATATACTTGGAGTCGAATATCTAAATATTATCGTCCCAAAATAATATTGCGGTATGTACAGTGAAAAAATGTTTACCGCAACGTGTAAAGTGTTGGTCCCATGTTTCATGAGGTGAAATAAAATATCTCAGACATTTTCCATATGCTCGAAAAGCGTATTTCTCTCAAATGTTTTTACATCCCTGTTAGGGAGCATTTCTCCTTCGCCAAGATAATCCATCAACCTGATTGGTGTGGCATATCAAGAAGCATGATCATTACACTAGTGCACCTTGTTCAGGGGACAATAAAAAGCCCCTCTAAAATGTGCACTTTTGTCACACAACACAATGCCACAGATGTCTCAAGTTTTGAGGGAGTGTGCAATTGGCATGCTGACTGCAGGAATGTCCACCAGAGCTGTTGCCAGAGAATTCAATGTTAATTTCTCTACCATAAGCCGCCTCATGTCGTTTTAGAGAATTTGGCTGTATGTCCAACCGGCAAACCATGTGTATGGTGTCGTGTGGGAGAGCGGTTTGCTGATGAACCGAGTGCCCCATGGTGGGGTTATGGTATGGGCAGGCATAAGCTACGAACAACGAACACCAATTGCATTTTAMCGATGGCAATTTGAATGCACAGAAATACCGTGATGAGATCCTGAGGTCCATTGTGAGGCCCATTTCTTTTAAGGTATCTGTAACCAAAAGATTCATATCMGTATTCCCAGTCATGTGAAATCCATAGATTAGGGACTAATTAATTTATTTAAATTGACTGATTTATGAACTGTAACTCAGTAAAATCTTTGAAATTGTTGCATGTTGCATATTTATATTTTTGTTCGGTATAACTATCAATCATTTTATTCCCCCCCCACCCATTACTAATGCTAAGACTGTATGCAGTGCATTCGAAAATTATTCAGACCACTTGACTTTTTCCACATTTTGTTACGATACAGCCTTATTCTAAAATTGATTAAATTAAACATTTTCCTCATCAATCTACACACAATACCCCATAATGACAAAGCGAAAATAGTTTTTTAGAAATGTCTGCAAATTTATTAAAAGTAAAAAAGAGAACCGAGAAACTTCCAGAAGGACAACCATCTCTGCAGTACTCCACCAATCAYGCCTTAATGGTAGTGGCCAGACGGAAGCCATTTCTCAGTAAAAGGCACACGCCAGCCCGCTTGGAGTTTGCCWAAAGGCACCTATAGGCCTCGGATCATGAGAAACAAGATTCTCTGGTCTGATGGAACTCTTTGGCCTGAATGCCAAGCGTCACGTCTGTAGGAAACCTGGCAACATGGTGGTGGCAGCATCATGATGTGGGGATGTTTTTAAGTGGCAGGCACTGGGAGACTAGTCAGGATCAAGGGAAAGATGAACGGCGCAAAGTACAGAGAGATCCTTGATGAAAACCTGCTCCAGAGCGCTCAGGACCTCAGACTGAGGTGACGGTTCACCTTCCAACAGGACAACGACCCTAAGCACACAGCCAAGACAATGCAGGAGTGGCTTCGGGACAAATCTCAATGTCTTTGAGTGAACCCGATCGAACATCTCTGGAGACCTGAAAATAGTTGTGCAGCGACGCTCCCCATCCAACCTGACGGTGCTTGAGAGGATCTGCAGAGTAGAATGGGAGAAGCTTCTCAAATACAGGTGTGCCAAGCTTGTAGCATCATACCCAAGAAGACTCGAGGCTGTAATCGCTGTGAAAGGTGCTTCAACAACGCACTGATTAATGGGTCTGAATACTTATGTAAATGTGATGTTTAAAAAAAWAAAWAATTGTACACACATTTCTACGCCTGTTTTTGCTTTGTCATTATGGGGTATTGTGTGTAGATTGAGGGGGAAAAGTACGATTTAATCAATTTTAGAACAAGGCTGTAAAGTAACAAAATGTGGGAAAAGCCAAGGGGTCTGAATACTTTCCGAATGCACTGCATGTTCTTTGTTAATGACGCTAAGCCTGTATGTGTGCCCCTCTCCCAGAGGGGGAGCGGAAACCCAAGCCTGCTGTCGCGGGGCCCCAGAGGGACGAGGACTTTGAGGGAGCCCAGTGGAGCTGTGAAGAATGCACCTTCCTCAACCACCCTGCACTCAACCGCTGTGAACAGTGTGAGATGCCGCGCTACACCTGAACCTTGCCCAGCCCACACTAACACTGTCCCGGACAGTAGTCCCCCCCCCTCCTCCTTACTTCCTTTTCCTGTAAACTCCTCTGAAACCCTCATGTTCCTCTGTCAATCTATATATAAGCCTCCCATGTTTGAGGAAGACCACTCCCCTCACCCCCCCCCCCCCCCACTTCCTTTTGGTCTCATGTTAAGGAACTCTACCCGATGCATCTTTTGACCCTTGTTTCCATTGGTGGGAAACATTTTCCCAGGATGAGGACAGCAGGAGACTATTTCCATGGCAACCCAAAAGGGAGGGACTAGCTGTGTGGACAGTGGCTGTGGCTACAGAACAGCCAATGGAGCYTTGTTTTTAGAATACGGAGGCGGCGTGGTTTATCCAGTGAACATTCCGTTGCAGAATGAATGAGATTGTCCTGTTTACACGACTGAGCCCATTCCCAAACCCCACCGACGGGCGGACGGTCTTTCCCTTCCAAATTACCAGGGCTGCACTCTCTGACAGTGGGACAATGCAATGGCAAAAAGAAAGGGTCTGATGAACTAACCCTGATGTTGATTATACACTGTATCAGCTCTGTACCAAGAGCTCCTTCTTTCATCGAATGAAGAACACTAAAGAGGCTTGCATACAAATATATTCCTGGTACTTTTATGCATATTATGCCCACACTGTATTCCATGTTAAAAAGATTTCCCCGTGCAAATGCCTCAAGTTGCTGTACTTAATAAAGGAGCTGATTCTATGTGACGGATGCTTACACCTGGAATATATATATATTTTTTTAGTGGCATTTCATTTAATGCACTACTGCTTGCTCTGACGTGGTTACTCCCTTTTCGCAAATGAAAAGCACACACACACACACTTGTCTTTTTCATTACCTGTTTTATTGTGTTAGTGAACAAACTAATAGGCGTCAGCCACACAGCAGCAGCAATCCATACTCATTCACTCCCGGCACACACACCTCGCTACTCCTGTACGCACACACTTTCTACCTCAAGCACACATGCATTCCTACACTCTCCATTTTACCTGTATTGTTTTTAATATAAAGGACAACTAACTTTCGTTTTAAGATGTTATGGATCAGAAGCTATAGTATATTCTAGACAAATATACTCTTGTCTTGAATACAGAGTATATATTTTAAGACGTTTTCTATAATACTGCGTAAGATCTTGGTTTTATCCCAAGTACTGCCCTATTCCCTACATAGTGCACTAGCCCTATGGGCCCTGGTCTAAAGCGTTACATGAAATTGGGAATAGGGTGCCGTTTGGGATGCAGATCCCAACAGTTTGAACCAATAAGAGGCATGGAGTGTGGGAGTGACTGATCACATCGCTCCAGGGCCCACACACAATGGGAATTTGCCTTCTTCACACACATCATTGGAGAAAGTGGCTCAACGTCAATGTGGGAACAACGGTAGCGATGTAATTCTCCACAAAACTAAACAAACAGGCTTACCCGGACATACTCGTCCACAGAGTTGAAATATTTGGGCATTGACCTAGACCCTACTTTGAACAACAAAAAACATTAAGATGTCCAGCGAAATCGGACATGTCTTTCCAATTTCCGATACGTCAGGAACTCACTCTACAGAGGCAGCCAAGATGAATTTACATGCAATGATCTTCTCTCACCTATTGTATAACCAGCTGGCCCCAAGCCAATGAAACAAAAATTAAGCCCCTTCGATCTCTATGTAAACAAGCACTGAATATCCTTGACGGGAAATCACAATACCATCACCATAGTAATCACCCCAAATACAATCTGTTCAATTTGGACAACTTTGTTTTCTCAGTTGTCTGTCTAGTTTATACGATTTATCAACTATGTTGCACCCCCACCTCTGAAAGCTTGTGTCATATTAAGCTCTGAACACAGCCTGGTCTCAGACTAGGCGTAACATAGTAACTAAATCCGGGACACTGAAATGAATATGATATGTTATGTTTGGTATGGTTATATAAGACAGATGGTTACTTATGGCAAATACGAAAGTAGGGTGGGTGTTTAATGCGAACATCTAGCAACCCAAAGGTTGTGTGTTAGAATTTCATCACGGACCATTTTAGCTAATTAGCAACTTATTTAGTTAGTTTGCAACTACTTAGCATGTTAGCTAACCCTTCCCCCAGCTCTAACCTCAACCCTTTTAGCTAACCCTTCCCCTAACCTTTAACCTAACTCCAAAACTTAACACTAACCCTTTAACCTAACTCCTAAACTTAACCCAAACACCTAGCCTAGCTAATGTTAGCCACCTAGCTAGAATTTGTAAAATATTGTACGAAATGGGTGATGGACATCCACAAATGTAATACATACCACACAAAACCCAACATATCAAACATATCAAATCAAATTTTATATGATACTAAATGGAGTGTCACGGATTTGCATATAGAATTAAGCAAAATGCTTTGAGACCAGGTTGCTGAACAAAACAGCAGCTACCTGAACCTCAACAAGAGGAGACTGTGTCATTCCTAAAAAGGAAAACCACCTTTGGAAAGTCAACATTCTCCACCTCAGGCATCAGAAAATGGAATTCCTGCACGTCTACCTTAAGAAGCACTAGCGACTTTAAATCCTTCTCCATGGAGGTCAAATCAAAGCTTGGATCAAGGTGCACGAATCCTGCACACATGGACTAATTCTTAATGCACAAAAGTCTCAATGTGTTTGATGTATTTATTCTGATAGTTGTTGTATTTTAGGTTTCCTGCATTTGTTTTAATCCGTTATATCACATATGTCAAACTCATTCCACAGAGGGCCGAGTGTACTTGATTGATGGATTAAGGTCACTAATTAGTAAGGAACTCCCCTCACCTGGTTGTCTAGGTCTTAAACCCAGACACTTGGCCCTCCGTGGAATGAGTTTGACACCCCTGTGTTATATCGTAGTATACCACTGTATGAGTGATGTGTGTGTATTTAGCTATGTTTATGTATTCCGTTATGCTTAGTTAGGGACTGTGGATTCAAATTAGCTGTGTTGAGCGTATTCTGGTGCAAGCATCATATTTCACTGTCTGAAACGTGTTTTTATTTGCACATTGTCCCTTTAAATAAACTACTACTACTTCTCTAATTTACTGTATTAGGAATGCATTTACCACACGAAAGCACGTCGAACTACTCTATTTACATATCATACAACTGCTGCTATTCGAAGCAGGCACAGATGGGGATAGGCCGCAGGGTGTAGTTGGTTTTAGATTAGGGTTGGGGGCCACAAAAAATCTGAACTCATCATGAGGGGCAGCAGTGGATCGCAGGTCTGCGTACCCAAATCCACACCCATACCCACACAGGCAGTCAGAGTCACCTTGCGAGCATTTTAGCGTCCCCTCTTGACAGTGGAGAGAAAAAAATTGAGTTTTAGAGTCAATTTCCTGCAATTCGACAAATTTTGCCATGGGGCGTAGAGAAAATGTTGCAGTTATAAAGCAAGTTTGTTGCAATTCTACACATTTTGCCATGGGGCGGAGAGAAGATTTAGCAAATTTATAACAAATGTCATGCAATTCTACTAATTTTCCATGGGTGGAGAGAAACAAGAGTTTTCTGCAATTCTACACATTTTGCCTTCCCTTCATCTGCACTGATCTAGAGGAGCAGTATAGGTAAAAGGAAATTACTCTATGCTGCCTGCCTTAACCAATCCAATCTTCTTTTAGATTAAGGCACAAGCAAAGGTAATCACATATATGAGTGGGGGCAATGTCATACATCCTTGATTCCTTTTAGGTGAGTCACCTTCCTTTCCTCCTCAAGATCAATCTGTCCATCTGGCCCATCCCTCTGCTCTCTGATAGGTCTGTGTGTCCGTCACTCTCAGCTGTCCCTTCTCCTCCCTCTCGTCTCTGTATGAGATCAGCTAATCCATCTGTTCTCTGTGGTTTATTCATGACAAAGCATTGTGCTGCCAATTCCTACTGGAGTTCCTATATTAAAGGGGACCTACTGTTGGCTCAGAATGTGGACATGATTTCACTGATGAATCTGATTGGTAATTAGTATTCCATTGAACTGTCTGATTGGCTCTTTAGCCTCACCACTTAGCCTATGGCAGATGTCGGTCACAACACAGGCGGAGATGCCTGTGGAGACCACAAGCTCATACTGTGCTATACCGTGTCCCTCTAAGTCTGGTATAGTACAGTATTGTAAAGGTTTGAATGTATAGACAGACACTACTGTTGTTGATTCTCCAATCGATGTGTGTGAACATGTGTTTTCTCTACCAGTTCTATAAGGTTCAGTGTTTCAGCTGCTATCACAGCGAGTGTGGGGGAACATGAAGTTGTGTAGAGGCCTCTCCTCCTCTCTAATCTTGCAGGGTTTAGTAGTAGTCGTCATAGTTCTTGGGGTTGAGGCAGTAGAGAATGGCCCCTCCAAAAGAGAAGATGGTGGCCCCACAGGCGAGGCCATAGCCCCAGTTGAACTCGTGGTATATCCTCAGGCTGACCGTCTCAATGAACTTAACAGGGTAGAGGATCAAACTGCAGACCTGGAGCACCACTGTTAGGGAGAGAGGAGGAATGGGAGTGAAGGAGAGAAATGGAGCACATGAAATGACACAGAAAAGGAGAGAATAAGGCAGATTCAATAACGTACCTGCAGCGAACAGCATGACAGCGACGGGCCTGTAGCAGTGGCTCCTGGAGCCGACCCACACTGACACCAGGGCCACCAGGAAGGAGAACAGGATGAGGGCTGCAACCACTCTTCTCAGGCCAAACAGGACCAGCGTGGCAATCGTGCTCAGTCCTGATGGATGAGAGAGATGAGAAAGATGCAGAGCAGAGAAGAGAAGAGAGAGTAGGAGAAGAGAGAGGGAGGCCCAGAGAGAGAGAGAGAGAGAGACGAGAGAGAGAAGAGAGAGAGAGAGAGAGAGAGAGAGAGAGAGCAGCAGAGAGAGAGAGTATGTAGAGAGCATGAAGAGAGAGAGAAGAGAGAGAGAGAGAGAGAGAGAAGAAGAGAGAGAGAGCAGATGAGACAGAGAGAGAGAGAGATAGAAGAGAGAGAGAGAGATGAGACGAGAAGAGAAGAGAGAGAGAGAGAGCAGGTTAACAAAAACATGTTCAGTTATGGGGGTGGTGGTTGGGGGGGGTCACACAGCCACAGTGAAAAATGCCACAGCCACCGACATGAAAGTCATGCAGGTGAAAAATCACATTGCACACACACCATCTGGTAACAGAGGGCTTCCTATTCCTCGTGGGTATAGGAAGAGTATTCTGAGAATTTGACAGAGATTTGCAAAGAAAATGTTTTCGTGGGGGTTATAAGCCTAGTGATCCATGTTTACAGTGTGGCGTATGGTCCAAGAATGTTAACCCTGCACTAAAATCAGATCTTTACCCAACACAGAAGATTGGACGAAAACAAACAAATGCATGCACGCATACATTCTCTCTCTCTGTCTCTCTGTCTCTCTGTCTCTCTGTCTCTCTGTGTCTCTGTCTCTGTCTCTCTCTCTGTCTCTCTCTCTGTCTCTCTGTCTCTCTCTGTCTCTCTCTCTCTCTCTGTCTCTCTCTCTTCTCTCTCTCTCACACACACACACGTACGCACGCTCTCTCCGTCTCTTTCTCACGCACTCTCACTGCTAGGCTTCTTAATGAATACCAGTGCAGCAGCAGAAGTAGACAAAGCAATTATCTGGGTGACTCCGGTAATAGGTATCCATCCTGCCTGCCTGATGCAAAATCAGCAGCAGTCTCAGCCTTTCATTCAGAAGAACTGCAAAACATTCAACTCAAGTAGAGACGAGAAATAGCACTCGCTGGAATGCTAACAGGGATAGGGGGCGGGCGAGAGGGAGAGAGAGCTACTAGCTAGGTCTACTATATTGATCCACTTCTCTGCATGTATGGAATGAAAAATAACCTCGGTAGAATAAAAATGTTGGTGGGTTGAGGAATAAGGGATAGAAATTCTCTAGAATGTAATAGGTGGTATTTGGGGAGAAAGCTGGGATACAATGTGCTCCATGGTGAAGTTTCCCCTCTGTGCAGATCTAGGATCAGATCTACCATAAGTGGGGGAAATGCAAATTGACCCAATGACCCAAGATCAGCGTCTACTTGGGCCAACTTCACCCTGCGATAGAATGTTAAACAAGCTTAGTCTCACATAGCTAGCTGCTAGACACTCTTATCTAACAGGCTAGACTGTGTGGGGGGTATACTGGCTTCTAGGCACATCATCTGAGTGGGCTATCAAGACTGATGGACTGCTGAGTGATATAACTATATAATTGTTGGGAGTAACAGTCTAGACTCTGGATGGGGAAATGGTATATGTAAACAAACAAGGGATGTTATGATGGGGTTGTTGATTACCTATTACAAATATATGTTAACAAAGTAAATACCCTCACAGAAAGGGTTTGGTTTCTAATGATATAATATGCTCATAGTTAGACATAAAGAAAAAGGCAGGTCTAATGTGTAATCACACAATGTTCATTACAATCACAGCTAAACAGGTTGATGCATGGCAAATTATTTCCCCTCTATAGCAATACGAGAACCATCAAACCATTCGACAATGAGAGAATGTGACAGCGTGTAAGCCGCTTAAACTACAGTTCCCGTTCCTCGTCGGAGGGAAATTCATTCCATAGGCCGAGCTGCTCGAACATAAACAAACATTCACTTCTTTGACCAAATATGGCTTCTACGATTTAGAGTTTTAAAATGGTTCTGTCATCCATCACAGGAAGCTGGAGGGAACCCACAAAACGCATAGCTCCCTGCGGCCTCAGTGCTTTCATAACATGCAGTACTGACTTGGAACGACCCTTGACCTCTCATTTGCAGCCACCTCACTGGCTGCCTCCCCGACCGCAGGAGCTACACTAACTCCTGTCCGTCTGTATCTAATCATTCTAGTCATCTTCTAGTCAATTCGGTCCTTTTTTCGCTATCAGACTGCAACTGAAATTGCAGGAGCTACTGAGGTTCTTATCACTCTCTATCAGTTGTGTAACAGCAGGATACAGAAACTCATCTCAGCAGCTCAGAGATTTGGAACGGACCCACATGTTCTGTGCGAGAAATACAGCCAGAAGTCTCAGTGCTTGAAGGACAGGAAGGGCTAACTATTAATCTTGGGTTGAGTCCCAAATGGCACCCTATTCCCTATGCAATGCACTACTTTTGAGCTCTGGTCAAAAGTAGTGCACTATATAGGGAATATGGTCCCATTTAGGATGCAGCCTAGGTCCTGTGTGATGACAGATGGAAATGGTGATATGCAAGATCCAATCTGATCGGTAATTACATCTCCCTGTGTYTATTTCAGGAGCAGCCATCCCTGTTAATCGAAAAATCTGTATTGGCCTTCAGGGCCCATCTCAGCCTGAGACAGTAGAGGGAATGTGTCATTTTTGTTGTGGTCCCGGACAGGCACACCTGATTCTACTTGTCAACTAATCGTCAAGCCAGATGTTTTTGTCGGGGGCTACAACTAAAATGTGTGCTGTCGGGGGTACTCGAGGACCGGAGTTTGGAAACACTGCCAAAGGCAAACCCTTTTTGGTTCCAGGTAGAACCCTTTCTTTCCCCTTCTGTGGAAAGGGTTATTTTAGTCGTTATTGTTATTCATTATTCACTGTATTTATTTATTGTGTCACTATTTCTATAAAAAAAAWATATATATATTTATCTTAAACTAAAATGAAATCAAATTTTATTTGTCACATGCACCAAATACAACAGGTCTAGACCTTACTGTAAATGTATTATTATATTTGGGGAAAAAAAGAATATTAAAAACATACAATATACTTGTAGTGAAGACGCTCAACAACTACATCACATTAGTCATCTAACAGACTCACATCCAGAGCGACACACTGAAGCAACCAGGGTCAACGCCCTGCTCAAGGTCACATCGACAGATCTCCCACAAGGTCAAAAAAGGGGACCCGAACCCTGGCACACGTAAATCCCACCCCGAACCACAGCCATCCTGAATTATCCAGCCAACACCATCCAAAGCCAGCCATATTCCCCCCAGACCCCACCGTACCCAAGCAAAATCAATAAAAAACAAAAAAAAAAACAAAAACAAACCCCACAAAAAACAATACAACAAACAAAAAAAAAACAGAAAAAAAAAACGCCAAAAACAAGGAAAAAACACAAACAAAAAAAAATAAAAAAACACAAAAAGGCCACAACCAGTTCCCACAGCTTGCCGCCTAACCACCGAGACCCCGCCACAGACCCCCCCCCCCCCCCCCACAAAATTCCAGAAAATGAACAAAAAAGACAAAGGAAAACAGAAAAGAACAATGCAGAAAACAACCTGAACCTGAGACCAGAAACAGGCTACCTGAGGGTAATACCAAAACAAATGGTCTATTGATTCTGTATCCTCACAACAAAATCTGCAGAGCTTCGATGATTGTATGACCCAAATATTCAACATTTTGTTGGTGGCAAGAATTCTATATAATAATTTCGCCTGGAAAAACTTGAATCTTGCGTCGTTTTATATATCAACTCATACAGGAATTCTTCCTGTACCATGCAATCGGCACGTCAAAAATCTCTTCCCAACTATTTTGAAATATGTAGGGCCGTGAAATGTTTACTTACAAGCCCTTAACCAACAATGCGGTTCTGAAAAATAAGAGTTCAGAAAATATTTACTAAATAAACTAAAGTCAAAAAATAATAGGGCAACAATAAAATAACAATAACGAGGCTACATACAGGGGGTACCGGTACCAAGTCAATGTGCGGGGATATGGGTTAGTCAAGGTAATATGTACATGTAGGTAGGTGTAAAGTGACTATGCATAGATAATAAACAACCTCTCACTCAACGTCAACAAAACAAAGGAGATGATCGTGGACTTCAGGAAACAGCAGAGGGAGCACCCCCATGTCCACATCGAAGGGACAGCAGTGGAGAAGGTGGAAAGTTTTAAGTTCCTCGGCGTACACATCACAGACAAACTGAAATGGTCCACCAACACAGACAGTGTGGTGAAGAAGGCGCAACAGCGCCTCTTCAACCTCAGGAGGCTGAAGAAATTTGGCTTGTCACCCAAAACCCTGACAAACTTTTACAGTTGCACAATCGAGAGCATCCTGTCAGGCTGTATCACAGCCTGGTACGGCAACTGCACCACCCTCAACTGCAAGGCTCTCCAGAGGGTGGTGTGGTCTGCACAACGCATCACCGGGGGCAAACTACCTGCCCTCCATGATACCTACAGCACCCGATGTCACAGGAAGGCCAAAAAGATAATCAAGGACAACAACCACCCGAGCCACTGCCTGTTCACCCTGCTTCCATCCAGAAGGCGAGGTCAGTACAGGTGCATCAAAGCTGGGACCGAGAGACTGAAAAACAGCTTCTATCTCAAGGCCATCAGACTGCTAAACAGCAATCACTAACTCAGAGAGGCTGCTGCCTACATTGAGAGCCAATCACTGGCCACTTTAATAAATGGATCACTAGTCACTTTATACAACGCCACTTTAAATAATGCCACTTTAATAATGTTTACATATCTTACGTTACTTATATCATATGTATCTACTGTATTTTATACCATCTATTGCACCTTGCCTATGGCCGACTCATCCATATATTTATATGTACATATTCTCATTCACCCCTTTAGATTTGTGTGTATTAGGAAGTTGTTTGGGAATTGTTAGATTACTTGTTAGATTACTTGTTGTTCTACAAGGAACTGATAAGGGTTCTACCTGGGAAAAAAAGGATTCTACCTGGAACCATAAATAGTTATTCAAAGGGTTCTCCTATGGCAGGGTACCCCAACTGGCGGGCCCGCAGACAGAATGAGGCCGGCGGATGATTTTTTTCACGCACAACAGTATCTAGGGTTTACTGAGAATTGTGCGAGAAACAAAAAAACATCCAGTCAGGAGCAGTCCTGTGGCCGAGGTCGAAGGAGAACGGCAAGAAGCAAATAACGGTGCAGTACAACAGTGGTGTGCAGAACGGCATCTCGGAACACACAACATGTCGGTCCTTGTCACGGATGGGCTATTGCAGCAGACGACCAGAACCGGGTTCCACGCCTATCAGCTAAAAACAAGAAGAAGCAGCTCCAGTGGGCACGCGATCACCAACACTGGACAATTGAGGAGTGGAAAAACATTGCCTGGTCCGACAAATCCCGGTTCCTGTTGTGTCATTCTGATAACAGAGTCAGGATTTGGCATAAGCCCAATCCTGCCCGGTGTCAACGGTCCAGGCTGGTAGCGTTGGTGTAATTGTATGGGGAATGTTTTCCTGGCACACGTTAGGTCCCTTGATACCAACCGAGCAACGTTTGAATGCCACAGCATATCTGAACATTGTTGCTGACCAGGTGCATCCCTTCATGGCTACAGTTTATCCTTTCTCACATGGATACTTCCAGCAGGATAATGCGCCATGTCACAAAGCATGTATTGTCTCAGAATGGTTCCAGGAACATAACAGCGAGTTCAGTTTACTTAAGTGGCCTGCGCAGTCCCCAGACCTCAACCCAATAGAGTATCTTTGAGATGAGATGGAACGGGATGTTCGCAGCGTGAATGTACCGCAGTCAAATCTGCAGCAACTGCGTGATGCCATCGTGGCAGTATGGACCAACATCCCTGTGGAACGTTTCCGACACCTTGTCGAAGCCATGCCCCGAATAATTCAGGATGTTCTGGAGACAAAGGGGGGTCCGACCCGGTAATAGATGGATGTACCTAATAAACTGGCCACTGAGTGTAGGCGATCATTTACAAATGTAAGCAAGGTTTGAAATTATTATACAGTGTATGTGAGGAATAATATGGTGCCATTTGGGATGTCTCATATTCCCCCATCATCACCTCTGACTGAACTAGAATCAGTGCTAATAATGATGAGTACTGCCTGCGTAGTGCTCACACACTCGGTCCACATTCGTTGCGTCCCTCTCACTGGACTGGCATCAGCACAAAACGTTCTCACAGAGACACTCCATATTCCTGAGACTGTGTCAACCCCTGCATGTTTTGTATCTGACCCGACCTCTGCCCTGTGTGTGTGTGTGTGTGTGTGTGTGTGTGTGTGTGTGTGTGTGTGTGTGTGTGTGTGTGTGTGTGTGTGTGTGTGTGTGTGTGTGTGTGTGTGTGTGTGTGTGTGTGTGTGTGTGTGTGTGTGTGTGTGTGTGTGTGTGTGTGTGTGTGTGTGTGTGTGTGTGTGTGTGTGTGTGTGTGTGTGTGCCCATAATAGAGAGGGTAATCAAAAAAGAGAAAAAGCGTGCGTGCTTGAGTGTAATATCCAAACGTCACCCATTTCCATTTGTCATCTGCGTTAATAGAATGTTCTTTGGCACAGACATATAGGACGTCAACAAACATGCACAACAACCCTGCAGAACTCATTATTGAGTGTACCTACCTGGTCATTTCAACACTAACACAATTTGTTTAATGTCCTGGGCTGACTGATTACTGTGAGTCAAATCAATATGTAAGCCTAGTGCAAGGCCAGCCTGACAAAATTAGCAGTTTGCTGTGTGCAGTTAATGTGGTATGCTGGCTGCTGCTGACATGGAGACTCCCGTGTCTTTATAAGGAATCAAGCTGCACTTTGTGTCAGAGTGACAGTAGGAAGAAGCAGGGACAAAATGACCTCCAGTTACTCATCACAGAAACAAAACAGTGTTGTCAGACAAATAAACAAAAACGTACTTTCTGCCTGCACAACACACAGGATAACAATCAGCAAGCCAAAAATAACTAGATAAAAAGACACATTAAACACACGTGGCGGAATAATCGAAAAACAGATTGTTTCTACAAAAGCTTCTGTGCTGGCTGAAAAATAAGTCCCCTTTTCAGAGAGAAACACAGCATTTCTCGAATGCGGCACTTGTTGCCCTGGTTACACTTATCTCCCGGCAGGATATTTGGATCTCTGGGAAGTTCGGTTCTCAACGTTTCCCTTACTCCATGTCCTGCGGAGGAACCCCAACAATGGCTGATTTTGTCGGCAACAAAAGCACAATAAAACCCCAGCTGGACCACGGCTCGCTCGCAAGGCAAAATACCCACATCATTTAGCGGCATGCTCGGCAAATAGAAAAGAGGGTAACTGAGAACTTTATAAAGTCTCATATAATTATATTATAAGTATTACGTTGAAATAAACTATTTTTAACTGAGAAAAGACAGCTGTTTTAGAGTGCACACATCTTAAATGGGGAATGGGGAAAATCTATATTAAGAAAATGTTGCTCCTGCTATTTTCTTTTAGCCCCATCCTTTTAGCCCCATCCTTTTAGCCCCATCCTTTTAGCCTCATCATAAATTGTTACTGAGCAGAGAAAAACAATGTTTGTGCTGATGCACCAGTGGACTCAGCAGCAGGGGCCCCATTGTCATTTCTGAATTAATATGCATCTCTATGGATGCTTTGAATATGACTATGGGTACCAAAAATATCCCTAAATCCCCCAAAATAGAACCCTATCACATTTTCCCTAATCCCAAACACAATATAGATGCATAATGGCAATTTGAACAGTTAAAACATAGGAAGCATGAGGAAGGTCTCTCTCACCAGTCTCGAGTGTGGTGTTGCACTGCCATGTGTCCGAGGTGACGGGCTTCCAGCAGGACTCCCACAGAGACAGGTAGTACTGGTTATCCGCTGTTACCCACGCGGGGCTCAACACAGCCCCGACATCCAGACAGAGCGCGAGGAAGACGCACACCAAGCCCACCAACTTCAGGGGGGTCAACGCCGACACGCGCACTTCCTCCATTCCACTCCCGGATGAAGCCATGGATGGCGGATGACGGGGTGCTAAACAAAAGTATCTTTCTCCGAGGATCGTGGGTTTGCGGTTGGGTCGCAAACCAAGAATTTGGGGATTATCCCCCGCGGTATGGAGAGTGGGCAGCCTCTGCGCGTCAGGGACGCTGCTGCAGCCGTTCCACAACTGCTGATGTGACTGCACTGCACATTGCTGAAATATCACAGAGCGGCACCTGCAGGGTCACCCCCCCCCCCCTCCCATTTTCTCTCTCTCACTCTCTCTCGCTCTTTCTCCCTCCCTTTCTCTCAGAAGAAAACAGGGGCTATGTAATCTTATTTTTATAATTGAACCTAAACGATTCTTATTTCTTCAAGGAAGTTTCCAGTAATTTGGTATTATATATTTTTTTATATATAGGGGGAAAAGTCTGTCCCACTCCTACACACATTTGATACTTTGAGGCCAGGCCAGGCACCAGGTAATTTTCCTTTAGCCTAATTCTATCACAATCAACTTTTACCAGTTGAATGTAGATACAAATATAGCTTTTTTGTATTACAATATTCCTGAAACATTGTATTAAAATATGCAAATTAGGTGATCATTCCGTAAAATATGCTCATATTTGCATATCATGCAAATAAAATTGTGCTCATATTTGCATATTATGCCAACAGAAAATTCTAGACACTGGATGAAGTCAGCCTAAATCTTTTCTTCCATTTTGTTAAAACACTCCAAGACTGGATTTATACATAGCAGATTGTGGATAAATACACGTTCATGTTTCTATATCTGTAAAATACTAAAGGCCTACCTAAAAAAATGAATAAATTGTATAACAATTGTATGCCATATCAACAATTCCCGATGTCTACATCTGGAGAAAAAGACTAAGGATACCCACACAACATTTGGTGAATGCAGATGCTTCTGAGGCTGAGAAAAATTTGTTGGAGTGTGGGAAGAGTCTGACTTTCGGGAAATGGCAGTTAAAGACAACTACCCTGAATTTAGACTACCAAACGCCAAACACCTGTTTAGCCCCAATCAGCATCTCTTCAAAGTAAGTTACTACATATAGTCCAGTTGGTAACATTCTCTATGAAATGGGCTTTAACATGGTGATTCAATGTAGTGAGCTTTGAAGATTTGAAATTCATATGTCCATTTAAAAGTGGTTTGAATTCATGACATTTTGATGGCGTAGTATGATAAACTGACGAAAATATACATTTTCATCAACTTTTTGAAAGAAATACTGGCCCAACACTCTAACCACGATGCTACCAGCCGCCCCATTCAATGAACATGGGGGTTTTCTGACGAGTGAAATGATTTGATATGATTCATGGTTAATTTCAGTCCCATGTAGGCTGTTAGACCTATAGGTGATGTGTTCAGTGTTCATTTTAAACTACAGTCAAATCTGATCATAGACTGGAGTTTGATTAGACATTTTGAATTTGATATTTTGTGACAAGTAAAAAAAAACATCCCAAAATTCATTGGTTTCTCCTAAACTTGTATGCTGCATACGCATGGATGATACATCCCATATCTACTCAGTCAGTGGCTTGCTCTTCAACCGATTGCTGCCCGCACCTGCCCGCCCGTCTAGCATCACTACTCTGGACGGTTCTCACTTAGAATACGTAGACAACTACAAATACCTAGGTGTCTGGTTAGACTGTAAACTCTCCTTCCAGACTCACATTAAGCATCTCCAATCTAAAATTAAACCTATTTCGCAACAAAGCKTCCTTCACTCATGCTGCCAAACATACCCTCGTAAAACTGACTATCCTACCGATCCTTGACTTCGGCGATGTCATTTACAAAATAGCCTTCAACACTCTACTCAACAAATTGGATGCAGTCTATCACAGTGCCATCCGTTTTGTCACCAAAGCCCCATATACTACCCACCACTGCGACCTGTATGCTCTCGTTGGCTGGCCCTCGCTACATATTCGTCGCAAAACCCACTGGCTCCAGGTCACCTATAAATCTTTGCTAGGTAAAACCCTGCCTTATCTCATCTCACTGGTCACCATAGCAACACCCACCTGTAGCACGAGCTCCAGCAGGTATATTTCACTGGTCATCCCCAAAGCCAATTCCTCCTTTGGCCGCCTTTCCTTCCAGTTCTCTGCTGCTAATGACTGGAACGAATTGCAAAAATCACTGAATCTGGAGACTCATTTGTCCCTCACTAACTTTAAGCATCAGCTGTCAGAGCAGCTTACCGATCACTGCACCTGTACTCAGCCCATCTGTAAATAGCCCACCCAACTACCTCATCCCCATATTGTTATTTTTTTGCTCTTTTGCACCCCAGTATCTCTACTTGCACATCATCATCTGCACATCTATCACTCCAGTGTTTAATTGCTAAATTGTAATTACTTCGCCACTATGGCCTATTTATTGCCTTACCTCCCTAATCTTACCTCATTTGKACACACTGTATATATACTTTTCTATTGTGTTATTGACTGTGCGTTTGTTTATTCCATGTGTAACTCTGTGTTGTTGTTTGCGTCTCACTGTTTTGCTTTATCTTGGCCAGGTCGCAGTTGTAAATGAGAACTTGTTCTCAACTYGCCTACCTGGTTAAATAAAGGTGAAATAAAATGTTAAAAAATGAAAAAAACTTTTTTTTAAAGCCCCTAGCTGTACCTCTATTCCAATTATAATGCATAGGGGTATTGTTTTTAGGCCAACGAAAAGTTTCAACCAATACAACAGAAGTGGAAAGATGACTCGACAACAAAGAGGAGTTTATGGCGCTCTACATTTGGGTCATAGCAAGATAATAGGGTTTCAACCATCAAAGATCAAGCAGAAGTGTGCATCGGTGGGAAAAGTACTCAATTGTCATACTTGAGTAAAAGTAAAGCGACCTTAATAGAAAATCACTCAAGTAAAAGTGAAAGTCACAAAGTAAAATACTACTTGAGTAAAATTCTAAAAGTATCTGGTTTTAAATGTACTTAAATACAGTGACAGAAAAAGTAGGCCTACCTGTCATACTTGAGTAAAAGTAAAAAGTAAATGCTATACATCAAATTCCTTATATTAAGCAAACCAGGCAGCACATTTTGTAATTTGTATTTATTTACGAACAACCATGGGCACACTCCAACACTCCAACATAATTTACAAAAAAACTCAGTATTTGTATTTAGTGAGTCCGTGTGTGTGCATGCGCGTTCAAGCTTGTCTGTGTGTGTGTTCCTGCATCTCTGTGTGCATTTCTGTCTTTTAGGACTGTAGGACGACTGTGCCTCGTGGCAAAGTCTTTCTACATAATCACTGATGATTACAGATTCTAATCAAGAGGCTCTCAGGGGAACAAGAAGGCACCGAGTGGATCATCACACACTAACACAACACCCCCTGAGCAACAACAACACAATAGATCAATCACATCACTAAGAGACATCACACACTCACTCACACACACACATACACACACACATACACTGTGTACATTGCAGCAAATTTGCCAGTAAGCCTAAGCAAGATCCAAATCTACAATTGTGTGTGAATCAGTAAGTGGTGTAA
The DNA here is from genome assembly GCF_002910315.2 of Salvelinus sp. IW2-2015. Classification (NCBI taxonomy): domain Eukaryota; kingdom Metazoa; phylum Chordata; class Actinopteri; order Salmoniformes; family Salmonidae; genus Salvelinus; species Salvelinus sp. IW2-2015. The sequence goes on along the minus strand of NC_036856.1, from coordinate 5,290,865 downwards.
AGTACTTAAGTAAAAATATTTTTAAGTACTACTTAAGTAGGTTTTGGGGGTATCTGTACTTTACTATGTATATTTTTCACAATTTTTACTTTTACTCCACTACATTCGTAAAGAAAATAATGTACTTTTTACTCCTTACATTTTCCCTGACACGCAAAAGTACTCGTTACATTTTGAATGCTTAGCAGGACAGGACAATTGTCAAATTCACCACACACTTATCAAGAGAACATCCCTTGTCATCCCTACTGCTTCTGATCTGGCAGACTCACTAAACACAAATGCTTATTTTGTAAATTGTGTCTGAGTGTTGAACTGTGACCCCGTAAATWWAWAAAAACAAGAAAAGTGTGTTGTCTGGTTTGCTCAATATAAGACATTTTAAATGATRTATACTTTTACTTTTGATACTTAAGTACATTTAAAACCAAATACTTTATTATTTTACTCAAGTAGGATTTTACTGGGTGACTTTTACTTGAGTCATTTTCTTTTAAGGTGTCTTTACTTTTACTCAAGGATGAAAATTGGGTACTTTTTCCACTTCTGGAATGAGTCCACCATCTAAGCCATGTATTCCAAGATATCTGAACCTCTTGATGAGCTGGTGTTGTAGTCCTACTAAGTGGATGTTGTTCTACTAAGGATGCTACATCTACACTACCTCCATCATCTGGGAAACATGCCTGGCCCAGCGCTCATCCCTATCTCTAGTTACTCATGTGACTCCTGGGCACGCCTCCAATGGCCTCAGGGAAGTGGCATCCTACTTCTGACACCAGTGCAGTGAGTTTAGGAGATAGGATTGAATAGGATTGAAACCCACAACCTTGGGTCTGTCAGTCGGACATCTAAGCTATTATACCAGTCAATATACAGTAAATGTGTTTGTCAATGGTGTTGTGCTATTGGATGTTATAATATTTTAGGGACCTTAACCCAGCACCTAGTGACATCGCCAAGAGGTTCGAACCTCTTGGCATAACGGTTAAGGTGTTGGCTTGACAGTCACTGGATCTGGGTTTGAATCCCGGTCAGGGGCACCCCCTGATTTCAACAAATTGGTGTCAGAAGTGGCGCAAAGGCGGCCATCTGAGAGGCGTGTACACGAGAGGGACACACTCTCCCGAAGGAAGGGAGTAATGTAGTGACCTTAACCCAACACCTAGCGACCTCCTCAAGTGGTTTCGAACCTCTTGCGTAATGGTTAAGGTWTTGGCTTGACAGCCGTTGGACCTTGGTTCGAGTCCCGGTCAGGGCCACCCCCCCTGAATTTGTCACAATATTGTCAACTCTTCAGGTTAATTGATTGATAGTCTGATGCTACTGAGTGATGAGACTAACAACACATCTTAAATTGTACTGTGCTATCTATTCTTTTATCATTCAAGAGATAATTTAGATAATATGTAATTTCAGTGCACTGTGCAGCACACATTTTGTTAAATGACAAAATGCTTAGTGTCTAGGCCCTGGCCTAGAGTATGGTAAGCTAAGTACCAGACTGCAGTAATTACATTGGAACCTAAGGACCAAACTCCATGCATTGATTGCTATTGACTCACGAGTCAATGCCTTTGACAGGCAACGTTTCCTGATGCATTTAATCACTAACAAAATGTGGTCTACATATCTCCAGGATGCCTAACTGTGCACCGTTAGTAGCTTACACAGTCTCTTTAATTCTTGCTGCACACTCCCAATGATATAATGTGAAACAAATAATGATATTGTGTAGAAATAGCACATAGCCTTCTAGGGATTTGATGCCAGTCACCTGACGGTCCCTTTAAAATGGAAAAAAAGAGAAAACGCCTATCCAACAGGCTTTTGCGCGTGCGTAGAAACATTTTGGCCACTGAGGCGTTAGTGGAGCTTAGAGCGCGTTCGGGAAGGAAACAGGTAAATAAACTTAAATTATTTACCATTTTCATTTGAAAAATAAACGCTTTGAATCTTACGTTTATTCTTGAAGCGGTTAGCTAAAAAACCTTTGCTCATTGGAACGATAAGAGTCGCTCCTTAGCCTACAATGTAGCAAATCAGTCAGCGAAATTGTTACAAATCATCCGATTGTCAGCGAGCTAAACGTCAGCCAGCTTCAATCTCAGATGTCGTCCATCTCACTGTTCACACATATAGGCAGCTGTGATAATATCGCCCAAAATTAAAGCAGTTTTTATTGTTCTAATAACGGTTTCGCAATTCGCATCCTGTGCCGCTTTTGAAGAGATGGAAGGAACAGGGCGGCGCTTTGTTTGTTACATTTCTGCTGGTGTTCTATTTCGGTCATAGCGGTAACATTCCTGTATAACCCTGGTCAGCGTTTGGTCATTCAATTTTTTAGCTGGCCACGGATGCCTGGAATTTACAGTACACTGTGTGACGGCCATTTCCGTTAATACGTCTGTCAGGAGTTCAATAGGAATGACAGGATTATGCGAACTCCGATGCTCTATGGGAAAAGTAACGTTAGCCTAAAACACTGTGGCAATTATGAGCCTAGGCCTACTTTATAGTTTGTATATTTAGAATGTCTGAATCACCTCTTTTTTTTATGACTAGGACTACTATTGTCCTGTTTCCTCTCATTGACTTTGTCCCAGTTAAAAACATGGAACTGACTGTTTCTGGTGAATGTTTTTCTGCCAACAGACACCGTCACCCACCCCAAACAGACCAGCAGGAATCATGGGGAGTGGTACGTTTGTTCTCTAGGCTATTCATAGGCCTATGGCATGTGCTTTTCYGCATGTACATTTACGTAAATGCACTACCTGCAAGGCTGGTCCTTGTTTAAACAACTACTCAACACTGTGGTTTAACCAGGAAAATGTTAGTCGACTCTCCCTTCTGTGAGTCTAACCAGATGTTTTTAAACACAATATGGTTCCTGTCCATGGAGTCCCAAATCAGTCCAACAGAGGGCCGCTCTGTGCCCCTCTCTTGATTCCCAGAGTTAGTTTAACTTATACTGGCCAGGATTGGCCGTTCTAATCAAAGAAGCTTTTGTTTTATACAGAAATGCAGTTAGTAGGCAGCTCCCTCTTTTCTGCTGGCTTTGTATTATCCTCTGCCTCTTTTTCTCTCTGCATCTCTCCCTCTCTCGCATCTCTCTTTTTGTACTCTGTTCTCTCCCTACCATTTTTGAATCTTTCATCACCTTTTCTCTTTCTTCCTCCCCTTCTCGCTCTTTTCTCTTCCCTCCATCTCCCTCTCTGACAGTGTTCCTGCCGTCGGACCTGGCGAACTCAGTGTTGAGCCGGCAGCGCAGGGACAACAGCTACCTGCTAGAGGAGATCCGGCAGGGCAACATCCAGAGAGAGTGCAGYGAGGAGATCTGCACCTACGAGGAGGCCAGGGAGGCCTTTGAGAATGACGAGAAAACTGTGAGTGAGACGCGCACGCAACACACGTGCGCAACCAGAGTTGGGGTCAATTCCATTTCAATTCAGTCTAATTAGGACGTAAACTGAAATTCAAATTCCTTTTTTATGTTTCTTATATGGGAAGCATTGAGGAAAATGTTACCTCGTTTGTTTACTTCCGGAATTGACCCCAAACTTGTACGCAACACTCGCACACACAATGCTCTTTGTCTCGCTATTTCTCCCTCATTGACACACACGCACACGATAACAAAAACACTTGTAATCCTACTCCGAGTGTGCTGGCCTGTGGAATGTTCCTGCTTTTCAGGAAGTGATGATAATCAGCAGGAAGGGTAGCTGACTCTGAGAGTGCTGCTCAGTAGGGAGAGGGTCATTGCTGCGACTATTGTCAGGACAGGGAATGCACAGTCCGTCGCGCAGAGGGATGTGCAGCACGCACATGTGTGGACAGCTTTGTGTTTTTATTTTGTATGCGTGTGTGTGCTTTCTGGAGTATGGCATTCAGAATGTTGCAAATGGCATTTGTAGATTTCACATGTTTCTTTTACTTTAAATGTCCAGGAATTGATAATTCTGCCCAGTAATTGGTCTGATGTAGCTCTCTGATTGGCTGCAGCAACGGTTCTGGGAGGAGTATGTGCGGGAGAGCAGCCCAAGTGGCGGGCTGCCGTCGGTGGTTGGCGGAGTCCACTCCCTCTACCTGATCCTCCCCTTGCTCCTGGTTCTCCTCCTCATCGCAGCAGTGGCCATCACTGTGTGGCGCTGCCACTCCCGTAAGCGTTCGGAGCGCAGCCCCGCCCTGGGGGGCTCCCACCGGGACCCCACCCTATCGGTGGTCTCCATGGACCAGTGGGGACGGGACTTCCACGACCACTCCGAGCTCAGCGTCCACAGCAGCCCTGCCTACCCGGGTTCGGATGTCACGTCTGCGAGGGGAAACAGGGGAGAGCCACCGCCGTCTTATGAGGAGGCGGTTGGCCACACGGATGTGCACATAGAGACAGAGCCGCCGCCTCAGTATGAGGACATCATTGGCCATGGGAAGTGAAGTAACCCCCCCATGCTCTGTCTTACCCGATGCTCCCCTCCTCTCTCTCCAGCCCCCATCCAGCTATATCATCCTCCTGGTCACAGCCTACACCTCGCCTCCCTTTAACTGTTACGTTACTGCACTAACAGAGAGTTGCTGGATGCAATAACGTCGAAGCTTGCACTGACCATCGGATAGGAGTTGAGTGATAGCAGAGACGATACCAAATGTTTGATCTCACAAAACCAAAATGTTTTAGTTTTTTTAGCTTCCTCCATACTACCATAAATTTATGTTATGACTACCCAGAAGGTTTGGGGCTGGCAAATGAACGGTGCATGACAATTGTGTGGTGTAAAGGAGAGAACAATTGTAGAGTTGTTTTGAATGTTCAGGAAGTGAATTGTTAAAAAACAAACAATTTTGCTGTCGTTTTAGCCATATGTTTGGGTAAGTCGGTATTGGCTATGTAGACTTACCGGATCTATGCCAGCGTCGTATGAATTGTGGAAGACTGTCCCAAATGGCACCCTCTTTATACAGTGCACTACTTTTAACCAGAGCCCTATGGGTAGTAGTGCACTAAATAGGGTAGTTTGGGATGCAAGCCTGTGTGTCTCTCGGAGTGACATTATCTGAGCTGTGCTGGCATGGAGCGCGGAGTGACCTGCAAGGGAATATGGGCCAGGAAGCAGCAGAATATGAAGCAGCAACGGCCCATTTTCACTCATGGTGATAAATGCCACTATGGACAGTGTGTGAGAGTGCACTTGAGTGCTTCTATTTTTTTTTTTACTGCAGATAACAGCAGTGACTACATTGATATTAATGTAGTGGATATATGTGGCGTGACTGAAGGCACTTTCTATTAAGGCTCAAACTGAGCCGCTTGCTAATGAATTCTAAGGCAGAGTCTGTTTGGGTCTATTCAGCACAACTCCACAATAATGTCACAACGGTCTATTTTACATGCTAATTATGCAGCTGGTGGACTAATTGCAGACATCCTAAGCACCAACTATCTGCCTAATATTCATTATCATAATACGTCGATGGCCCTGTACACACTTTAGGATGTACAACTGATTTACAACGCATTTGACACCATGGTTATGATACAACGCATAGTTTGGCCGGGATTCAATCTTATCCACGTTATTTGCGCGCTTGCCCTTTGAAAGTAATTTCCATTAAGCCGTCATCTACGGTGTTTTGTTAATGCAGGAACATTGCCTMTTAAAAAGGTGCATTGTCGACAGCGTTTTACCGATTTTTGAATCCTGGCCTTTGTCTGCACAGTAATGTTTACACACTAATTGTGCAGTGTCTTGACAACGCTTGTAATAAAACATTTTTACAAGAACTTTCTATTGTGCCATATGTTGTAGAACTAATGTACGGGGCCTGTGTAATATGTACATCACAGATTGAGAGCACTTTTTCTGTTGACCTGTGGATCTCASCACTTGTCCCAATGCTATATGACCYGGATGTGTTGATGGTCTATTGGTACGTCCAAGACAACTCGGAAACTCATAGGACGAGGCCCGAGTTTCCCACTTGGAAATGATCAGAATCAACCAAACAAAAAGCTCCTACGCAAATAACTATTGTTCATTTTAACTTGAGGTTCCGAGTTGCCATGAATGCGCCATATGGCCGTGTCCAGAAATAGCCCCTAGCCCCTACCCACTTGAAAATGATACAGTATATGGTGACATACAGACGAGGTGGAATTGTTGCTAAATTGCTTCCACCTGTCCAATCATTTCAGGTCTACACATAGGGGGCAAGGAATTCTGGACAGGGACAATTGTACTGTTACCTTTTGAAATCCAGTTTTACGCCTTAAGCAAATGTAAAAAAAACTTTGAATATGTAATGAGCTTGAATTGTAATTTATAATAAAATACTTAAACATGCGGGGCGGTTGTCAGTGCCTCAATTTATCCAAAACGGAAAAGCATGATGACTCTGTCCTTCTGGACATTCTATTTTAAACGGCTGTTCAAACCTTAACATTTTGTGAAAGAGACTATTTCTCTAAAGCCCTGACCGTGTCAACATTCAGGAAGTAGTCTGGCTTAATTGATAAGATCAGTGGGCAGAGAGCATAGTGAGTGGAGTTTACAGGTGAGTCAAATAGAAAAATGCCTTTGAGGTGAATGGAGGGCATTAAAAACACAGGTTGCCAAACAATCACATTTATAACTGACCTATGTGAAAACTGGTGCATTCCCCCCTGTCTAGCGCAGTAGATGAGGTACTGGATTTGAGACCAGAAAATCACAGGTGATGCTGATCCCCTCTCAATTTAATTTATAWATGTTGTATGACATGTACAAAGTGCTAGACATGCTAGGATATAACATCTTTAATTATATTTTACATCAATGGCATATCACATACCCTGAGTGGTTCAATCCACTTTCCCTTTGTGTCCTGGGTCGGTTTGAAACATGAATTCTCTTTCAAAGTGCCTTGCCTGGTGAACACAACCCTGGGTTACGTTGGAGACCAGAGAGAAACAGATACTAGCAGAGCAAGCCAGTCTAGACCAGTTGGTACACAGCATGTATCTGAAGCAGGCAAGTTAAAGCAATGCAGGCAGTTGGGCGGAAGGCAAAGGGGTAGCGGTTCAGGGAGCGTTGGGCCAGTTACCGAAAAGGTCACTAGTTCGAAATCCCCAAGCCGACTAGGTGAACAAGGCACTTAGCCCCAATTGCTCCTGTAAGTCGCTCTAGATAAAAATGTTAAATGGTAGTGTTAAGGCTTATCTGACAGACAATATTATATCAAGCCATAACAGACAGCAAAAGCAAGTGTGCATTTTCCAGTAACAACTAGCTAATCGCATCAGCGGCGAGTTGGCCAACGACAAAGCGACGGACGCCTGTTCCAGTCAACACCTCATGTAGGCTCCTGTTCTGAAGGCTGAGTCAGGTTGGTATCTCCATGGTAACGGCCATTTCAGACCCACTCCTTGGGGTTTCGTAACACCTCCAGCGTATCGGCCTCCTGGGAACCTTTAGGAGGTTCATGCATGTACTCCCACCTGTGAAGAGAGTCAGCATGAATGAGGCGTCTGGGGCTATTTCAGTGAGTGCATATAGAAATGTACACAGCTGACATTAGATGACTCCACAGGGCTCTGGTTGATGCTGTGGTGCAGCTCGGCCATGCACAGTGTGTGTTCCACAGGGCTCTACTCAATTGTTTTATTTAAACTAGGCAATAAGAACAAATTCTTATTTACAATGACGGCCGAGGAACAGTGGGTTAACTGCCTTGTTCAGGGGCAGAACGACAGATTTTTACCTCGTCAGCTCGGGGATTTAATCTAGCAACCTTTCAGTTACTGGCCCAACGTTCTAACCACTAGGTTACCTGCCGCCCCACGAACACAGGCTGTAAAACAGTGATCACTAAGGTCATTACAGAAATGTAGAGCACTATGTAGGGAATAGTATGCCATTTGGGATGCAGTCTGAGCAATGTCTGCTTGTCTCAATGGAAGCAGCCAGCTCTCATTTCCCGCTAGCACTTTGATAATTTAGAAGACATTAGCGTTTCACTCTCCAAACAAGTTGCTATGACTCAGGTATAACACCAGAGGTGACATGACTCCCTATTCTGTGTGACAGTCAATTCACTTCCACTCTACACATTTCTACCTGAACATATTAGAAGCCTTCTGAATAAGCTAGAGCTTCTAGAGCATTCACTTCGATACAGGCTGTACACAGTACTACACACACACACGTACTACACACACACACAACAGGTTGTATGCAGTACTACACACACACACACTACACACACAAACAGGCTGTATGCGGTACTACACACACACACGTACTACACACACAAACAGGCTGTATGCGGTACTACACACACACACACGTACTACACACACAAACAGGCTGTATGCAGTACCACACACACAAACAGGCCGTACGCAGTACCACACACACACACGCAGTACAACACACACAAACAGGCCGTACGCAGTACCCCACACACAGGCCGTACGCAGTACTACACGCACGCACAGGCAGTACTACACGCACAGGCCGTACGCAGTACCACACACACACACACAGGCCTTACGCAGTACTACACACACAAACCGTAAGCAGTACTACACACACAACCATACGTGGTACTACACCACACAGGCCGTACGCGGTACTACACACACACACACACACACACACACACACAGGCCGTACGAAGTACTACACACACACACACAGGCCGTACCAGTACTACACACACACACACACACAGGCCGTACGCCGTACTACACACACACACACACAGGCGCGTACGCAGTACTACACACACAACACACCACAGGCCGTACGCAGTACTACACACCACACACACAGGCCGTACGCAGTACTACCACACACACACAGGCCGTACGCAGTACTACCACACACACACAGGCCGTACGCAGTACTACACACACACACACAGGCCGTACGCAGTACTACCACACACACACAGGCCGTACCGCAGTACTACACACACACACAGGCCGTACGCAGTACTACACACACACACACACAGGCCGTACGCAGTACTACACACACACAGGCCGTACGCAGTACTACACACACACAGGCCGTACGCAGTACTACACACACAGTCTTCACTTTAAGGTTGCGTCCCAATAGTCTCACTTTTCCCCACAGTACTCACTTGGCTGTGAGGGGCAGGGACATGAGGATGCTCTCGATCCTGGAGCCTGGGGTGGCCAGTCCAAACTTCACCCCTCTGTCATACACCAGGTTAAATTCCACATACCTGAAAACACATACACACCAAAGGCTTAATGGGACACAAGCACAGACACAGAACCAAACTGTTATTACACATGCACAAGCATGTAGGTACACCTAGGGCTGTTATGGTGACCGTATTACCGACACGTTGCCAGTCAAATTCCAAGTGATCGTTTTAGTCACGGTAATTAGGCTTCTCCAAGCTCTGATGCTGCTGATGGTCATTAGTACCCTACCAAACTTGCTAACTGCCTGGTACTCAGCACTCTATTGTCCCTCTAATCACTCTAACATCAATGCAAATTTAATCAAACACCTCATGAGCTCTTTTATTTATTAACTAGGCAAGTCAGTTAAGAACAAATTCTTATTTACAATGACAGCCTACCCCGGCCAAACCCTAAACCGGACGACGCTGGGCCAATGGTGCGCCGCCCTATGGGACTCCCAATCACGGCCGGTTGTGATACAGCCCCAGATCGAACCAGGGTCTGTAGTGATGCCTCTAGCAAAGATGCAGTGCCTTAGACCGCTGCGCCACTCGGGAAATGTTGCACAACATTTCTATAGGCTATGGAATTGCGATAGAAAACAGAGTGATGGCCTCTACTAAAAAGAGGATCCCATCAGCTTTCTGTTGGCTTGTCCGACTATATTTATTTCTCAACTTTCCTAACATTAAGCACATTGCTTGTCTTTACAACAGGAGTATAGCCTACCTGGCTGGCATGAAAAGGCCCCACGGGAAATGCGTCCTCCATTTGCTATTTAAGTGCATAGATGACATGTTTTTTTCTCTCTCCCATTTCGAGGCGGGTGCATGATAATGGTCCATTCTAATTCAAACAAATTTCTCACATATACACAAAATAATGTATGTAAAGACAAGATTAAATCAAGAACAGTCTGATGGGTGACTTATGAATTATATACTTTATTATCACTTGTGAATGATGCCCAGCTTGTGTGCTAGAAACAGCGCATGCGTTTTGAAGTTGCACACCTCATGTAGCCTAGCCCATATGTAAGGTTTGTATCACAACTAAAGTGGCCAAATAACGTCTTAAAATTAAGCACAATCAGTTTTACAACAGTTGTAGCGCCTAACTGGCAAACATGCACAGCGTGTGAGTTTCCCGTTTGGGGAATATAATTTTTCACCATAAAAATGCACTTTTATAATAAAAGCACGACATGCATAATCACGTTTGAGAATGGTGTTTTCCCGCTAATTGATTGCATTTTGGAATATTCGCGCTTATAGCCTCCTGCCGTGTGCGCATTGCTGCGCTTATGTGAATAGTCTAGTAGTTGATCAACATTTTAAGCTAAAAAAGTTCTGATATGTTGCGTCAGCCTCATTGCTTAAAAACGTTGTTTTTTTTATGCTAGTGGTTGTATTAATTTGGGATCTATCGCATCCCACAACTCTCCCAGACTATGTTTGGAATATTTATTTCTCGCACAGAATAAGTCAACTTTTGTACTATGGATAGTAGAATGACATAGGCAGCTTATGTCAATCTACTATCCCCCATAGTACAAAAGTTGATAGGCTAGTGCTTTTGCTGTTGGTTAGGCCCACTCATCTTGTTGGCTGACAAAGTACATGTGGACAGTTCTTCCAATATCTTCAATGTGCACCTTGGAATTGGATAAGGATGAGCACAGTTGCATCCCCGATGTGTTTGTCTTCACTTGTAGCCTGTGAGAAATACCCGATCACGTGACGGGCATTGGCTAATAAGAATTGAGCCATCTGAGTGAGGTGCTTCGGAGCACGCAGCCGGGAGAAGGGAATTATAATTATTATATTCAGCCCAAGGGCACAACGGCCACTGGCCACAAAAGGCATGGATTTCTTTAGGGTACATTACGGCTACACAAAGGGGATGCCGCAGGGAAATTCGAGGTATTAGCAAGTGCATGTCAAATTGTGAATGACAGACTGATGAAGTGTGTGCAGCCTGCGCAAAAAAACAAAGCAGAGTTCATGCCTTTCATGCGACTTTTTTCAAATAATCAGAGTCACATCATGCAGCTTTTGATATTTTTTTTTTTTTAAACATTCTAACGTTGGGCTATATTCTTTGTTCACAACTAAAGTTGCATAAATAACTCTAAATTAAGCGTATAGGAAGACCTGTTTCTTTGTTAACCGCTCACAGAATAGCGGCATGTGCGCACTTCCTCAGAAATCCTTTGGAGAAAASATCCTTTCTATTTTATTCAGGTATGTTCAATTTTATTCTTCATACTATAAAATAATATAAAACAATGCTATGGAATTCTAAGCAAATCTGCTCTGCTAAATTAACTAGTATAGCCCACAGCCATATTYCAGAGCCAGATCAGGGCCTAACATAAGGACAAGGAGTATGCCATTCTGTTCTTCTGAAATAAGACTACATTTTCTTCATATCATGTTTCTTACATTTAAGTCATTTAAGTCATTAAAAAAAAAAAGGCACTTCTTTAGACGTGTCTAAAATACATAATGGATTTATTGTGACGGTGCAGGTTATGGATTTATTAGACGTTCCAAAAGGTCTGCATCYGTGGCTTGTAGGCTATGCGTGGAAGCCAGGAGATGCTAAATGTGTTTATGTTAATTAACGGTCAATTACCCTGAGACCGGCAGTTATTTGCTTGACAATCACAAAACGTCATGACCGCCACAGCCCGAGGTACACCCACACCCTCTCATTTGTACCCACCTGCCTCTCCGCACCTGCTGCCAGTCCTTCTCCTCTGGGCTGAAGGGGTCATTGAGGTGTTTGTAGACGATGGGCAGGTAACAGGGCACCACGGTCTGGGCACAGCTCCTAACGAAGCTGAACGCCTCCTCCTGGCTGGGAGAGTCCAGGTCGTCAAAGAAGATGCCACCGATGCCCCGTGTCTCGCCACGATGGCGGATGTAGAAGTACCGGTCACACCTGCAGGCAGCAGGAGTGCTTTGAATTAAACTAAGCTTGAGGACAAAAAATGTTGCAGGTTATGGAAACAATTGAATTATACCTGCCCGCTGGTACTGTATATTGCTTTATAACTTGTTATACTCATGATTTTATACCAGCAGGGTTTAATTCAAGTGTTACCAATGTTCATTTCCATAATTGCAGCATAACTAGTACAATGCAGTACTTTTACAGGTATTTGAAACACGGTAGAAATGTTGAGCTACTGGTTTCAATGACTAAACACAGAGTTAGTTATTAGATATGATTACGCTCAATGAAAATGTAACCCAATGTTCTTTAAAAATACAACTACTGTATGTTTGAGTTATCAAGATAATCAAGATCAAGATGTCAATCTGGGGGGGTGACCACTGTGTCAATGTGTAAAACGCAAACAGCTTATAGGAACCTAGCCATTAAAGTAACACGGGGACACACATCCATGTACAGTATCCAGACTCACTTACCCTCCCGTTCATTGACACAATGTCATTCACTAGCTCTGAACAAATGGCCATTCAGCAGCTGAAGATAATGACGAGAAACTCCTTATCCCCGTTGAACAGTAGAGACCCACCCAGTGTAGTCACCCACCCACCCAGTCATTACCACATGTTGTATGGAGTCACCGATATGGGTCGTACCACTTTTTGAAGTCGGGGTAGTACTTGGGGTGATGTTTTTCACAGGCCTCCTTCAGACTGTTGTGAAAGTGAGCACCATCCTCCTTATTGACATAGGTAGGAGTCAGGTCTGTACCGCCACCAAACCACCACTGTTTAGTGCCTGGGACAGACACACACACACACACYKGAYYASAKGAGCCATCATTCATTATCTCAGCTCCAACACTTGAATGGTATGACGTCACAGCCTGACACTCACCATCTTCTTCTTCTATCTCAAAGTATCTGTAGTTGAAGTGCACTGTGGGAATGTGGGGGTTCTTGGGGTGGATGACTGAGCTCACGCCCATGGCACAGAATGGCAGGATGCCTAGGAGTAAACATAACAATACAATAGCGTAATATACATCTCAACCATAGTCTGACTCAAGGATCCTTGAACACATTAGGTTGTCGGAATGGCAWGAATGGCTATTTCTGGTCTTGAGTGACACATGTAGCATGAGGTAACACACTGTACTGCAAGACAACATAAAGTATTGCTGAAAAGAATGAGGTTGATATGAACCTAGGGCTGCCACTCACCATCTTTGCCTTTGAGGACCTTCCCTCTGCTGCGCATCTGCTTGGCGGCCTCCTCGGTCAGGTTCCCAAACACCACGGACACGTTGACCCCCGCCTTCTCAAACACCTTCCCATCCTGCAGCACACAGCTGATGCCCCCGCCACCTGATACAGACACAAGATGTTAGACAGTAAAGAAAGAGCCAAACACTAAAAGCACCTTAATAATCCTACACAAAACAGACAGTGAGACAATGGTATGGGTGCCAAATGTTGCAAGGTGCTACTGTAGATGTTGGGCTCAGTTTCAAAACAAGGCCAGGGTGGATAACCTTTGGATTAGCCAGAATAGATTCCGACCTTAGTTTACAGCTGCACTGGMGTCGGACAGGCTTCCTGATTAGATTAAGACACCACGGAGAGGGCACAAACTATGGCTCGGGAAAACGTACCTCAATCCAGGGGTGAGAAATGTGTCGTACTCAGAATTGTCCCATTATCCCAACTGTTARGCCAAGAAGATTGAACGACTGCTAAAATTCTAGCAGTCGGCACAAGAAACTGTTCGTCGGGAGCTTCATGAAATGGGTTTCCATGGCCGGGCAGCCGCACACAAGCCTAAGATCACRGTGCGCAATGCCAAGCGTCGGCTGGAGTGGCGTAAAGCTCGCCACCATTAGACTCTGGGAGCAGTGAATCACGCTTCACCATCTGGCAGTCCGACGGATGAATCTGGGTTTTGTCGGATGCCTGAACGCTACCTGCCCCAATGCATAGTGCCAAATGTAAAGTTTGGTGGAGGAGGTATAATGGCCTGGGTTGTTTTTCATGGTTCCGGCTAGGCCTCTTTATTCCAGTGAAGGGAAATCTTAACACTACAGCATGCAATGACATTCTAGACAGTTCTGTGTGTCCAACTTTGTGGCAACAGTTTGGGGAAGGCTCTTTCCTGTTTCAGCATGACAATGCCCCTGTGTACAAAGCAAGGTCCATACAAAAAAACGGTTTGTCGAGATAGGCATGGAAGAACTTGACTGGCATGCACAGAGCCCCTGTCTCTTATACACATCTAGATGTGTATAAGAGACAGCGCCCCGACACGGGCGCGAACCAGGGACCCTCTGCACACAACAACAACTGACACCCACGAAGTGTCGTTACCCATCGCTCCACAAAAGCCGCGGCCCTTGCAGAGCAAGGGGAAACCCTACTTAAGTCTCAGAGCAAGTGACGTAACTGATTGAAATGCTAGTAGCGCATACCCGCTAACTAGCTAGCCATTTCACATCCGTTACATATAGGTAAGATGCTCTGGCCTTAGGTTGGGGTTCCTAACGGACTATCCACGCGCTTTGGTACTGGCTGTGTTTACCAAATGGCACGTGCCAAAGGGAGGGATACTTGCCTTCTTTCCGTTCCCACTTGTCCACTTTGAACTTTCCGCCGTCCACCTCCTCGAGCGCTCTYCAGAACTCCGCCTGAGTCTCCATGATCAGCATCTCCATCCTCGTGCACATTTCCTCTTTCTTCTGCTGCAGCACTTTGACGTCGGTACACGGCGGAGACATGAACTTCTTGCATTTTTCCGATATCTTCGTTTCCTCGGTTTTGGGGATCATGGTTGCCATTTCAGCCCGCTGAAAGTGACTAGCGCTGGCCACAAAACKCACCACTGCTCCAGCAACCAGCAGTGCGCCTCTCCTGGTTCGCCCGGTTGCCGTTTTGCCTGCAGTCCCGTTGGACATGAACCGCACTCCAGTAGCTTTGGGAACCCATCTCGCTCTCGGAAGCGGAGTTAACCTGCGGACCGAAGTGTTATGGAAGAAAGATATGCGCGAGTCCACTATGGAAGCTCGCGTTGAATACGGAAAAAAACATAGTCTCGCAGTGGTTTGCGCCGTTCTGTTCATGGAATAAAGAACGATGGTCGCCATTATTTGTAAATGATCTAGTTGTCCTCTCCATGTAAAATGTACAGTTTGTTGACATCCATCTAGCAAAACTGAAAACTACAATCACAAGTAGACAGCCGTGCAGGCACGCTAAGGTCCGGGGGTGTGTCCTTGGTTTGAACCGAGCGAGGAGGCATGGGAAATGGAGTTCTCGAAGAGTCTTTGCAGGTTTGTTTTATTGATAGTAAATTACAGCAAACAGCAAGACCCACGAGCCAGTGCTTTTCTGTAGGGGTGTCGTTATTATCCAGAACGTGATAAGAGACCCCTTTCTTCTCTGCTTATCCACTCTTTGGCAAGATAGTCRTTGAAAATAATAATTGTCGCATATTATTATTCACATATTATTAAAGCATGACGTAAAATATGTCACATAAGTCTTCATTTATTTATGTCACTATTTCAAACAACACAAGGACAAGTCGTGCACTTAATTCCTTATAATAACATGTTCATAATACCATTTTAGAGCACATATTTAGAATGTAGCCTACACTAGTCTATAAAATTCTRCCCAGTACTCATGACTGCCAGTTTGATAGATTTATAGATCTGTGTCTGTGTGCAGTGAGATGAAGAAGTGTGTGTTTGCGCGAGTGTGAGAGACTGTTTTACGCATGTGCGTGTTGTGGGTCTCTATGACAACAGGACTATTAAACCCTTTAGTGGAGCAGGGGAGAGGGACACGCACAGGAGATTATCTGGACAGGTGCTCCGGCCGGCTGTATCACGAAAATGTAGGCCATTAAAACGAATAACGAGTTCCCATATAAGAGGATATAATACATATTATTTTATTTTTATTTGGAGTAAAAAGGAYACGCACAAGTATCTGGTAGTGGTGAGTTTATTTCGATGTTTGGGTAACGGRACGGTTGTGCTTCTAATTATTTCAGACTTGTGCCTTATAATAAAGTGTGTAGGTTATTGTTTGTGGAAATAGTAGCCTATTCTAATGTTACATCATCGTGTTAGGCGTCTATGTTTCCTCTTGTATTGGAGCCTAGAAACCAGGCTATGTCTGTGTCTGTCACATCATGCTGTCCTGTTGTATCAGTAAGATTCTACAAGCTGCAATAAATCTGCCAGTAACTCCAATAACAGTTAAGACAAGTTAGCCTATTTCACAATACGATCCCATAATAAAAGTAATGCAAACAACTGCACCTGTCACAGGTTGAAGTGTTTATCCTGCGCTATGCGTCATTTGGCCATGGGAGGGCCACGGAGTCGTGAATACAGGTCCACTATAATATTGTGTGACTGATGATCTGTGAGTGTTCAGAATTTGTATGCTTGTGATGTGTGCGTAAACAGTCGGGAATTCTATTGTATTTTAGTTTTATGAGGGATTGTCAATGCGCAAACTTCCCTGAACTGGTGTGAATTTAAATACAATGGACTCATGTATACCCTTGGAAGTATAATGTTGGTGCTATCATCACAAATGGCCCTGCATATACAATGCTCCGGTTGATCTTGTATTGTTCTTCATGCTATTCCTTTGGAGAAGATGAGTCTGGTGCCAACGAGCACTAGGACCCAGGAGGAGTATGAGGACGACTTTGAGAAGGACCTGGATTGGCTGATCAGTGAGGAGGGGACGAACGATAGCCAGGTAGGTCAGTGTGAATTGGCTGATCAGCGAGGACGGGTGGAGCGTCGACCAGGTAGGTCAGCGGGGATTAGCTGATCAGTGAAAACCCAGGGCTGCGTTCAGTACGTTTTTATGTTCTGGAACGTTCCACTGAACGGAAACGGTGCTGTACTGAACGTCCAGTTGAACATAGAGAGGAGAGGTTGGATTGTGGGTTGGGCAACGCTGTCAGCATAGCCACTGCCTTTTAAATACTGTGTCACTCATTGCTTCAAGCCACACCRTGCCACACCCACTAAATGGGAGCAAACGTACCTCAAAGTCTATTCAAGAACGTACAACAACGTTTTGGGGAAACGTGTCGTTCAGTACAAACCGTTCTGCAACGTAGCAAACGTTCAAGTGAACTGAATGCACCTCAGGAGCGAAGGCCAAGTAGGTCAGTGAGCTGCTGGGTCGCCCGACTTGCCCACTTCCTGTGAAAATGTCACAGGGATCTTTTGAGTAGTAAGGCGAAAGCAACCGACTGTAAACAAAAGTTAAGGAGTGAAGTCGGGGAAAGTCCATCTGGGACAGCCGAAAGTCGGACACTGATGTGGTTTTCCAACAGCAAGGCTCAGTGCAACATGGCAGTGCTGCCAGTGTTTATAAACGTTTTTCTTTGTAATGTCGAAGTAAACATGTCTCCAACCCCCATATCACACACTCACAAACGGTAAATATAGTTGTGTACATTGTACTATCAATTGGTGAAAGAGAGCCTCAAATATCACATTCAATTATACATGATTGACGGCAAAGTTGGTTCCTGTTTTAGTCAGGTCTTTGGTCATGATCACGTGAGTCAAACAAAAACACCCTAATGATTGGTTGACAATAGAGCCTCCCACAATGCAGGTAATGGCTACAGGATGAAGTTGGTGAAGAGCAACTGCAGAAATAAATTTGCAGTCCAAATTTCATGACTTTTGATCTTTTATAAAGCTCACGCAGTCGTCATGTAAGCGCAAATCTGACWATTTTTATCCCCATAATACAACACACTTTGGAAGGCGGTGACCAACGATGGTCACCAACTTGACAAAAGTGATCTGCTCAAATGCGCCCACAGTTTGTGGTGTTGCGTTACCGTGCGCCTGCATCTCAGTGTCTGTGTGTGAAATCCAACCCACTGACACACATCCAGGCACTTTCATTGTGCCACAGCTATAGGGCTCTGGACTGGGTACATTGATAACCACACACACATACACACAGTCGTCATGTCTCCCACAAAGTATCAAAGTACCTCATTAACATATCGTTTGCTGACACACTGTCTGCTGAGAGACTCAGGTGAATAGAACTCCGTCACTCCTCCTCAACAGGAACCTGACTACGAGGACATCGAGGCCGAAATAGACAAGGAGCTGAAGGAGGAGGGGAAGGAGYAAGAGAAGAAGCGAGGGAGGGAGGAGGACAAGAAAAGCCTGAAGGAGGAGAAGTGGGCGAGCGAGTCAGAGAAGGCGGAGGAGGAGGAGAGGTGGCCCTCGCCTATGGAACCTTTGGAGTTCGACTCCGACCGAGACAGTCCACATAAGGGTGGATCCCCCGTAGCACCGCCCCCTCCGGTGCTGGAAGACCAACCGGAAGAGGAGAAGAAGTACATCCTGGAGAAGATCCAGTTAGCCAATCGGCAGCTGCAGGACCAGGAAGCGCCGGACATGACTCGGCGCCGACGCCTTCACTTCAAAGAAACGCTGGTGGATTTGGTGGTGGCGCCGCTGGAGTACGAGAAAGACAGCAGCACCCCCCAAAAGAGGGGGGTGGTAGAGCAGGTGAGCAGCACGGCCAGCGGCAAGGAAATGTTGGTAGAAAGTGAGGTGTCAGGGAAGCTCTCTGAGCTGAAGATCACCCCATGGGAAGGTGAAGGAGGAGGGCAGGGGATCAAGAATGGGGGTCGTGGTGGAGGTGGAGAGGCTGGCCAGAGTGGCCCGGGGAAAGAGGGCAAAGTCCTGGTGGAGAAAGATGGCAAGTTTGACCTTGTCAGCCTGAAGGAGGTGGAGAGCCGCGGCCTGATGCTGCCACCTTTAGCGAGCTTCCCCAGCGACAACACACGCTCGTCCTCCCGTCCAAGTGACCTGAGCCCGAACAAGACCCCCACATCCTCCCCGCTGCGTCCCATCTCTAGCACTATGTCCATAGGGTTCGAGCACCACCGCGCCCCCAGACCTCCGGCCCAGCCCAGGAACCGGCCCAACTCGGCCAGTCACAGCCAGAGGGGCAGCGGGGGGAGGGGCACCAAGCGCAGGGTGCAGTCGGCCAACAGTACCCCTACCCAGCAGGCCACCTTCACTCTCTCGCCCCAACAGAAGGAGCTACTGAACAAAATACAGGAGAGGAGAGAGAGGCTCGCCAGAGAGGTGGGGAGCACAGGAAGTCCCAATGCTTATCATGAAAGATAAATCCCCTTGTCTGTTTTCCTGTGTAACTCTTTCTACCTCTCCCCCTTCTGCTTTTATATGATCCTCCTTGCCCCCCCTCTCTCTTTATCTCCCCGACCTCTCTCTCTCTCTCTCTCTCTCTCTCTCTCTCTCTCTCTCTCTCTCTCTCTCTCTCTCTCCCCCTGCCCCTTCTCTCAGGAGGAGCAGAGGAAGAGGGAGGAGGATGAGCAGAAGCGTCAGGAGAACGAGCTGGCGTTCCGGGCATGGCTGGTGAGGAAGAGGGAGCAGTTGCAGGAGGAGAAGAGGATCTACAGAGCCCAGGAGATGGAGAGAAGTAATGGCAGGGTACGCACAGGCCACTAGAGGGCGACAAGCACAGGCTGTAGTAGTACTGTAATTGTACTGTAGTAGTACTTTGCAGAAATCAGTGCTTCCAGCTAAATGTACATGCTATTTGCTTAAATAATTTAATAAATAAAGGGAAGGAAGTTATTTTCTGATARGTATTATAAAGAAATGAAAAAGTTGTTATTGGGTATCTGTATGCCAAACTGCTATAGCCTTTAGTGCAATCATAGAATATACTGCACCAGAAAGCTTGTGAAAAGCCAGTCCAAGAAAGTAGGATAGTGAGGGAAAGCCATTTTGACTAGATTTTTCCCTGTGTCCTGCCTCCCTCAGAGGGAGCACAGTGACCCAGACGAGGCCTTTAAGTCGTGGCTGCAGAGGAAACACGAACAACAGCAGAGAGACAGACAGCTGGAGGAGATGAAGAGGCTGGAGGAGGAGAGCGGATTCTACCTGCACAACCGAGAAGAGTGTGAACGAGCCTTCAAACTGTGAGTCCCTACTCAGCTGGGTGAATGTCTGTTTACTGTCGAAGGGCCTTGGAGATAGTCTGGACCATGGCTTTCCAAACCTGTTCCTGGAGAGCTACCATCCTGTAGGTTTTCGCTCCAACCCTAATCTAGRGCTCCTGATTCTAATAATTAGCTGGTTGATAAGCTGAATCATGTTAGTTACAACTGGGGTTGGAGTTAAAACCTATAGKAGGGTAGCTCTTCAGGAACCGGGTTGGATAGCCCTGGTCTGGACACTCAAGATGTCCAGACCAAATAATTTGTCCGGTTCTCTCTCTCCTCAGGTGGCTGAAGAGGAAGCGGGCAGAGAAGCGGGCGGAGCAGCAGGCGGCCAGAGAGCGCTCCCGCAGGCTGGTGTTTGAGGAGCGGCGCGCCCGGCGCATGCAGGACCTCCTGTGCACCGTCAACGAGACCAAGCCTTTCCGCTTCACTGAGCACCTGGCGTACCGCTTCTGAYCGGCTTCTGAACCCACCATTCGCAACATCATACCTCGAGAGGAAAGAGTCGAGATCTGGGCAAAGCTAAGGGTACGGGTACACAGAGACACATGAACACGGATGAAATTGTATACGACTTAGTTGTCAATATTTGCTCTATAAAAGTACAACTAATCTTCACTTTTTCACAAGGGTTTCACAAGGAAAAAATTCTTTTTTGGGGGGGACAATCAGCTCCGTTGTCATTCATCCTGCATTGGATGACTCCCATTGAAAAAGCATCGTCTCCACCCGAAAAAACGAAATCTCATTGTGGGCGAGGCCTGAGGGAGAGGGGAATCACCAAAGAAATCTAGGCTCTGTTCCAGTATCAACTAGCATACAACTTTAAATGAGGCATTTTTACTGAAAGTGAATCTTTAGATGGGATCAGCACTGTTGAGAGAAGGACTTTATTCTCTAGGACTTTTATTCTCTCTTTATTCTCTATTTTCATTTGTCACAGATGATCCGTTTAGGACCTCCGAAGTTCTGTTTTCTTCGACGTTACTTCATAAAACATGCACAACTCTTAAGGGTCCCGAATTGATCAGGCGTCGGTGATCTATCCTGTGCTCACTGTGTACAGTACATAAAGAGATTATTTCATCAAATGAATGATTATAACCAAGGTGACTGGTTCAATAGCTGTGTGACAACAAATATTTATACAGAATGTGATTATAGGCCTACTGGCACTTGTTCTCTACATTGTCAACAGCCTCCTCTCTGTTGCTGATGCACTTTAACCTAGCCTACTAGAAAACATTGAGCTCACCAATGCCTGCAGTGCTAGTAGGTAGTCTCGGTGTGGGTAGCCATATTGCCAGTTACCATAATGCCTTTAGAAATCGTTTGTCACTGAGTGTTTTTAGGTTTATTCTTAAATCTATCTTAAGTTAGGTCCTTTGTAGTAGTGGCATCTACACTGACCACATTGTCTTCCGTCAGAGGGCGTCATTCTAAGGCTTCATTCTAAAGATGTTTGAGGGTGGGGGTGCTGCGAAGTTTTTATTTGTGTGCCTGCGCTACAGACGGCTGTATCGGTCCGCTAATACAGGACTAGTAAAAGGCCCAGTGCACTACTTTTGTGCGATTTTTTTCTCTTCTTCTGCTAAACAAATGTAAAATAATTTATTAATATTGCATTTTTCCCCGATTTTTCAGAGGGTGCTGCAGCACCCTCAGCACCCCTACTTCCRGCGGCTATCTGATTTGAGACAATGCACTGACTATAGATGCTAAGAGATTTAAYAAGAAAGATGGTTTGATACTGTATATATCATTTGTAATGAGAAAAATCAGAGTTGGAACAGTCAGTACTATAAATAATTCACCTCTATGTTTATCTTGATATTTAAGATCCATTTCCTTATAGTCGTATTCATGTATAGACTTTCAAATACATTTTTGTAAAACCACTTCATGAAATGTTGGTTACAACTGAACCAATAGACAATGTGTTCCCGAATGTTAAACAATTTACACATTCCCAAATAATAAAGGACACGGTTTAAGTTATTTTATGAAATATTGTCTTTTTAATTTATAAGTACACATTAACAACAAAAGAGATGGATACAACAATTTGTTTGTGCTACAGCAATTTATATTTAAATATTAGTCAGTGGCCATCCTCCCTCTCAAAAGATAAGATTAAAACCCTAATCTAACTTAAAATGGATAAGTTACGTATAGTTAGCAGTTGTATCATTGAAATATCATAGTACACAAGGCACTTTCTTTCCATTGGATTTTAACAGTGTGTGTGTGCCTGTCTGTCTATTTTGACCCATGAAATGAGGAAGTTTCGAAAGGAAAGGACACCTATAAGAATTCCTTTAAACAGGAATAAATGACATCTTTTATTAAAAAGCTTCTAATATCAAATGCCGACAATTGCAATAGCAGCTGTCTATCTTTAAAACAGACACATAAAACACACAACAACAAAAAAACACACACTCCATGCCCGTGTGTGAGCTAACTTGTAAACAGTTATCTTGCTCTGCGTTTGATTACAATTGACGGGAGGCATTAGCTCTGGTCCAAGGCTTGCTAACGCCATGGACCAGAGCTAGGGAGGGAACGTGAGTCATGAAGACGGTGTCTCTTTCTCACACTACAAACAAGAAGAAAGTGCACAATAAAATAGTGACAGACCAGTTCAATCATTATTGTCAGTCACTGAAAGGGATTATAGCTCCCTGTTTGTAAAGAAATGCCTGACCTCTTTCTCTCAGCGAATGTATATATACCAGCCAATGTTTCAATGACTAAATAGATGAAACATATTAACTGTGTTTACACCGCCGGAAAGAGATAATCCCACTACCGATTGTTTTATGAGTGCATGTTTTAAACGTTATAAACAGCCCGTTTTTTTTCTATAACAGAAACGACAATGTCAACTGCTGTTCTTCTCTTTCGCTTGTTCACAGTGCAGTAAGAACTGTACATACGTATGACAGGTCTGTATTGCAACAACCTTGTGTGCAAACCCGCACACTACACAAAGTCATCACAAAGGGAACTGAGCATTTTAAGTCATCACAAAGTGAACTGGACCTTATAAAGTCATCACAAAGTGAACTGGTCCTTATAAAGTCATCACAAAGTGAACTGGTCCTTATAAAGTCATCACAAAGTGAACTGGACCTTATAAAGTGTGAGGCACAATGACTGGGTTTCACCCCAACAGAGAGAGAGAGTCAATGGAAAGAAAAACAAAGACCCAAACGTGAACTCAAGTACTGGTATGTACAGAAGAAGAAAAAGAATCACAACAACAGACTAAAAGCCACGATGACAACACAAACAACTATATAACCTTGCACTTCAAACAGTACAAAAATAAAATTGTTCTGATCCAAACTTCATTAAATAAATAGATAGATATAAAGATTTGGGGGGTGCTGGGCTTGGGCGCCGGCGGACTACTACAGCTCGTCTTTGGGGTTGATGTTGAGGCTTGTGTCCCACTGTGATTGGCTGCTCTGGTTGTCCAACGCCTGCATCACCTCATCTGCCTGCAGGCGCTCCTAGAGGAGAAAGAGGGAGAAAAGAGAGGAGGAGTTATGTATCGTGATATAATCATCTTCCTAACTAAATAGCAATAAATATATTCCTAAATCAATAGCCATTATAAACATCTTGTACATAACATGATGTACTATACATGTGTCTCTATGAAAGACATAATCATAGAAGACATTATGATAGGGCCATGGCTGTAGTGTTTACCAGTTCTCTGAAGAGGGGGTCCAGGGTGAACCACAGGGCCACGGCACACCTCTGCCCCCTGGTGACAGCCCTCACTCCGTGGGGGTTCTCCCCGCCAGACGAGAACCCCACCATACGACCACACTTGGGCTTCACCTGTGCCTAGGGGAGGAGGAGGGGACG
Source organism: Salvelinus sp. IW2-2015 (assembly GCF_002910315.2). Classification (NCBI taxonomy): domain Eukaryota; kingdom Metazoa; phylum Chordata; class Actinopteri; order Salmoniformes; family Salmonidae; genus Salvelinus; species Salvelinus sp. IW2-2015. Next base: position 5,266,789 of record NC_036856.1, on the reverse strand, counting down.
GAGGAGGGGGGAGACCAGGGTCAGTACCTGACTGTCGTGGTGGAAACGGGATCACATTGGACGTGGGAAATTCCAACTTTATTTAGACGAGGCTCCAAACGACAGAAAAGTGCCATGCAAAGGTACGAAGAAAGGGTAAGACGGTAAGACTAATAAGAAAACGTCCGAAAAGACGGGCAATAACAATGATATGCGACATTTGGATCACTTCACTCTTCCAAAAAAAAAAAAAAGATTTCCCTTCTCAGGAGAGGACTCACTGTGACTGTTTTGGCGTCCATTTCTGTGAAGATGAACTCCCCTCCCTCAAAGTCTCCATTCAGGTACAGCAGAGCACTTAGGACACAACGAGAACCATTGAAAATGTGTTCTAGCCATGACTATTTAACACTAGGTAACGGTAATAATATGGTGCCATTGATAGCGCAAATATGTTTCAATGTTGTTAGGAYGCAGCGTAGCCATGGACCAGAGCTTTTGCCCTAAGCTGCTTCGTAACTACATTGAAATATATATTCATCACGGAAAAATGAAGGACCAGAGCTAGGTGGTAACCTGTAGTCTCTGTAGGTGTAGGCTGGTGGTTCTTTCCAGCACTCGTTGGCCTCTGGGTCTAACAGACAGTTGTCAGCGTGGATGGGATGGCTCAGGTCATTTCTATGGTCCTGTTGCCCTATACCAAACAGACATAAAGCTTATGTTAAACCCAAACAGAGACCAACTTTATTAACCCCAAAACAGCACAAAACAGAGATGAACTTTACTAAAGCAACAAAGAGGCAAACTAAACCAAATTTCACTAAACCTACATGCTCAAGCTCTCAAAGTCACATAATGCTCAATTTTGGATGACACTATAAGGAAAGGTTGATAATGATATAATGATACCATAACTCCATTTAAATGAAGTCAATTCAGGAAGTAAACTGGTGACTTGGCTCACCTTTGATTGCGGTCCGGCACACCAGGTGTGTGTAGGAGAAGTGGAGTGTTGAGTTGAGCAGGAAGTAGGACTCGATGATGCGTCTGGCCCTCTCACTGGCATCATAGAACAGACGAGCGCTCCTCAATGGGACACGGCCCTCGTAGCCGTACTGCAGGGTAACACACAGTATGGTTAAATATTCCCCCAGCATGTTTCCAAGGATAGAACGGCAGTGGCCAGCTGGGCTAGTAGACTGCAACTTCTACTAGCCCGGGTGACACTCGCCACTTTTTCCAAAGTCTGTTTGGAAAAAAATTCTACTAGCCCAGTCTGAAAAATACTAGCCTCAGGCTAGCAGGGTATTTTAATTTGCATCCCTGCTTATAAAGGAACCAAAAATATGATGTAGTTGCCTACTAAGGTACTGAAAGAGTGACTTTTGATAACTTTGAGACAAGAGCGATACTGAGAGATTGTTATGTGAAAAGGGCAATACGAATCAAGCGGTTTCAAACAGAGGTTCATTTAATCTTCTCCATTGTGTCTATGTATAGGCGATTTGCTTACCTGCAGTGTTTTCAGCACAGTGGCGCCCTCAAACCTCTCGTTGGGAGTGTGAGGAGACATCTTCCCTCGGTATCCGTCTCCTGCCATAGTGACAGTCTGTAGACCAAACAAGATTACTGAACCCCCGGCTCATATTCTAGAAATGCATTTATCAAGTACCAAACACTGGCCGTGTTCACAAAGTGCACGAAGGGCCAGTTTTCTGGACACGGATTAAGCCTCGTCCTGGACTAAAAAGCATACTTGAMGGAGAATACTCCATTGAAAGTGCTTTTCAGTCCAGGATTAGGCCTAATATGTGTCTGGGGACCCGGCCCATAGTGTTCACTGTAAACCTGTAACAACACACTAAACAGCGATCAATTGAAATGCATGTTTATACACAGTACAATTCATGATAGTGAATATTTGGATGTCGTTCTGTCCTTGAGCTGTTCTTGTCTATTAATGTTCTGTATTTTGTCATGTTTCATGTGTTGTGTGGACCCCAGGAAGAGTAGCTGCTGCTTTCGCAACAGCTAATGGGGATCCTAATAAAATACCAAAAATACCAAATATAAGATGCAGCCGACTTACATGGGCCAGGTTTGTGAGCTCGGCACACTCGTCCACAGATATGACATCATCCAGAAGAACCCTCTGAGTTCCGTTCAGGGCCTTTGAGTTCTGGACCAGCTGCACACTGTCATACACCAAGGGCCCTCCTATGGTACACACGCAGACAAACACAAACACACACACCAGTACAGAGGATGAGGGCAAAAGTGTTAACTCATCTATGCTGGAACACATTCATCTGTCAAGTTGTTTACACATCACATCATGGGTTAGTTCAATCGAAATTCTGCTTTATTTACAGAGTCCTATAAACCTCTCCTCAGAGTCAAGCCGTTCCATGTATTTCAACTATTCTAGAGGTAGCACACATTTGTCAACCGATCAAGTGTGCTAGTTCAGGTCTACCACGAAATTGTGAAACGCCTGGTGGTCCCCGAGGAGAGGTTGGAAAAGCATTGGTGTRGAGAACAGAGGATGTCCTACCTTCTCTGAGCTCCTGTGGTGGGGCCAGAGTGAAGTTCTTCTTCTCTGAGATGGGTACYTACTCCATCCATCCATCTGTACCAGAGGGGATCCTGGGGGAATGCAAGAACAGAGCATGGAGCCACATAAACAGGCAGACAGTAAATGCTTATAACAAGGCTGAGACAATCATTCGGGCTGCGGTAGGGCTTCAGTGTCTTATGTTACATCTATGGAAGTAGCTAGCAGACAAATACATGTGTATTTGAGTCTTTGTATTTGAAATACTTATTTTCTGTCTGAGTATTTTTSAAATAATGTGGRCGAATCGCKWACTTCTATATTCGGATATTCAACTTACTTGTATACTTGTATTTTACTTGTATTTWAAAAKAWAMATACATATAAAAATACTTTCTCTGAAATGTCTTTGAAAGTAATTGAAATACCCTAAATAGTATTTATTGGGAGCATATATAGTGTGCAACTATTTTTATTTATTTTTTCTTTCCACAACAGATTATACAAGATGCACGCCATACTGAAAGTATCCCATAGATGTCAGTGGTGTATACCACACAAAGCAGAGGTACTACAGTCAAATACGACACAGGATATAATACCGTTTTCATTCATTTATTATTGTCTATAAGTGAAAAGAATCACTTGAGTCTAAACTATCTGACACAGTGTTGTCCTTGTGAACTACACATCTGATATTCATTAATATACAGGACATTCCATGGGACAACTATTGAACACGTTAACATTTCCAAGAGGATATTTCTGGGTTTTGCTCACCTGTTCGAATCCTCTCTTCCACCTGTGCTGGTCCAGTAATGCTACAAGACAAGGTAAAACACTGACAGATCAGAATTTGACATTTTAGTCATTTAGCGGATGCTCTTGTTCGGAGCGACTTACAGTTAAAGCGCTCATCTTAAGGTATCTCGGTAAGACAACCATATATTACAGGCATAGTAAGGAAACCTACACTGAGTGGACAAAACATTAGGAACACCTTCCTGATATTMAGTTGCACCCCKRTTTGCCCTCAGAAWAGRCTCAARTCGTCGYGGCATGGACTCTACAAGTTGTCGAAAGAGTTCCACAGGGATACTGGCCCATGTTGACTACAATGCTTCCCACAATTGTGTCGAGTTGGCTGGATGTCCTTTGGGTGGTGGACCATTCCTGATACACACGGGAAACTTTTGAGCATGAAAAACCCTGCAGTGTTGAAGTTCTTGACACACCCCGTTCAAAGGCACTTWAATATTTTGCCTTGCCAATTCACCCTCTGAATGGGACACATACACAATCCATGACTCAATTGTCTGAATCAGGGATGGGCTGCCCCCTTTTGTTGGCCCACGGACCAATTTCACCGATATATACAGTACCTGTCAAAAGTTTGGACACACCTACTCATTCAAGGGTTGTTCTTTATTTTTAGTATTTTCTACATTGTAGAATAATAGTGAAGACTTAAACTATGAAATAACAAATGAAGATCAGTCAATCCGGAAAATGTCAAGAACTTTGAAAGTTTCTTCAAGTGCAGTCGCAAACACCATCAAGCGCTATGATGAAACTGYCTCTCATGAGGACCGCCACGGGAAAGGAAGACCCAGAGTTACCTCTGCTGCAGAGGATACGTTCATTAGAGTTACCAGCCTCAGAAATTGCAGCCTAAATACATTCTTCACAGAGTTCAAGTAACAGACACATCTCAACATCCACTCTTCAGAAGAGACTGCGTGAATCAGGCCTTCATGGTCAAATTGCTGCAAGGAAACCACTACTAAAGGACACCAATAAGAAGAAGAAGACTGGCTTGGGCCAAGAAACACGAGCAATGGACAGTAGACTGGTGGAAATCTGTCCTTTGGTCTGATTAATCCAATTTGAGATTTTTGGTTCCAACCGCCATGTCTGTGAGACGCAGAGTAGGTGAACGGATGATCTCTGCATGTGTGGTTCCCACCATGAACTATGGAGGAGGTGTGATGGTGTGAGGGTGCTTTGCTGGTGACACTGTCAGTGATTTATTTAGAATCCAAGGCACACTTAACCAGCATGGCTACTACATTATTCTGCAGCAATACGCCATCCCATCTGGTTTACACTTAGCGGGATGTCTGTTAGTTTTGATGTCTTCAATATAGTTCTACAAAGTAGAAAATAGTAAAAATAAAGAAAAACCCTTGAATGAGTAGGTGTGTCCAAACTTTTGACTGGTACTGTATGTTGATATGTTTAACACTTTTTTGGTTACTACATGATTCCATATGTGTTATTTCATAGTTTTGATGTCTTCACTATTATTCTACAATGTAGAAAATAGTAAAAATAAAGAAAAACCCTAGAATGAGTAGGTGTGTCYAAACRTTTGACTGGTACTGTCTATATATTTTTTAGGAATTCAGTCTGGGTCTCAGCTTCCTGCTGAGAGTTAAAATAGTAGAATACACAAGGTACKATTTTGAAATTTGGTTGTGCATCAGCAGTCACCAATTAGCCCATGTCAGCTWAATTGTTTTCGATTGGRAAATTAGTCTAGTGGCCAGCTATCTAAACTTGTAGTTAGCATAATGTGGGCGATGGCCCATTGATCATCAGTTATCATATTAAAAAGTGCAAACGTTTGCCTCCATCCTATGGCAAAATGTGTAGAATTGCAGGAGATGACCTGTGAAACTGCTAATTGTTACCTTCACTGTCAAGAGAGGGGCCGCTAAAATGACTTGAAGTGGATTTAACTAGTGTCATCAAAAGGGGTCATAGCCGTCACCTGGATTCAGCCYGTCAGTCTATGTCATGTTCCTAATGTTTCGTACACTCAGTGTATATCCTATATACAACACTCTGTATATAATAATATATATACTAATCTATACTACAACTATGTGGAATAGATGTAGATCCAGAAGGTGCAAAAAGTACATGAATGAAAAGCTGGAGCACCAATGGTTTTCCATCATGGCCTCAAGGTGGTGCTGTGTACTGCGGACATGTGTAACTACCAGGCACCTGTTACTGTCCTACAGACAGTATGTATCAACAAGTGTCACAGAGTAGGAGTGCTGATCTAGGATCAGACCCTCCCCCCCCTTCAATTTAATCTTATTAATTGTGATCTAAAAAYCAAAACTGATCCTAAATCAGTAATCTGGCCCCAGCGCTGGCTCTCGTTTTTGTGCCCCGTTTCAAAAATGACTTGTTCCAGTAACAGGACCAGAAATGCCGCCCCCAATTGACCTTTCAGTAGTCATGGAAGCCATTCACAAGTATCAGAGACAGCCCAACAAAGTTCAAATAAGAGGCTAAGTTTCCATTTGTCATCAATGTACTGTACTCACCCCCTCTGTAAATTCCACGTGCATGTTCTCACTGCCAATCACCAGTAGCTCCAGCTCCTGCTTATGGCGCCTCAGGTACCACTCAGCTTTCTATAGACACACAGAGATATCGGGCAGCCATGTTAATCTCCACAGGTAAAAATCGTTTTTTTTATGACATCACTTCAGCACATTACCGAGCTACTGAATCTCCCAAAATTGACCCCTTGAAGCGGAACGTTTAGGAAGACTATTTTTTATAACCACTGTGCCTCTTTATATCTTATTTACTGTCCCAACCCTAACACCTCTTCCTCTTTAACAGTCAAGCCCCCCTCCAGCCCTCTCTTCGCCTCATTGCTGGGCCAAATGGACTGTGCTATATTGCCCTCTCTTGGGTTGTTCTACCTCAGAAAGCACAAGAGGATTTCGACACACATTCAAGGCACACTTAACCAGATTGTTCTGAACTCGTTTCTGCAGTTAGAAACAGATAAGATTAGCATTCCTGCGTCATTATTTTGCTTAAATATAATTTGATCTCTGAAAAATGGAGTGAATTGATTGTATACAAATTGGCTATTTTAATGAATAGGATTCATATATTATTCAATAAAAGAGTACCTGACATCCGAGTTGTACAAACTTTTTTTTCTAACAAGGAGTTAGACATGAGGAATCCAATGAAATTGACAAAAGCCAACCACGTACACCACACACCAATCCATCCCCAACAATGTGTAGATATACGGAACAAAAATATAAACGCAACATGTAAAGTGTCGGTCCCATACTTCATGAGCTGAAATAAAAGATCCCAGAAATGTTCCATGAGCACAAAAAGCTTATTCCTCTCAAATTCTGTGCACACATTTGTTTACATCCCTGTTAGTGAGCATTTCTCCTTCGCCAAGATAATCCATCCACCTTACAAGTGTGGCATATCTGATTAGACAGCATGATCATTACACAGGTGCACCTTGTACTGGGGACAACAAAAGGCCACTCTAAAATGTGCAGTTTTTTCACACAACACAATGCCACAGATGTCTCAAGTTTTGAGGGAGGGTGCAATTGTCATACTCACTGCAGGAATGTCCACCAGATCTGTTGCCAGAGAATGTAATGTTCATTTCTCTACCATAAGCTGCCTCCAAAGTTGTTTTAGAGAATTTGGCAGTACGTCCAACCGGCCTCACAACCGCAGACCACGTGTAACCATGCCAGCCCAAGACCTCCACATCCCACTTCTTCACCTGTGGGATCGTCTGAGACCAGTCACCCATAGAGCTGATGAAACTGTGGGTTTGCACAGCTGAAACCGTCTCAGGGAAGCTCATCTGCATGCTCGTCGTTCTCACCAGGATCTTGACCTGACAGCAGTTTGGCGTTGTAACCAATTGCAGTAGGCAAATGCTCACCTTCGATGGCCACTGGCACGCTGGAGAAGTGTGCTCTTCACAGATGAATCCCGGTTTCAACTGTACCGGGCACATGGCAGACTGAATGGCGACGTGTGGGTGAGCAGTTTACTGATGTCTACGTTGTGAAAAGAGTGCCCCATGGTGGAGGTAGGGTTATGGTATGGGCAGGCATAAGCTACGGACAACGAACACAATTGCATTTTATCGAAGGCAATTTCAATGCACAAAGATACCGTTACGAGATCCTGAGGCCCATTGTCGTGCCTTTCATCTGCCGCCATCACCTCATGTTTCAGCATGATAATGCACGGCCCCATGTCGCAAGGATCTGTACACAATTCCTGGAAGCTGAAAATGTCCCAGTTTTTCCATGGCCTGCATACTCACCAGATATGTCACCCATTGAGTGAGCACGTTTGGAATGCTCTGGATCGACGTGTTCCAGTTCCAGCCAATATCCTTTGCAACTTTGCACAGCCATTGAAGAGGAGTGGGACAACATTCCACAGACCACAATCAACAGCCTGATCAACTCTACGCGAAGGAGATGTGTCACGCTGCATGAGGCAAATGGTGGTCACAACAGATACCGACTGGTTTTCTGATCCACGCCCCTATCTTTTTTTTAAGGTATCTGTGACGAACAGATGCATATCTATATTCCCAGTCATGTGAAATCCATAGATTAGGGCCTAATGAATGTATTTACATTTACTGATTTCCTTATATGAACTGTAACTCAGTAAAATATTTAAAATTGTTGCGTGTTGTGTTTATATTTTTGTTCAGTGTAGTATCAGTTCTCTAGTACAAGTACTATGGAGCTGCGGCTCGGAGTATTGATACTTCATCCTATGCAATGTATTCCCAGTGAATTTGTGTATTTTCTTTGGCCCTGTTCAGAAAAATGTATCATTGAAGTTGTTAGGTTTATGTCCCTAAATCCTGATATTACCATGTTCTGACCACTAGATGGTGCTGTTCCTGCTATTAGGTGAAAAACGTTTGAAGATTCGTTTCAAGTTTTATTAGTTGTATGTATGGGATACGCATAGTATACATCGTCCAACGAAATGCTTACTTGCAGGTTACTTCTCGACAATGCAATAACAATTAGAAATAATATACGAATACGAACATAAAGTAAATGGCTCAGTAGAATAGAATAAACACTTTAGCATAAGTTTAATACAGGATGGCACAATTTATAGTCCAACATTTACATGTGTATTTTGGGAAGGGGATGATGGGGGCAGTGTATAAACTGAGCAGTATAATAAGAGTAAAAAAATAATCACCTGACAGCAACAACAGCACCATCTAGTGGTCAGAACCTGGTAATATCAGGATGTAGGGTGGGACATAAACCTAACAACTTCAGTGACTAATTTCTTTGAACAGGGGAAAAAAAACATCACCAAATTCACTGAGAATACAGGATGAAGAAACAATACTCCAAGCCGCAGCCCCATACTACTTGTCAGACAGAGAACTGATACTGTATATTTAATGTTGGGTTGGGAATGGCGTGGGGTGTCCATGAGTGTTTATTGACCATTTCTTTGGATTCCTTATGTCTTACTCATTGTTAGAAACAAGTTTGGTCCAAATCGGATGTTAGGTACTATATTTATTGAATATTATATGAATCCTATAAATTAAAATATTTCAACAAAATATTGTTGCAGGAATGCTAATCTTATCTGTTTCTAACTACAGAAACGATTTCAGAACAATCTGAGATGGTGGGTGTCAAATGGCATGTAACAACCCTCTTTTTACTAGTCCTTCCTGGCAAGGCCTTAAAGAGGGCTGGTGTGACTGTAGTGTCTTGGACTTACATTATGGGGGTTGGGAGTAGGAAAGGAGAGGAGGAATGAGGGTAAGAACGGGTGATCATCTGCAATAGGCAAGAAGTGGCGACGCTGTTTTGAAACCTGAGCAGCCAGTGGCATTTGTGGTGGGCGAAAAAAAATCCTCTTTCCACCTGTAATGTAAACAGCTCCTAAATTGTTTCTGTGGGCATTGATGCATGATATAAGCCCTCCTCCCTGTTCCTGAATGACAGGAGGCCCTTCCAGGAAGGCCGGCAGGCAGACCACAGCTCTCTACTGCTCTATATGCTGGCTAAATGAAATCCCTGAAGCCGCAGCGAGAGAAGGACGAGAAAGAAAGACAGAGGAATGGAGAGGAGAGAAGAGGGGCTGAGACGGAGAGAAAGATGGAATGGAGGAAAGGAGAGTCGAGGGGCCGAGAGGAGAGAGCCAGAGGGACTAAGATGGTTGATGTCAGAGTCCTAACCACAGTCATTAGCTGCACCGGTTTGTCCGCTGGCATACACACACACACACACACACACACACACACACACAACGCACGCACGCACGCAAACCCTCTCTCTCACACACACCCTGGCCCTACTGGGAGAATTCACGTTCACTCTAATAGGTTCCAGGCTTTCCAGGAAAATGGGCCTGCAAGGGAGGGATTGCAGAACAAGAGACTCCATGGCTGTACAGAGAGTGGAGCAGGTTTGAGGGTTTAAAGTCGACCGTTTCTGGGGGGACAAGTTCTTCGGGGAAAACCGGCTGCTAGTTTGCCAGTTCGAGATAGTTCTCCAGGCAAACTGACTACGGATGCACCCCAAATAGTACCCTATTCCCTACACCCTCTTCCAAACGTCGGCTCTGAATTATTAGAACATTTACATTCCCAATAACCTGGTAATTAGGAACACCTAGGGGATATAGTTGCCGGTGAACACAAATGATGAGTCACTCAAAAATATCTGGCATTAAATTCACGCAGCAATAACAGGCTTATAAAACCTATTGGGCAGTGAATCTGTAGGAATTAAAACTAAACCCTGGGCCCCAACTATTTGGCCATACAATGTAGAAAGAGCAACAGTAACTGATTAAAGTACCCTCCAACGTCAACAGAGTAAATAACAGGGTGCGTGTCAGAAATGGCACTCTATTCCTTATAGTGCACTATTTATTACTGCCGAAAGTAGTGCACTATACCAAATAGGGAATAGCTAGCCTGGGTACCAGTCTTTTTGTGCTCCTTGCCAGTCATTATCATGCCAAACAGTTTGGGTTGACAAGGAGTTGAAATTATAGCACAAAAATATCCGGGACCAGGCTAGGGAATAGCCCACGAGGGTCCGGATCAAAAGTGGTGCACTATATAGGGAACAGGGTGCCATTTTGGATGCAACCCAAGGTCTTACCTCCCGGGGTTTGACGTCGTGGCCCACGGCCTCTCTGTAGTACTCCACGTTCTCCGTCATAAACTCCTCCCCCTCGTGGAACAGCAGGTAGGACTTGGCACACTCCATCGCCTCCTCCACCATGTTCACTGGAGAGACAGAGAGAGAGAGAGAGAAGACGTTATAAAATGGACGTCAGTGTTACGTTCTGTGGTATTGCTGTTTGAATTGAAAATGGAACTGAATATTGGAATTGAAAGAAAGGGGCTAGAGAGGGAGACGATAGAGTGAGAGAAAGAAAGAGAGTGAGAGGAACAGAGAGCGAAAGAAAGAGAAACAGAGTGTGAGAGAGAGAGATAAATAGAAATAGGGTTCTGTTGACAAGTAGAGAGGTTAAAAGACATCCATCCATCCTTCTGAGCCCCGCCTAAACAAGAGGAACTGTCATCACACCTCCGTTACAGACTCCCTCCCTGAACTCCCCTGTAAGAAGTCTGCATCCCAAATAGCATCCACGGGGCTCTGGTCAAAAGTAGTGCACTATGTAGGGAATAGGGTGCCATTTGGGATGGAGCCAGTATAACGGACACTTCCTATAGGTTTCCACTGAAAGTTCGGCACAGGTCCACATGTAATAAAGCAACCCCTAGGTCTAAATGAGATTTGAAGTCTATCGCGGCTGAACATTCCAGGGGCATGACCACAACGGAGCAAGCAGCAGTAGCGCTACAACAGTGAGAGGCAGTCAGAGGCTAGGTGAGGTACTGGAAACACACGCACACGCACACACACACACACAGCTGCTCCAGGCTTGTCCCTAAAGTGCTTACAGCGAGTGGTGAATTGCAAGTAACACATACACACATGCCCACGGCACATACATACATCCACCCTGACACGTGCGCTTTACTGTCTTGTAAAGTAGTTGGGCTCACATATCACTTCCTGGTGGGGCGGCCAGGCCTTAGGCAGCAGCATTTCTGCGTTCAGCGCGTCTCCCCAGGTTCCCCTGGTTCCCAGGTCGTAAACAGTGAGGGGCTTTGAGGCCATAAAAAAACGACAATGTCACCGAACGGATCATTGAGGAAACAGCTTCCCGCAGAGAGCAATGTGAGGCTGCTGAGTGATGGGGAGACTTGACTTGACAGGCGACTCAAGACTTGTAGACTTGCAGTCATTGCACGAACGCTAGTTAGCATTGGCCTGCGAAACTAACTCACTTCCCTCATACTGGACACAGATACATAAAAAGGGCATCCATGAGTTCATCAGACTCTGGGGAAGGACATAAAGGGCATCATTGCCAAAATCTGAACTATCGCTTTAAGTGCTGCTGCTGGGAATGATTCATTGAGCTCTGTGTTTTTCCTAGGATCCCATGAGCCAATTGGGTTTATTAGACATATTCTGATGAGCTCATTGGCTTTTCCTTCCTTCTCTCCTTTCCTATGTTGTCCTGCCAACCCCCTCCCCCCTCTAGTGTCCGATCCCCAAACAGCGCAGACTACACAAATGCTGGTGGCCCATTATGAACAACACCAGACCAGATATTGGATACATGTTGCTGAATCAGTTTGAGTGGAACAGTGTGTGCTTCTCTATGGAGGTGTGGTCCTGGTCTGTTTGGTGTTGATTGTCTGGGCCTGTATTCACAAAGTGTCTCAGATTAGGAATGCTGATCTTGGATCAGGTCCACCCCGTCCATTCATCACAATCTAAAAGGTAGAGCTGATCCTAGACCAGCACTCCTACTCTGAGAAGCTTTATGAACACGAGTTCTGGCCTTTCTCCACGGCTCTTTGTGATTTGCCCTAATCCCTGCCTTTTCAGATGCCTGCGACCAGGTGTTCCTCAGCTCTCTGTCTCTCTGAGTCAACAGGGGAATACTGATCTAATTAGTGATCATTTGATATAGGTGTGTTATTGTTAGTGAATAAAAGCCTGTACACACCACATCTCTCAAAGATCAGGGTTGGCCATCGCCTTAGTCTGAACACCACACCCTGTGGTTTGGAAAGTTGGCAAGCAGTGTCAAGTAGGGTGAAGTAGGGTGAAGTAGGGTGCGGTTAGGTAAGACTTGGGGCTGGATTCAATCCGTATGGCGGAAGTATCTCGGGAAGATCCCCATTCAACTGCGAAGGTCATATCCGATTGTGCCGACACATGTCAGCGTTTACCGTGAATGTGGTCTCCGCGAACGCAGAAACATCGCATTTATATGTCAATCGAGCTATAGCGCGGATCTTCGGCGATACTTCCAGCCCTTACTCTGGGAGTGGGTGAACTGCAGGCAGTCGAAGCGTAGAGGTAAGCCTAGGTGACAGTAGGGTGCAGTAGGGTAATGTTTCTCACTCTGGAAGTAGCCAAACTGCAGGTAGTCGTAGTGTAGAGGCAGGTAGTTCTCCATGGGAGACAGACGGCCGGGCCGGGTAGACAGGTCTCTCACACACTCGTGTTCACAGTGCAGCYCCTGGGTGAAGTGGTCTGAAACACACACAGGAGGGTGGGTGAGGATACAGGTGAAGTCATATATTCATAAGCATTTTTAAAGCAGAGTAATGTCCCCCTGAGGAAAAGCATTGAGTCGTTGTGATAATGATGAGGAACCATTCGCAATGCCTACCGTAATGTCTCATGCAGTATTGTCACCCGACTGATTACCATACATTCTTTATTGCGATCGCAAAGGTTTCTTTTCAGCCAGGTCGCCACTGATTTAGTGTAGATATCGCGCTTTGCATTCTCCGTACTAGATTTGTAATCACACTAGACACGTCAGTCCAACACTTGGTTCTATCAGAGATTCAGTGGATAATAGAGCCAATTCAAAGGTGTTTCCATTTTATTTGTCCTACATTTAGCTTCACGCACTGAGACTCTCAGGTCTACTGAGGAATAATATCCTAAAGCCACACACACACCGTAGCGTTCAACACAGTTTTCATCACCTTCCACACACAGTGGGTAACATTAGTGGGTGAATGAAACATTTAGCACAGGAATACATTGACCCATTGACATGCATGTATAAAATATCGTCATCCTTTCTCTATGACAAACAAAAAAAGAAAGAGATGACCGAGGTGGGATTCAGGTTAACCAATGTCCCTCGGTGACATGCTCCAGTGAAGTCAACCACTGTGAAATCACAGGTCAGAGCGGTCCCAGACAACCGGATACTCCTGTATCTCTATAACTATAGAACACCAACAATAATCTCTTCTCTCGTTGCTAGTCTTTGTATTTGTTGATTCGTTGCCCAGACCAGGTCTGTATTTGTTGCTCTCACACATGGATGGAGAAAAMAACACCTAAGGTTACCAACAAATATTTCCATTCTTTAGGAGAGTCAGTCATGTTGATTTCATGGCGCCGTTGTGTAAGGTTACTGTGTCGTTCCGTGATGTCAGGCTGGAGGCAGGACTTGGAGACAGGAGCCAGATGGAGTTTTTGTGTGTTTGTGGCCAGTGAGGTTGAGCGTTGTCACAGAACCACACTCTGCATTGAGGAGAGAGGAGAATGGAGGCACACGCTCTCCAATAAAGAGATGTCCCCTTATATTGAGTGAATTTAGAATTCTCAAACCATGTGGCTGGACAACTTTATTTGTATTGCTTTTAAGTCTTTCAATACATTTTTATCTGGTTAATAACACATTATTCTAGCTATTGGTGTAGGTAGCTATCAAGTAAACAAAAGAGGGTTCAATTTGATTGGCTGTCACAAGCACACCTGTAAATAAAATTGCACGAAAGTTGCTTTGTGTAACCCCTTATATTGTGCCACCCCRATAACCATGGAAGAAAGTACGTCGGAAGACAGTAAACCACTACAGGATCACATAAATATATAACAATGTGAATACTGTAGTGTAAAGGAAAACTATTCCTTTCTATTCACATGTACACTACATGACCACAAGTATGTGGACACCTGCTCGTCGAACATCTCATTCCAAAACCATGGGCATTAATATGGAGTTGGCCCCCCATTTGCTGCTATAACAGCCTCCACTTTTCTGGGAAGGCTTTCCACTAGATGTTGGAACATTGCTGCGGGGACTTGCTTCCATTCAGCATTCAGCCACAAGAGCATTAGTGATGTCAGGCACCGATGTCGGACAATTAGGCCTGGCTCGCAGTCCGGCGTTCCAATTTATCCCAAACGTTTATGATGAGGTTGAGGTCAGGGCTCTGTGCATGCCAGTCAAGTTCTTCCACACTGATCTCCCAAAAATATTTCTGTATGGACCTTGCTTTGTGTATGCGGGCATTGCAAAGCTGAAACAGGAAAGGGCCTTCCCGAAACTGTTGCCACAAAGTTGGGAGTACAGAATCGTCTAGAATGTCATTGTATGCTGCAGCGTTTAGATTTCCCTTCACTGGAACTAAGGGGTCTAGCCCAAACCACGAAAAACAGCTCCAGACCATTATTCCTCCTCCACCAAACTTTACAGTTGCACTATGCATTGGGGCAGGTAGCATTCTCTTGGCATCCACCATACCCAGATTCGTCRGTTYGACTGCCAGATGGTGAAGTGTGATTTATCACTCCAGAGAARGTGTTTCCACTGCTCCASAGTCCAATGGCYGCAAGCTTTACACCACTCCAGCCGACGCTTGGCATTGCGCATGGTGATCTTAGGCTTGTGTGCGGCTGCTCGCCTATGGAAACCCATTTCATGAAGCTCCCGACAAACAGTTCTTYTMCTGACGTTGCTTCCAGAGGCAGTTTGGAACTCGGTAGTGAGTGTTGCAACCGAGGARAGACGATTTTTAAGCGTTGCGCGCTTCAGTACTCTGCAGTCCCYTTCTGTGAGCTTGTGTGGCCTACCACTTCGTGGCTGAGCCGTTGTTGCCCCTCGATGTTTCCAATTCACAATAACAACACTTACAGTGGACCGGGGAAGCTCTAGCAGGGCAGAAATTTGACGAACTGACTTGTTGGAAAGGWGCCACGTGGAAAGTCACTGAGCTCTTTAGTAAGGCCCTTCTACTACCAATGTTTGTCTATGGATATTGCAGGGCTGTGTGCTAGATTGTGTACACCTGTCAGCAATCCACTAATTTAAAGTGGTGTCCACATACTTTTGTACATACTGTATAGTGTATGCATGTGTAACCGATCCACACACTACACGTTCGTGTTTTCAAATGTATGTCAATTATAWAGTATTTTGTCTGTAACGTCTTTTCCATTKCGCGTCGGAACCCAGTAAGACTAGCCGTCGCCATTGGGGATCCTAATAAATCAAGTCAAATCAAATGCCTTTCCATGTAACGTTACTTCTCCATCAAGATCAAATAGCACTTTAGACGTGATTCATTCACCACTTGAGGAGCATAGTCCCACGGTCAAAGKAACTACAACTGCGCTGATTCTACGGTTGTTGAAGCCCTACGGAAAAAGAACTCTTGGCARGATTAGACATTGAGAAAAGCCTCATCAAAGCCAAGACGGTACGCTTTTGGCATGTTTGCGCAATGTGTGATTGAGACAAAGCACGCTTGCCATCGACTCAGCTTAGCTTCAAGACCACCGCAATACCGCTAGCAGAAGTGCGTTCTGTGAGGGGAAATACGCAACTGGCTAATGTCAACACAAACACAGCTGACTAAGCTGCATAATCACATGACTATTTTCCAGTGCTATGAGAGGCCTGACACCCCTGTCACCACAGGAGGTTGGTGGCACCTTAATTTGGGAGGACGGGCTTGTGGTACTGGCTGGAGCGGAATGGTATCAGATACATCAAACTCATGGGTTGATGCCATTCCATTCGCTCCGTTCCAGGCATTATTATGAGCCGTCCTCCCCTCAGCAGCCTCCARTGCCTGTTACACATCCTTCCACATCAGAACATCCAACATTATCCAGCTGTGCTGCTTCTGGGCCCATATTCATAAAGCCTCTCAGAGCAGGATCAGTTTCCTTTTAACACATAATGAATAAGATTCCATTAAGAAGGGAGGACCTGATCCTAGATCAGCATTCATGATRTTTATGAATATGGYCCCTGGAGTCTATGGATTCACAGCTAGGCCTGACGCAATGACTAACAAAAATGCAACAATAAGACAGTACGTTAACCGAATGCTTTCCCTCAATGGAGCATTAATGCCAGACTGTACACCGAGTGCTCACTGACAAGACTTTATGGAGAAATTATGAAACTGAAGTAGTAAAAACGGAAACAGGTGATGAGGTGATGCAGAGAGAGAGAAAGGAGAGAGAGAGAGAGAGAGAGAGAGGATGAAGAAAGAGAGAGAAGGTGGGGAAAGAGAAGGAGAGACGGTGAAGAAAGAGAGAGAGGGTGGGGAAAGACAAAGGAGAGCGGTGAAATGAAAAAAGAGAGGGTGGGGAAAGAGAAGGAGAGACGGGAAGAAAGAGAGAGAGGGTGGGGAAAGTAGAAGAGAAGAGAGGACTGAAAGAAAGAGAGAGAGAGGAGTGAGGGAAAGAGAGAAGATGAGAGAGAAGTGAAGAAAGAGAGAGGGTGGGAAAGAGAAAGAGAGAACGGTGAGAAAGAGCAAGAGGGTGGGGAAAGAGACAGGAGAGACGAGTGAAGAAAGAGAGAGAGGGTGGGGAAACGAGAGAGAGAGAGGATGAAGAAAGAAGAAGAGAGGGTGGGGAATAGAGAGAGGAAGAGACAGAAGAAGAGAGAGAGGGTGGGGGAAAGAGAAGGGAGAGAACGGTTGAAGAAAGAGAGAGAGGGTGGGGAAAGAGAAAGAGAGACGGGAAGAAAGAGAGAAGAGGAGTGGGGAAAGAGAAGAGAGAGACGGCGAAGAAAGAAGCAGAGAGGGTGGGGAAAGAGAAGGAGAGACGGTGGAAGAAAGGAGAGAAGAGGGTGGGGAAGAGAAAGAGAGGAGAGGTGACGAAAGAGAGAGAGGGTGGGGAAAGAGAAAGAGAGATCCTGGAGCTCTGTTTAGATAAACACAAACAGACCCCCAGGACAGCAACACAATTCGACCCYACCACATCATGAGAAAACAAAAAGATAATTACTTGACCCATTGGAAAGAATTAATAAAAAAATAAAAAGAACTAGGCAGACCTGGCTCTCAAGAGAAGACAGGATGTGTGCACACTGCCCACAAAATGAGAGAGAGAGAGCGAGAGCGAGAGCGAGAGCGAGAGCGAGAGAGAGAGCGAGAGCGAGAGCGAGAGCGAAAGCGAGAGAGAGAGAGATATACAAGCAGGGCTCACTATGGCTGTGTCTTTAGGCAATAGCTAGGCACTCATGCTGGCCCAGTTTCAGACTGTTGGCTTTTTGGATCATCTAAGATGGTAACAGAGCAAGTCAAAAAGATCTCKAAAAGGCTRTGCACGTGAACACACACAGAGACAGCCAGAGGAAAGAGTAAAGTATATGTACACCATAAACATTTGTCTCCAACTGTGTTGGACTTCACACAATCAATACACTGCTCATTGCTTTTCCTGCACTCATCTCCACCCGTTTAGAAGTTCTTTCAAGATGTTCAGTGGTCTGTTGGACCGCTTAGCCAAAGACAGACTCATGGCCACAACAATGTTTTGAAATTACAATACCAGGACATTACACAGCAAATGCCAAGAACCAAAATATGTGTGAGGAGTCATTGGTGTTTCAAGCCTTGTCGGCCATTTTCCTTGAGTGGCCAAAAGAGATGAAGGGAGGTACTGTCCCATGAAGTAGTCCAGGTGGAAAAGTAATTTATCTGAAAAAAAGTATCCTCGAGGAGGTAACTTACAGTAAGTAGCTCTCTCTAAAAATTAATGGCAGAACCACATGAGATATAGCGTAGGGGTATTTGCTGTTAAGTAGAGTGTACCAGTACTCCCTTCATAATGAAAAAACAGTCTATTTATTTTAACATTCATGTTGTTTTAAACTATTAATATGAACAAAACATGAAACCATTTCCAAACTGAGGGATTCYTTTTCGTCAAAGCAATAAAGATTCAGTTTGCAAGAACGATTTGGCTAAAACCTCTTAAACTGTAACAAATATTGACCAAATCACGGCAGCCATCTCAAACTTCACCTCATTCAATTATCCTCATTCAAATATGTTCTAAGCAATGACTAATCTTCGACACAAAACATCGAAAACAAGTCACCATAATTATGTGTGCGCTGTCAGGCCCTGTGAAAGAGAGACATTGGGCTGTTTACACAACAGTTTGTGATTTCTTGGCATTTGGCAACCTAGCGTTCCAGAACGCCCTCTCTCTCTCTCTCTCTCTCTGCATATTTTCCCTCGTCTGCCTTTTGACCAGAGCTTGAGAGTCACAGATTACATGTAAGGGATTACAAAAAAAACGGTAACTGTAATCCGTTACGTTACCAGCAAAAAATATTGTAATCAGATTACAGATACTTTTGAAAAACTAGATGATTACTTTGAGGATTACTTTTAAATTCAGAAAGGATGTTTGTCGGGAGAAAATATTTGACACTTCTCCATTTTCTCAGTGACGTTCAAATCAGCATTGAAAAAAGGCGCAAATTTAAGTTTAAGACCACAAGTCAGAGACCACTATGATGACACACCAAATGTGTTTGATGGATCGCGGACAAAGAACAGGAATAGGCTTTTGTAGGCTACAGTCCAAGCAGTGTCTTCCAATGGTGCGACTGCTGTCGGCATACAAAGATTATCCAATTTGAATAAACGCTTGGAGGTAAGGATGACAGCAGTGTAGTCTACGGCGATACGGATGTCACTTATATATATATATCTACATAGCGCATTGATGTGAATCACACTGCTGCTCTCTCATTTAGCTATTTGCACCTTACGGATTGTGGTTGTTGTGGATTGCTGTTCACAAATCTAAATGTGTATTTGAACCCKATAATGGTTGAATTCAAGAAGTTTAAGCTGCATATCAATCATTGATTTTGAAACCAGTAGACAGCCAGTGAAAAATGCGCTCTTGCAACAAACAGCTGCATAGTGCGGATCCCAGCCTATGGAATAAAAGTGGGGCTTTTATTGCTCAATCTAATTCAAGCTGATAAATTATTTTTTTCCTAATGGACACATGCTGAAACTCGCACACTTTTGATAGACTTAAAGGGGCAATCTGTAGTTGCTACATCAATTTTGGGATTTATAAATGATATATACTGTATATCCATTGATTCTTGAGGAATATAACTTATTAAATGCCTCATGAAGTTAGTTCAACTGTCACACTCCATGAGAAACCAAAATATAAGCTTGTTTTTCTCCAATGTTTGTAAACAATGTAAATGTAAACAAACACTGTATAGCCTCATAACATGGTTAAAACAATAATTTTGATATCATGGATGGTCAGTCCTTGCAGCCATAGCTCTGTCTATTCATCTGAGAGTGGTTACATTTCTCCAGGCCCATCCCTCAGCTTTTTACTAAAACAGAGGCGGGGCCTCCGTTTTGTTATTGTTTCATCTGTGGATTTGRCCTTTAAACAGCTGCATATTATCAAGACGTCTAAGTGTCACCAACAGGTAAACAATAGGCCTATAGCAAATGCAACATATGYCATTCATTTTTCACATGTAAATAGCACTTTTCAGCAGTGTTGAAAGCACGCCATTCCATGACCACAGCATTTATTTTCCAACTCGAATCAATGAGCGCAATCAGTCCTCCATGACTACAAATCATAAACAACAGAGTAGGGCTGGCTAATAAGTACTTCYTTTTGGGGTCATGCTCAGGTYAAACAATTTGGCAAATCTATACTTCCATATTTCCAAGTCCTATTCTTGAATATTTCAGGGGTATAACATTAATTGGAATGACTGGAATTCTGATAGACTTTGTTTTTTTATGTAAATATATAATTTAATCGTATTATTACATGTAGTAAAAAGCGACGAGTTAGAGGAAGCCTACATAAACAACCCATAAAGTAAAATTGAACATCCATATATGGCCAGCTATGTAAACCTTAACATTGATTTATCCTGCAATAGATGTCGTTCAATTGGTAACATACATTTTTGTCTTCTTCAAATGCCTCTTAAAGGGAAAGTAATCTAAAAGTAACTGAATGTAATCAGATTACGTTACTGAGTTTGGGTAATCCAAAAGTGACGTTACCGATTACAATTTTGGACAGGTAACTAGTAACTGTAARYGATTACATTTAGAAAGTAACCTACCCAACCCTGCCTTTGACCCTGTGCCAAGTACCCCACCATGTACCAGCCCACTGCCAGTGAGCATGGCATAGCCGTATGCCATATCAAAACATCTGAAAGCAAGCGAAGTTTCCCATCCCACATTAAACCTCCACTTCATAACATGATAAATGGCTGTGTTTCGCAAGGCTATGTTTCTCAGGAGGGGGGGGGGGACATTTTGCACCAGGGGGTTGTAAGCAATGTGAACCATCACTCAAAGTAGAAAGCTCTGTTTTTTTAAATTAGAAATACTACCCCTGGCTGCTGAGAGACTCCTCACTGCAGTAAAGTAGCTGTGAACACAGAGCAATCAAGTACCAAGGTCTTCTGGTCAGTCAGCATACAATACAAGCAGCTCACACCCACGCGGCGCATATTACACATCCATCTATGTCTATTCACAGAGGTCAACAAACTCAAAATCCACCAAGCAATCAATCAGCGAGTCACAAAGGAACAGAGTACAACAAGAGTTGAATCCGCTCGGAGACAGCAAACTGCGTTTTGGGTAAAACAAACGATATACAACCAGATGACTTATGTAGGAGMTGTTAGACACTACATAGACTGACTATACCAAACATTAGGTATACCAAAGAACACCCCCCCCCCCCCTTTTTGCCCTCAATTCGTTGGGGCATGGACTCTACAAGGTGTCAAAAGCATTCCACAAGGATGCTGGCCCATGCTGACTCCAATGCTTCCCACAGTTGTGTCAAGTAAGCTGGATGTGTCCTTTTGGTGGTGGACCATTCTTGATACACACAGGAAACTGTTGAGCGTGAAGAACCCAGCAGCGTTGCAGTTGACACAAACCTACTATCATACCCTGTTCAAAGACACTTCAATATTTTGTCTTGCCCGTTCACCCTCCGAAAGGCACACCTACACAATCCATGTCTCAAGTGACATCAATAAGGGATCATAGCTGTCACCGGGATTCACCTGGTCAGTCTATGTCATGGTGTTCCTAATGTTTTGAATACTCAGTGTTTATGTGTTAAAGGCACTACATAGACACCACATAGGAGCTGTTATGAACACTACATACATACCCAGCCATCACGTGTCTTAAGACGTCTCAAGACATGGTGACGMCTGTGTACGTGGCCATTACATAGGAGGTGTTATAGATACACAGACACCSCACAGAACTACATAGTGACTGACCTGAGACCAGTTCGTATAGGCTGTAGCGGTAGAGGACATGGTCCTGCTCCTCYAACCTRTGGGGCCCCTGGCAGAGGGCCCGACACGCCACYTCGGCCCTGTAGTACTCCCGGAGGGCCTCCTCGAACAGGGCGATGGCCCCCTTGTAGTCTGCACTGTCATACAGCTTCACCCCAGCTGAGAAGGATCTCTGTGGGGAGAGAGGGGGAGGGATGGAGAGAGGGAGGGTGGGTGGGAATAGGAGAGGAGGAGAGAGGCAGGGAGATATAGGGAGACAAAGGCATAGAAAGAGAGAGGATGAGAGAGAGAAAGCGGATAAAGAATTTAGCTCAGCTTGTGACCACGTCTATACACATAGAGCTGTAGTATAGACAATCGTAGACAGTTGCAGCTGCCTGCTAAAATACAAGTTGCAGCTGCCTGCTAAATGACGAAAACATTGAGTAAACAGTGTAGTGTAGTCTGTCTGTGTGGAGAGACAGACAGGCAGTCGGGCACCACTGCAGCACTACAATGAATGTGACAGTGTGTGAGCATTGACACATCCCTCCACAATCAAACCTCAATGGGCTTCAGTGCTCTCCACAAGCAGCAGTCGTTTACCTGAACTCGTCTCCACGCATGAAATTGCACTGGCCACTGTCAGCCAGAAGACTTGGATCACGGATAACCGCCAACACAGASAACCATTTACATAGAGCAGTCACACAATGCACTTTATTTAGAATGGTAATAGCTGGAAATATGTTAAAAACAGACACTGGTTTCAGCTAGGTACTTACTGTTTTGTCGGCACGACACATACGGCACTCAAACAAACACCAAGATCTGGCAACACCAAAATGTTCA
This sequence comes from Salvelinus sp. IW2-2015, assembly GCF_002910315.2. NCBI lineage: Eukaryota > Metazoa > Chordata > Actinopteri > Salmoniformes > Salmonidae > Salvelinus > Salvelinus sp. IW2-2015. The sequence continues at coordinate 5,244,120 of NC_036856.1, read as the reverse complement.
ATTGAAAGACTGTACACCCATTTCTGTTTGGCAGAAAGAGGCAAGAGAGTTTAAGAGAGAAAGCCCCAGTCTGGTCCTGCCAAATAGGCTTGGGCGGTATACCGTATATACCATATGCCAGGGTACTTGGAAAAAGCCKCGGGATGATTTTTCAATARCGTCAAAACTATTTCTTTGAAGTTTTTAAATAAATGTGAATGTTCTCGAGCTACTTTTTAAGTTAATATCCGCAATAACCTTGTGCAATACTTCAGGAGATAAAGCAGATTGCGTTCTTCATTTCACCTGTCACATTATTTTCCATTATGAAGCTTACCGTAGTTACCCAGAACAGTGGAGCCAGTCACATGTTTGTTTGTAAATAGCACAACGGGAGAAAGCAGGAGCTGGCGAGTCCATAGCGTTCAATATCTGTCGGCGAGTCTCTGTTGTGCAGCGCACATGAGGTGATAAAGTTACACTTGTATGCAATTCACTACTAAATGTTAGCCAGATAGCTTAAAAAGGCTTTCTGCTGTGTTTGAGTGGTCCAAGAGCTCTTGYTGAGTTAACTGTACAGCTGCCATTTTTTCACTGGGTTTCCTACTGGTGTTTATTTTATCCTTCGTTCTTCTCCCCTCTTCTAGAAAAGGCTCTACAGCTGCACCATCGAGAGCATCCTGACTGGTTGCATCACCGCCTGGTATGGCAACTGCTCGGCCTCCGACCGCAAGGCACAACAGAGGGTAGTGCGTATGGCCCAGTACATTACTGGGGCCAAGCTTCCTGCCATCCAGGACCTATATGACAGGCGGTGTCAAAGGAAGGCCCTAAAAATTGTCAAAGACTCCAGCCATCCTTAGTCATAGACTGTTCTCTCTGCTACTGCATGGCAAGCGGTACAGGAGCACCAAGTCTAGATCCAAAAGGCTTCTAAACAGCTTCTACTCCCAAGCCATAAGACTCCTGAACATCTAATCAAATGGCTACCCAGACTATTTGCATTGCCACCCGTCCCCAGCCCCCCCCGTTTTAATATATCTGAAATAACTGTTTGATACATGGAACTAGGAGGCACTGAATTGAGTGACTTGCATTCAAGTAGTATGCGTTACTTGAGTTTAACCTGTAGCTGTTGGCTCTCTTCAAAACTCTTTAGTTTTACTTGCATTTATGAGCAGTTGGAGGCAAGGAAGGAGAGTTGTATGGCATTGAAGCTCATCTGGAGGTTAGTCAACACAGTGTCCCAAAGAAGGGCCAGAGATATACAGAATGGTGTCGTCTGTGTAGAGGTGGATCAGAGAATACCCAGCAGCAAGAGCGACAATCGTTGATGTATACAGAGAAGAGAGTCGGCCCGAGAATTGAACCCTGTGGCACCCCTAAGGAGACTGCCAGAGGTCCAGACAACAGGCCCTCCGATTTGACACACTGAACTCTATCAGAGAAGTAGTTGGTGAACCAGGCGAGGCAGTCATTGAGAAACCAAGGCTGTTTAGTCTGCCGATAAGAATGTGGTGATTGCCAGAGTGCGAAAGCCTTGGCCAGGTCGATGAATAACGGCTGCACAGTAATGTCTCTTAATGGGGCGCGTTGTGCCACGCCCGTCCTGCGTTGCCGGGGGTGTGTTGGTGCCTTGCTGCGACCGCTGGGGCTCGTGTTTGGCTTGCGCTATGTGGGTGGGCTCTGGCTTGTATTGTCCAAGTTTGGTTGCTAGTACCCTATGTTGTCTGGTCATGTTGTGTTGCTGTCACTGGACTCTGTGGTTGTCATCTGGTGTTGCTTGTGCATTTCTATGTTAATTGTCTGTATCTGGTAGGTTTCTCCGGCTTTCTTATTGTAAGCGGGTGTGGGTGGTCTCTTCTTGTCGATGAGTTGTGTTTGTCCTAGGTATGTTTATTTTTACTTTATTTTAGCTTTTTAACAGTCTTGTTTTCCCAAGAGGTAAGGTGGGCTGTGTGCCTTCTTTGCTTAGGGTGTTGACCGTCAACGAAACTGTGTGCCCTTAGTTCGTATAATAACTTGGTTAATGATAGAAACATATAGAAATTTGCTCCAGATCAACGCTTTCCTTCAAATTCTTGCATTTAGAAGTGTGTAAATAATTTAGATTTAAGTCAAAACTCCGTAACCATTTTCAGGAACATTCACTGTCTTCTTGGTAAGCAACTCCAGTGTAGATTTGGTCTTGTGATTTAGGTCATTGTCCTGCTGAAAGGTGAATGAATAATTAATAATAACATCACCATGCTCAAAGGGATATTTGTCTGCTTTAAAAAAAAATACCCATCTACCAATAGGTGCCCTTCTTTGCGAGGCATTAGAAAACTTCCCTGGTCTTTGTGGTTGAATCTGTGTTTGAAATGTAATGCTCGACTGAGGGTCCTTACAGATAATTGTATGTGCGGGGCACAGAGAAGGTAGTCATTCAAAAATAATGTTAAACACTATTAATGCACACAGAGTGAGTCCATGCAACCTATTATGTGACTTTTAAGACATTTTTTACTTCAGAAATTATTTAGGCTTGCCATAAAAAAAGGGGTTGAATACTTATTGACTCAAGACATTTCAGCTTTTCATTTTATATTAATTTGTAAACATTTAGAAAAAACATAATTCCTCTTTGGCATTATGGGGTATTGTGTGTAGGCCAGTGACAAAAACAAATCAATTTAATCTATTTTAAATCCTAGCTTTAACGAAACAAAATGTGGGAAAAGTAAAGAGGTGTGAATACTTTCTGAACGCACTGTAGCTTAAATACTATTTAAAAACACCAGATTGCCCATAGTGGGATATTCAGTACAATGAAATCAGTGTATTTTTCACCATATAAGATACAATACAACATTAGAAAACTGCCTTCTTGGTCCATGTACTGGGATATAAGGGAAAATGGTGTATTCTTATTTATCAGGATGCCTACACCTCTACTGTTACTACAGTAGGCAGCAGCATAGGCCTCTCCAACCCAGGTCCTCTATGAATATTCACATGTATCTCTTGCAGTAAAACCACATGACAATCTCTTTAACTCTCCTGTTGTATTTGTTTCATGTTAATTAATTCCGTGTTCCCGGTCCAAAATGACCGCCCCCATTATAGCTGATTATAAATCCATAATAATACATATATTATCACCTAATGTTGTGTTGGATCATTTTATCAACTTAACTTCTTGTGAACATTACAAGTTTCAAACTTCTATTTGCTATTTATGGCCTGTACGCCTTATTGACCTGAGCTCATACAACAAATTTTTGAGTAAAAAAAGCATAATGTACGGATTATTTTGACTATAACAAATACTCAGATGAAARATATTGGGCTATTTATCACAGACTACTTTGTGTCAAAGTTTAACAAGGACTCTCCTCCTCACCAGTGTCATGATCAAAGATATGATCAAGAGCCTCACATACAGTATATCGTTTGGTCATTGTGCTGCCACAGAATGAATTGTGAGCAAGGCCTCGAAAAAGCTTTATATACCAGAGCTGCAAGAAAAGTTCTATATATTATTGAAACAATGTTGCGATTGTTTGTGAGAATGCCAACAGGTGTGGTTCCCATGGGGGAAAGATTCTATTGGGGAAAGGTTCCCGTGGGGGTTGCCATGGAAGCCAAGAAGGGGAGTGAGGTGTGTGTGTGTGTGTGCGTATGTGTGCTCAAACAAACATGAATGTGAGGGTCTGGGAAAGGAAGTGTGTCCATCTGATGAATGGGCATGTGTCTGAACTCAATTTTAGACACTAATTATAGTCTCACCCATTCATTTCTAAAGACCTGTCATTTTTGACTGGGAACACAAGTCCTCAACTGGCAGCTTCATTAAATAGTACCTGCAAAACACCCGTCTCAACGTCAACAGTGACGAGGCGACTCCGGGATGCTGGCCTTCCTGGCAGAGTTGCAAAGAAAAAGCAATATCTCAGACTGGCCAATAAAAATAAAAGATTAAGATGGGCAAAAGAACACAGACACTGGACAGAGGAACTCTGCCTAGAAGGCCGGCATCCCGGAGTCGCCTCTTCACTGTTGACGTTGAGACGGGTGTTTTGGGGGGTACGATTTAATGAAGCTGCCAGTTGAGGACTTGTGAGGCGTCTGTTTCTCAAACTAGACACTCTAATGTACTGTCCTCTTGCTCAGTTTGTGCACCGGGGCCTCCACTCCTCTTTCTATTCTGATTAGAGCCAGTTTGCGCTGTTCTGTGCTGGAGTACAAGCGTTGTACGAGATCTTCAGTTTCTTGGCAATTTCTCACATGGAAGAGCCTTCATTTCTCAGAACTGAAGAGACCGACAAGTTTCAGAAGAAAGTCCTTTGTTTCTGGCCATTTTGAGCCTGTAATCGAACCCACAAATGCTGATGCTCCAGATACTCAACTAGTCTAAAGAAGGCCAGTTTTATTGCTTCTTTAATCAGAACAACTGTTTTCAGCTGTGCTAACATAATTGRAAAATGGTTTTCTAATGATCAATTAGCCTTTTAAAATAATCAACTTGGATTAGCTAACACAACGTGCCATTGAAACACAGGAGTGATGGTTGCTGATAATGGGCCTCTGTACGCCTGTGTAGATATTCCATTACAAATCAGCCATTTCCAGCTACAATAGTCAATTACAACATTAACAATGTTTGCACTGTATTTCGGATCAATTTGATGTTATTTTAATGGACACAAAATGTGCTTTTCTTTCAAAAACAAGACCATTTCTAAGTGACCCCAAACATTTGAACGGTAGTGTACATTACATATATAGAGCCTGTGATTATGTGGACTGAGCAGACACAACAGAGAACACACAAAAAACATAAAGCAAAGAACTTCTTTGTACTTTGAGGCACTATGCCTTCTTAGAGCTTTTAAGCACCAACTCCTCTCCTAATGAACCGAAAGACTGGAGATTATGTCATTATACACACATTGGAGGAAGACTGSCACTTAATAAGTWCTGTCGTCAGTTTGTATTACCTTGTAAATTAKATTAACGTACAGTGGCTGGTGGGGGTCAACTTGGGGAGAGTGGGTCCACCGAGAGAGTGGGATGAAGTCCCCACACACACTTCAGAGAAGTCTCCACTCTCACCAATAACCACCATTGAATCATAACTGTAATGACAAACAAGGACTCGACATCCTCTCCTAATCTGTCCAGAACTCTTTATTCATTTTACRGCAGGTTTGCAAGTCACAAAATCAAATGCAATTACATTATAGTATAGCATATAGTATAGTTAAATTGTTCCTTCTCCCTCTCCCATGCCAAACCTCTCCGCCTTCCCCTCCCAGTTTTCTTCCCCCTTTCCCACACCCAAGCCAAGCTTATCATCCCCTCCCATCCTTGCCCTCCCTTACCCACCCAGGCAAAGTTCATCCCAACTTTCTGTCTTTTCCCACCCTCCATTCTTCTTAGACATATTTACACCTATCCATATATCGACTTACTCATCCATTCTCCTTCATTCACATACAGCATATAGCCCATGCAGCCACCCACCCATTCTCTCCCACCCTCCTACACATATTCACCCTCCTTCACACTCCCATTCATATGCACAGACACATACAGACACATACACACARATAGACCCACTCACACCCAGTGGTGTAAAGTACTTAAGTAAAAATACTTTAAAGTACTACTTACGTCGTTTTTTGCGGTATCTGTTCTTTACTATTTATATTTTTTGACTTWGACTTTTACTCCACTACATTCCTAAAGAGTATAATTGTCACGTTCTGACCTTAGTTTCTTTTTATGTCTTTGTGTTAGGTTGGTCAGGGCGTGAGTWGGGGTGGGTAGTCTATGTTCTGTTTTCTATGTTGTTCTATTTCTATGTCTGGCCTGATATGGTTCTCAATCAGAGGCAGCTGTCGATCGTTGTCTCTGATTGAGAATCATATTTAGGTAGCCTGTTTTCCCCATTTTGGTTGTGGGTGTTTGTTTTCTGTTTAGTGTATGTTCACCTGGCAGAACTGTTTCATTTTCGTTTTTTTCCTCGTTGTGGTTTTGTGTAGTGTTCAGTTTTAATTAAATATGACGAACACTAACCACGCTGCATTTTGGTCCTCTTCTCCTTCCACCAACGAGAATCGTTACAATAATGTACTTTTTACTCGTTACATTTTCCCTGACACCCAAAAGTACTAGTCCCATTTTCAATGCTTTGCAGGACAGAAAAATMGTCTAATTCACGCACWTATAAAGAGAACATCCCTGGTCATCCCTACTACCTCCGATCTGGCGGACTCGCTAAACACAAATGCTTAGTTTGTAAATTATGTCTGAGTGTTGAACTGTGCCCCTGGCTATCCGTAAATTAAAATAACAAGAAAATAGTGTCATCTGGTTTGCTTAATATAAGCKATTTGAAATGATTTATACTTTTACTTTTGATACTTAAGTACATTTCGAAGTAGTATTTTACTGGGTGACTTTCACTTTTACTTGAGTCATTTTCTTTTAAGGTATKTTTACTTTTACTCAAGTATGACAATTGGGTACTTTTTCCACCACTGCTCACACCCATAGAACAATTATTGACATACATGCTATATTTAAGCAATAAGGCACGAGGGGGTGTGGTATATGGCTTTTCTTATACACGACGCAACGCGGAGTGCCTAGACACAGCCCTTACCCGTGGTATATTGGCTATATACCACAAACAAAGGTGCTTTATTGKTATTATAAACTGGCTACCAACGTAATTAGAGCAGTAAAAATAAATGTTTTGTCATACCCGTGGTATACGGTCTGATACCACGGCTGTCAGTCAATCAGCATTCAGGGCTCGAACCACCCAGTTTATAATTTCTCTTTTGTATTGTCTTTTCAGTGTACATGTAGCTCATTGGCATCGGCTACTTCTATCGTTACTTCCTAGAAAAGAGCAATTACTTGGGGATAGTAGAGTTTAGAATGTATTGGGGGAAGGGGAAAATAATATTGTCTCAACTTAGACATCACCATGTCTGATTATCGATTAGTACGTCATGGAAGTTAGAAAGGAAGGATGCCATTTAAAGGTAATAAAACAGGCCCTGAATTTTAACACTAATCAAACAAGTTGTGTAAAMATGGATTATAATCATTCTCAATGGAAAATCCCCATTGAGAGTACTTTGGGTAGGGTTGCAAACTTTCTCCAAACTTTCCCAAAATTCCCARAAATGCTGTTTGGAGGATTCCTGGGATTTCTGGAAAACCAYGGAATTTGCGGGAAAAGATACCAGAATGTTGTAACCCTAGCCTCGAGAAACAGGCAGTTACACACTCTTACCTGATGAGGCCGGGCCTCTCTGTCCACAAAGTGGTCCTGATCGGTTCCCTCCAGAGCCTTGTACTGCTCTAAGTTCTGATCCATTTCCACATGCTCTGGGTTGGCCTGGAAATAGGTGTGGGCCGCCGCCGCTGCCTTGTCCAACTGCTTCAGCTATACAGGAGAGGGGGAGAGAGAGAGAGAGAGAGAGAGAGAGAGAGAAGAGAGAGGGGGAGAGAGAGAGCGAAAGACAGCGAGAGAGAGAGAAAGAAAGAGAGCGAGAGAGAGAGAAGGAGAGAGAAGAGAGAGAGAGAGAGAGAGAGAGAGAGAGAGAAGAGAGAGAGAAGAAAGAAAGAAAGCGAGAGAGGGAGAAAGGAAGAAAGAGAGCGAGAGAGAGAAAGAAAGAGAGCGAGAGAGCGAGAGAAGAAAGAGGCATGTGAGAAAGCGAGAGCGAGAGAGAGAGGTATTAGCACAGATATCCATGAAAACCACTACACATGAGCCAGCTGCACCTGGCTGACAAATAGCTGCTTTTAGCCAAACATAGCCTTTCCCAGGGTCAAATTCATTGCGCCACAGTTGGAGAAATAAACCACACACAGATAATATAGTCCTGTAGTCCAGCTGTCTCGAGCAGGGCAGTGTGGCCATGTGGAATACTTTGGTGTGGCCGAGGTAAGTACAGGACAGTGGAMTATATTAATGACAGTGTTCACCTCAGGAAGTGGAAGTGGAGACACACCCTAACCCGCCTCCTCATCACCACTCCCTTCACATGGAATATAGAGGATGGCACAGGTCTCACACCAAGATGATAACACCGTCTCATTAGAGACGAGATCGAGATCTAAGGACATGATCACTTCTACTGAAGTGGCCRCTTCAATTACCTGTAATCATCCCCCAGGCACTGACCACAAAGTCTTTGACAACATTTATGCTGACAGGGCAGAGACTGCAGAAGCAATCAAATGAAGTAAATGTGGCATATACCGTGCCATTCACAGTTTGGGTTAAGGCCATGACCTGACCTCACACATTTATTTGTACAAAATATAGTGTTAAGATTTAGGGTTGGCGTGGAATCTACTGCACTAACAGAGAGTGGCATATCACAAGCCACAGTTCGAAGAAGACCTTAAAACCAGTGCTGACTTGAGCATAAAAATACTCTTTCATTAAGTTATCTAGTTTGCAATATCAATGGTTCTGGCTGAGCAGGAGACGAGCAGGAGAGAAGAAGCGTGACTTTTAGAAGGACACATTGTTCCRGTTTACTTCCCGTCGGCATGGAAACTCACCATCCATTCCATCAATGTCACCCCAAATGATGGATTTGCTTCCTTCATCTGGAAACGTGGGAGTCATACATTTGGGCACATTAGCATGAAATAATTATCCCAATCCCAAGGATTTTCTTCCATTACAGAAAAAAATGCATCAAGAATAAACACAGAAGGATAAAACMGGGCCTSTCGAGCATCTTTGACTCCTATCAGWGGCCTCCCGAACAAGACAACACAGACGTGGGGGTGTTTGAGGAGAAGTGCTGTGGATACTGTACAGACCTCGGGGCTGCTGGTCTAAATGAGCTCATGGTAAAAATGGTAAAAGCCAGCTGCTGCTATTTCTCAGGCTTGGCAGCCTGCCGACGCAGTCTCCGCTAAGAAGTGCTCTGAACTCTCACTTGGGTTCCATGTTTTTAACGAGTCAACGACCTGTGTGACATTCGTTGAGGGATCATTGACTACAAGTAGGTCTGTTTGACGCTCATATTTACCCAGAAATGTAGTGGTCTTCTAATGGTTCTGGAAGACAGTAGCTCTTAAAATGTTAGGGCCAAAACCCTAAAGCTTTAAGAATGTTCTTGAAAACATGKTATTTCCATTGTTCTTTTGACAAATGGAAAAAACCAACGTTTCTTTCCTCTGAAATAGCCATGACACACTAGTAGGTCCCACACCACCATTTGGGGAACTGACTCAAAGGCTCCACAGCTGTTGAATATAACCAGACTAACAGCATCATTCACTAACAGCCCACTCTAATAGGCTAGCTGCAGACCCGAGCGCATTCCCACGTGCCGTGAAATGTGAGGTCTTAATTCTGCCTTCACAAGCGCCGCTGTACTTAGGACGCAATGTTTTGGCTCTACAGTTAAGAAGCCCATATCTCCCTCCCTCCATCCCTCRCTCRCTCTCTCCCTTCACAATAAAGGGTCGTAAAACCTCCAATGTCACTTTTTAATTCCCCTTTTTCGAACGTTTAACCTACCTGCCCGTGTCAGATAAGGAAACGCAGCTTAAGAGATTGGATGACAGCAAAAGGGAAAGGTATGGGTTTGCTCCAGCTCCTGCCGCGGCCTGTGTTGGTTGCGTGAAGAGCTCTCCGGGTGCTATCAGATCTGATCAAATCGCTGTCAAGTCCTGACAAAGCAAGATCTTTGCCAATCTTTCCCTAGGACATTCCCGGAAAAAACAACCACCTTTTCACAATAGCTCACATCAAGATGTGGCATGTCATGGCCTAAGAAACATGCCCAGGACAGAGATGGACAGACACTCAACATCGCAGGGATACAACAACACACTCCCAAGAGATTAGAAATGCTTCACAGACCTCTGTCTGTGTGGGAGCGAGGGTAAGCGAGAGAAAGAGAGAGAGACAGAGAGAGAAAGAGAGAGATTATGGTCAGTGGCAGCGGGCGAGCAAGCAGCAGAGGTTGCTTCCTGCTTAGCGTCCAAGGAATAAGTGTATGAGACAGTGAGCTCTGTCTAGCTGAGGATCTCACGTGGTGCAACGTTAGCTCCGTCTCGTAAGAAGGGAGGTGACTATATGACCCTGCTCATTTTAAATCCTTCCTATACTCGTTAAAAACAGGTGCTGGTTTGAATGGTCTGAGACCAAAGACCAGGCTCCAAGCTTGTAACTCCACTGTCAGCTCTAGGCTCTTTCCTGACTAGGAAGGCTGGCCGCAAAGTCCTTATCTGGGTGCTGTGCTGATCAACAATCTCCTCTCTTTTTTTCCTTCTCTTTTTGTGACGCAGCCACGGAGAGGAGCAGGGGAAAGAAAAGCTGTGTGGACATGCTTGGTTACCTCTGAAAGGCCAAAGAGCGAACTGGTTTCGACTACATTCCTGCACTGTCCACCTCTCCCCCGTGCTGCCCAGGCTGAGGCTAAGGACCTATAGGCAAGAGGACAGCCAGAGGGACGGTGGAGGCATTTTTGTGTCCCATCCAAATGCTGACCTCTCCACTTTTCCGGTAATCATGATGAATTCCGCTGGACTTCTCTCCYTCCGAGAGCTAGAGCCAAGGATGGGGCTGTGACGTTCAGGAGAGGGGCTGGGTGGAATCSAGCCACCTGTGGAGTGTCTAGGCCCACCTGCCGTTCTGCTCCACGACTCTCCCCAGTCCTCCCCCTAACGCCTCAGAAAGGCAGGGTCAGGAGAAAGGGGTATTAAGTCCAGCTGCAGCACAAACACAGCTGCGTCTCAGCACTGCCAGATCTATTGTCCCGAGACATGAGAGAGACTAGAGAGAGAAAGCGGAGGAGGATACTCAATCTGACGCATGACAGCAGCACACTGCCATCCGGCTTTGATCATGAGAAGCCACAATACCATCGTAAATCTGTGATCACAATTCTGCACAACCGTTAACGTTAGCAAAGTACCAAAAGTAACGTTTTTACAACTTTTTAAATCTACCTTGTGTGAAGTAGTTTCCTCTAAGAAAAACACAGTTTCAGAAAATTGTGCAATTAAATAGAACATAGCAAAGGGAGGGTGAAGGTTCGCTATGAAAACTGCAYTATAAGGACCTCAGGGGTATTCCATAGGCAACATACAGGACTGGGCAGCTGTGCTGAGAGACTCATTCTCTATAGTGATAATAGATTTACAGTGATACTCCGCAGTGCTGACCTCAAACATCCAGTGATGTCACTGGTTTATGGAAAGAGAAAATATCTGTGATGCTGGAGGGGCTAAGAGGAGACTGCCAGGAGTACAGTATCACACTGTATACTGAACAAAATTAGAAACACAACATGTAAAGTGTTGATCCCATGTTTCATGACCTGAAATAAAAGATAGCAGAAATGTTCCATACTCACAAAACACTTATTTCTCTCAAATMATGTGCACATCCCTGTTAGTGAGCATTTCTCCTTTGCCAAGATAATCCATCCACCTGACGGGTGTGGCATATCAAGAAGCTGATTAAACAGCATGATCATTACACAGGTTCACCTCGTGCTGGGGACAATAAAAGGCCACTTTAAAATGTGCAGTTTTGTCACATKACACAATGCCACAGTCTCAAGTTTTGAGGGAGAGTGCAATTGTCATGCTGACTGCAGGAATGTCCACCAGAGCTGTTGCCAGGGATTTAATGTTCATTTCTCTACCATAAGCTGCCTCCATTGTCGTTTTAGAGAATACGTCAGTACGTCCAACCGGCCTCAAAACCGCAGACCACGTGTAACCTCGCAAGCCCAGGACCTCCACATCCGGCTTCTTCACCTGCAGGATCGTCTTAGACCAGCCACCCGGACAGCTGATGAAACTCAGGAGTATTTCTGTCTGTAATAAAGCCCTTTTGTGGGGAAAAACTCATTTTGATTGGCTGGGCCTGACTCCTCAGTGGGTGGGCCGCGCTCCCAAGTGGGTGTGCCTATGCCCTCCCAGGCCCACCCAAAGGCTGCACCCCTGCCCAGTCATGTGAAATCCATCGATTAGGGCCTAATGAATGTATTTCAATTGATRGATTTCCTTACACGAACTGTAATTCCGTAAAACCATTGAAATGGTTGCATGTTGTGTTGATATTTTTGTTCAGTATAGTAAAGCATGACGCAAGCACTCAGATATTTCACAAAAAACATCTGCACACAAATCAAACCCCCAAATTAGTCAAAATATCCCCCCGAGGATGACATTGCAGGCCCAGTGCGAATAGATCAACTTTTTAAAGAGGGATTACAGCACTACCAAATAGCACTATGGAATAACATAACAAATACTGCCAAGCATATCACAATTATTTCCAATATCAAGCAGGAAGACTCGTATGGAAGAGTGATGTTAGATTAGCCACATCTTTAGTTTTTTTTMTTGTGACAACTCCTAGATCACAATCTCTACTACATGTGTCGGGGGTTGTCCCCCGCTGTGTTGAGTTGCCTTGGCGACAGTCCATTACCAAACATAGGACCCRGGGACCAGGTTGAGAAGGGGATATCTGAGGAGGGGTTAGGGGTAATGAGAAAACCACACTCTTCGAACAGATTCACTACGATGCTGATATAGACAGTCTACTTGTAGTAAGTTATGCAAAATAGATCAATTACTTTCAGCCGACCTTTCAGTTTACCGCCCGATCTTTGTTATCAACAGCTCCTTAAGACAGTAAGACTTTTCCCACAACTGTCACGCKCTGACCATAGTTTGCATTGTATGTTTCTATGTTTTGTTRGGTCAGGGTGTGATATGAGTGGGCATTCTATGWTGTATGTCTAGTTTGTCTGTTTCTATGTGTTTGGCCTGATATGGTTCTCAATCAGAGGCAGGTGTTAGTCGTTGTCTCTGATTGGGAGCCATATTTAGGTAGCCTGTTTTGTCTTTGTCGGTTGTTGGTGATTGTTCCTGTTCTCCTGTGTTTACTATTACGTGACTGTTARGTTTTCGTTCGTTTGTCGGTTTATTGTTTTGTTCGTCGTTTAAGTATTCTTATTAAAATGAATACTCACCARGCTGCATCTTGGTCCTCCTCTCTTTCGCCCGACGAAGAACGTTACAACAACAAAATATTCAATTTTCCCTTTCATATAAAAAAAAAATCAATCAATCAATACACACCAGCATCACCTGTTTACGCTTCAAAGCTAACAACCGTAACAACCTTACCATTAACCATCAGGCATCAGGCATCGAACACAGAGTCCTTGTATAGTAACCACATGTTTTTCCCCTCATGAATTTCAAAGGTGCACCTGTAATGGGGAAATAACTAGTGCCCAATACGCGCCCTCACTCTGTCCTCCCTACAGAAAACGAACCTGTGTTATAGCCCTAGTCGGGCCGCCCTGCCATTCTCGCAGAGTAAAAACCTATTGATGTGGGATCGGCGAGAAGCCAAGTCAAACGGCCATTTGCATGTTTCTCTCCCCATGAGCCTCACACTCACTTCAGAAATATGTAAATAGTGCAGTAGCCAGGTCAAAGACACAGCGGGGCTGTGATGACGAGCACGTATCCCTCCGACACAAATTGACCGGAGACAAGAGACAGGGGTCGGCGTCAAGGCTAGAGTCAGCAGTAATCACCAACCAGGCAACCAGCAACCACTGTCTTCCCACAAACTTGGAAGAACTGGGGAAATCTGGCAGTGACTGGCCTGCACACATATGAATAAAATCCCTAAGTAAGCTGCTTTCTAAAACACAGAAAATACCTTAGACTAGAAGACTCTAGGTCAGGTTCCCGAACTGGCAGGGTTCCCCCAATTTGGCCCATGGGTGGTTTTATTTGCCCCCCCCCCCCAAGATTTCTGAGCAAAGAGAATAATACTAATAATAATTGTAAAAAATTGTTGAGAATTATAACTGTTGGACATAAAATAATGTAAAAACACCAGGAAATCATTTTAATTTCGGAAATCTGTTCCCAAGAATTCCCACACATAATATAGAGACACATACAAATGTAAGCAAGGTTTGAAATAATTACGTTTTAGGCAAATATTATATSTGTTTGGGCTTCTTGCAGTCAATTTATTTGCAGTCTACAAATTATTTGTAGTTACTGTATGTTCCGGCCTTCCGACCATCCTCTCCAGAAAAAAATTGTCCCTTGACTGAATCTAGTTGATGACCCCTGCTCTAGGTCATTGGCAGGTTATAGGGTCATGGTTTGAGTTTTAGTACCCTGGACTCTAGAACAGAAGGCCAGAATCAAAGAGTGCCTTAAGCCTTAACTCTTGGAGACTGCTGGGGGTTTACGGCCTACCGGAGTTCTAGAGTAGAGCTTGTGGGTCTATAAAAGTCTAAGGTTTTGGATGCACACATACCATCACCTCTATGGATCTCTTCATTTCTGGCATGGAGATTGACCCCATTGAGAAAATGTACTTGTCTTCTACTTGTTTTATCGGAGGAATCATGCCGGGATTTACCGTATGCCAAAAGTCCACAGTACTGTATGCTAGGTCAGGACACAAATGGAAACAGCCAGCTTCCATCCTCATTCAGGCTAACAATTCAGGCTTCAATGGGGACCAGTAGAATAACAACACCCTAACTACGCGCTAATAGCATTTAGCGCCTGTAGTGCTTGGGGTGTCAAATGTATGCCCGTGGCTATTACACGTAGAAACATTTCTCACTGCTGCTATTAAACACCCGGCCTAGTCTGCTAAGCCTCCACTGACAGACGTTTGACCGTTGCGAAAAAGGTCTTTAAAACGATTACGGTTTCTCTCAAAGAAGTACTGTCCAGTGAGTTCCTTGGCCCCAGTACTTAGCATAGTACACATWCCAGCAGCAGATATGTCTGTATGATAACAACAGCAGCCAATAATGGTTTTAAGGCCTCGTAAGGGAATAGCTGCCAAGCACTGCTAACTAGGGTCAAGTTAGAAGTCAAACATCTGCCAGAGAACGTGTCTAAGAGGAAACGCCGCTTCGATGATATGCATTGTTTGATTTGATTGTTTTTTTTGTTGATGATATCCGTTATCTCTAAAGATGTAATGACCTGTGTTTATACATGGCCAGGCATAACCAGTAGGGCTATTCCATGTGTTTATATCGCTGAAGGACCTAGACTTTCTGGTATTGTTCTTGAGAACCTGCTGTCCTCAACTGTCTCTGAAATGGAAGGCTCTAGATGGAAGGTGACGAAATTATAACATACACTACCATTCAAAAGTTTGGGYTCACTTAGAAATGGCCTTGTTTTTGAAAGAAAAGCACATTTTGTGTCCATTAAAATAACATKAAATTGATCAGAAATACAATGTAGACATTGTTAATGTTGTAAATGACTATTGTAGCTGGAAACAGCAGATTTTTTATGGAATATCTACATAGGCGTACAGAGGCCCATWATCAGCAACCATCACTCCTGTGTTCCAATGGCACGTTGTGTTAGCTAATSCAAGTTTATCATTTGAAAAAGCYAATTGATCATTAGAAAACCCTTTTGAAATTATGTTAGCATAGCTGAACTGTTGTTCTGATTAGAGAAGCAATAAAACGGGCCTTCTTTAGAATAGTTGAGTATCTGGAGCATCAGCATTTGTGGGTTCGATTACAGGCTCAAAATGGCCAGAAACAAAGTACTTTCTTCTGAAACTCATCAAGTCTATTCTTGTTCTGAGAAATGAAGGCTATTCCATGCAAGACATTGCCAAGAAACTGAAGATCTCGTTCAACGCTGTGTACTACTCCCTTAACAGAACAGCGCAAACTGGCTCTAACCAGAACATAAAGAGGAGTGGGAGGCCCTGGTGCACAACTGAGAAAGAGGACAAGTACATTAGAGTGTCTAGTTTGAGAAACAGACGCCTCACAAAACCTCAACTGGCAGCTTTGTAACGGTCGTCATATTCGTTCTCCTCCTCAGACGATGAGGAGCATGGATCGGACCAACACGCAGAGTGGGTAGTGCTCATGATAATTTATTAACTCGAAACTGAACACTAACATGAAACCAAAATAACAAAAATGAATACAACCGACAACAGTCCCGTGTGGCACGAATACAAACACGGAAACAAACACCCACAAAACACACGTGAAACCCAGGCTGCCTAAGTATGATTCTCAATCAGGGACAACGATTGACAGCTGCCTCTGATTGAGAATCATACCCGGCCGAACACAAACATCCCCAACATAGAAAATCACACATAGACAAACCCACCCAACTCACGCCCTGACCAACTAAATAAATACAAGACAAAAGAAAACAGGTCAGGAACGTGACAAGCTTCATTAAATCGTACCCCCAAAACACCAGTCTCGACGTCAACAGTGAAGAGGCGACTCCGGGATGCTGGCCTTCTAGTTGCAAAGAAAAGCTATATCTCAGACTGGCCAATAAAAATAAAAGATTAAGATGGACAAAAGAACACAGACACTGGACAGAGGAACTCTGCCTAGAAGGCCGGCATCCCGGAGTCGCCTCTTCACTGTTGACGTTGAGACGGGTGTTTTGCGGGTACTATTTAATGAAGCTGCCAGTTGAGGACTTATCTGTAAAAAATGTGCTTATCTGTCTGTAAAAATGTGCTTTACTTTCAAAAACAAGGACATTTCGAAGTGACCCCAAACTTGTGAACGGTAGTGTAGTTTCTCCAGTCAAGTCACAAACAACATGAAACAGACCGGCGCTCTACATTCTTTCCACGCATGACGTCATCAGACAACAGTCTATCATCACCTATTGACATTGCATTGATTTTCGCATACATTCCAGTCATCTCTTAGGTCACTATGTAACGTGAATACAATAAGATATACTAAATCTAGACTAGGTGTATCGTATAATGTGTTATAATATTTTACTGGTCTGTAAACACAGTGGTTATTTACTGATTAGGCTGGGCCAAGAAAGAGTTGAAGGTTGAGTCCAATTTGGACTGGGGTTTTGCTTAGCCATACAGGGAGGGAAACCACKGAATATCTATAGTATGGTAGTCAGATCAAGAAGATGTTGAGGTCTAGTTGCTATGTGTGTGTGTAGACCAAACATAAGTTTAACATCTTAGTTGCTTAGACACAACATCGGGAGTGCTTAACGGCAAATTTTTTTTGCAAGGAAAAAGTAAAGGAGAGGCAGTAAATATATTAACCCATTTGGAGAGAATGGAACTGATCATGGCACCTTGAATTAAGGTACTTTTCCCACGACTTTAAAATCAATGCCCCAAAAACGTAAGTAGATTAACGTGTGGCTAAAAGCAAACTGTAACAATAGGGATAAATGTGATGTAGCCTGTTCATACATCGCAAACCTTGTTCATAGTTTCCACTGTAAACCTACTGGCTTTGATGGATGCTGCCTGAACGTTTGGGGGGAAAAAGAGACTACTGCTTGGCACCTTGATAAAAGCATCTGGTGAAACATCCAAGAAAACTARCACAACCATTCAACAGTGTGTACTGTAAATCATCAACAAATGGGAGTATGATTGAATCTCCATTTGCCCAGAAATCAAATTGGAAATACACTCACTGGTGCTTTAAACAAACAATTTATTTGTATAAATGGGCATTACTAGCTGTAGTAGCTGTCTTCTAGGCAGGAGTATTTGGCATTGGGAACCCCAACTATAGGAAAATGTGTAAATGTTCAATTACCTGACGTGTTAGAGTATACTAGACAAGGGATTATGTTGTAAATCTATAAAACGCCTTCTTCTCAGCTCATTTCAGTTCAAAAGTAGGGGAGACTGTAACGGGGGACAATTGTCAAACCTTGAAAAAAGCTAGAGTGATGAAACTCACAGTACATGCACATTTAGGATTTCTCCCTGCTTGAAAAGTTACCGTCAAATATCTCACTATTTTCAAATTTTATGGGCAAATGTTTGTTTTTTAGGGTTGAAAGTAGTTTTTTTTCTCCCATCGGCTGTATTTTCCTTATACTGCCCTGAGCATTAATGTCCAATAATTCAAAATAGCAGAATCTTCATGGCTAAACACACTATTGTTCTCTTTTTTCAAGTTTTTATTTTTTAAATGTAATTTATTACACTCATATAACAGTAAATACAAATCCATAAGTATACAACATATTAATGGATAGGAGCAACAAAATTAAAAAATAAGAGTAAATAAATGTCAATCAATCATGTCCTGCGCGTCTTAAAGCGACTCAACCAATGAGCAGAAATATTTGAGCCAAATTATGAAAACAAGTGATTTTAACTTGATTGTATGAATCATACATGAATTATACAAACACTAACTCTCCAGCCTTGGGGACCAGTAGAGTGTCAAAGAAGTTGTAAACAGGTATAATATAGGCACCATCAGACTATTCAGATGTTTTAAGAGGAAACGAATGGCCATGCACAAACATGTGCGTTACTGTTGTTATAGGTTACTAGTGATGGGAGGAAAAATTGTAGTTACATATCGCAATATTATTTTTGGACAACATTATATTGTTGGATATTTGACTCCAAGTATCAATTTCTATTGTTCATCCTATAGCTTCTTATCAGTCTTCTTTTAAAATAGAAAGACAATATTTTATCAGCACTTTTATTTCCCTGACTTCACATGCTCTCTCGTCTTTTTGCAGCGTACATACACTGAGTATAACAAACATTAGGAACAACTTCCTAATATTGAGTTGCGCCCCTACCCTCAGACCTCAGAACAGCCTCAATTCGTCGGGGCATGGACTCTAAAAGGTTTCAAAAGAGTTCCACAGGGATGCTGGCCAATGTTCCTTCAAAACATTTTTGATACTGAGCAAATTTCAGGTCTGCTGAACAAACTTTAACGTTCAGCGCACGTTTACTGTGAACACCCGCTTTAAGTTACAGTTTTAACTTTAGGCTACTGTGGCTATGTGATCATAATGTAGGCCTACCAGAGTGGCCTACCATTCAAAATAACGACCTACATTCCATGAGACTTTTGAAAAAAACAAACATGCAGGGTGTTGAAATTAATCCTTCAGACACGGAGACTGAAAATGTTGTTGTGTTGTTTGATGCAAGAAAAGACTTTACAAAATCAAATGCATTATTATTCCAATACCATTATTACAGAGAATCAGACAAATTATGCTACCCTCTGCCTATTGGCTAATTCGCTTATTCAAGCCTGTCTCAAAATACAACAGTGCCCTTTGAAGACAAAAAAAAWGCTATTTACCTGACTCAAAGATGTCTAGAAATGTATATGTTTTGTGCTCTTGTAGGAAGCCCTCGCTCCCCTATTGCTGACTACAAATTATCTATAACTGGGCCAACAACTCACTAACTAACAAAGGATATTAACAAAATGTGAACACGTGGCTACATGCAGCTCTCGCTTTMATCTCAAAACAAGCGCATCTACTCACGACCGCTCATGCTGTAAACACAGTCCAGTTCAAAGTAAATGGCACAGATCCATATATTGCAATGGTCTATTTGCATATAGGCCGACTGAAGCTCTGATTGTTTATGCCGCACCGGTCTGTGTAGAGTAGGGGCTGAGTAGTMCGTGTCAATGAAATAGAATCCTACTCCAATGCGTTCTGCCTACAACAAAATCTCTTGCATAGTTCGTTTTGTTTCGGTATGTTGCATTGAAAGTGGCTAATATTGGGTTGATTCGAACACAATTGCCACAGTAAAGGAAAACGTTCACAGTGTTAACAGGGAAAACTCTAGAACAGTGGTCACCAACCTTTTCTGAGTCAAGATCACTTTGAGTCAAAATGCAGGCTGAGATCTACCGCTRCAATTGTTTTTAACATGATTTAAAAAACGTAATGCAACATCCTTAATGCAACATCAGTAATGCAACATCCTTCTTTTAACCTGTGTCCTCCCCTTCATCTACACGGATTGAAGTGGATTTAACAAGTGACATCAATAAGGGATCATAGCTTTCACCTGGATTCACCTGGTCAGTCTATGTCATGGAAAGAGCAGGTGTTCTTAATGTTTTGTATACTCAGTATATAGTGATTGGAACACATGAGGTTGGTGGCACCTTAATTGGGGAGGACAGGCTCGTGGTAATGGCTGGAGCAGAATAGGTGGATGCCGTTCCATTGATTCTGTTCCGGCCATTATTATGAGCCGTSCTACCCTCAGCACAGCCTCCTGTCGTTTGGAACATCAAATCAATACATATAGAATAGTAATTTATATCGTATCGACACCTAAGTATTGTGATAATATCGTAATGTGAGGTCCCTGGGAATTCCCAGGCCTTTTGATTACGTACATAGAAATACACACATTTCTTGGCAAAATCATTACAGTTGAAGTCTGAAGTTTACATAAACCTTAGCCAAATACATTTAAACTCAGTTTCACAATTCCTGACATTTAATCCTACAAATTAAATGTAAAAATTCCCTTTCTTAGGACAGTTAGGATCACCACTTTATTTTAAGAATGTGAAATGTCAGAATAATAGTAGAGAGAATGATATATTTCCGCTTTTATCTCTTTCATCACATTCTCAGTGGGTCAGAAGTTTAAATACACTCAATTAGTATTTGGTAGCATTGCCTTAAAATAGTTTAACTTGGGTCAAACGTTTAGGTAGCCTTCCACAAGCTTTCCACAATAAGTTGGGGAAATTTTGGCCCATTCCTCCTGACAGAGCTGGTGTAACTGAGTCAGGTTTGTTGGTTTCCTTGCTCGCACACGCTTTTTCAGTTCTGCCCACACATTTTCTACAGGATTGAGGTCAGGGCTTTGTGATGGCCACTCCAATAARTTGACTTTGTTGTCCTTAAGCCATWTTGCCACAACTTTGGAAGTATGCTTGGGGGCATTGTCCATTTGGAAGACCCATTTGCGACCAAGCTTTAACTTCCTGACTGATGTCTTGAGATGTTGCTTCAATATGTCCACATCATTTTCCTTCCTCATMATGCCATCTATTTTGTGAAGTACACCAGTCCCTCCTGCAGCAAAGCACCCCCATGCTTCATGGTTGGGATGGTGTTCTACGGCTTGCAAGCCTCCCCCTTTTTCCTCCAAACATAATGATGGTCATTATGGTCAAACAGTTATATTTTTGTTTCATCAGACCAGAGGACATTTCTCCAAAAAGTACAGTCTTTGCCCCCATGTGCAGTTGCAAACCATAGTCTGACTTTTTTATGGAGCAGTGGCTTCTTCCTTGCTGAGTGGCCTTTCAGGTTATGTCGATATAGGACTCGTTTTACTGTGGATATACATACTTTGTACCCGTTTCCAGCATCTTCCCACGGTTGTCACATTCTGACCTTAGTTCCTTTGTTTTGTTTTTTGTTTTAGTATGGTCAGGGCGTGAGTTGGGGTGGGCAGTCTATGTTAGTTTTTCTATGATTTTCTATTTCTGTGTTTGGCCTGATATGGTTCTCAATCAGAGGCAGCTGTCAATCGTTATCCCTGATTGGGAACCATATWTAGGTAGCCTGTTTTCTGTTGGGTTTTGTGGGTGGTTATTTTCAGTCTTTGTGTGTCTGCACCAGACAGAACTGTTTTCGGTTGTTTCTTTGTTGTTTTGTTATTCAGTGTTCWGTTTTGATMATTATTAAATATCATGAACACTTACCACGCTGCACCTTGGTCCTCACCTTCTTCCACCGACGACAGCCGTTACAACGGTTCTTTGCTGTTGTTCTGGGATTGATTTGCACTTTTCGCAACAAAGTACGTTCATCTCTAGGAGACAGAACGCGTCTCCTTCCTGAGCGGTATGACGGCTGCGTGGTCCCACGGTGTTTATACTTGCGTACTATTGTTTGTACAGATGAACGTGGTACCTTCAGACGTTTGGAAATTGCTCCCAAGAATGAACCAGACTTGTGGAGGTCAAAAAAATATTTATGAGGTCTTGGCTGATTTCTTTTGATTTTCCCATGATGTCTAGCAAAGAGACACTGAGTTTGAAGGTAGGCCTGAAATACWTCCACAGGTACACCTCCAATTGACTCAAATAGTGTCAATTAGCCTATCAGAAGCTTCTAAAGCCATGACYTCATTTTCTGGAATTTTTCAAGCTGTTTAAAGGCACAGTCAACTTAGTGTATGTAAACTTCTGACCCACTGGAATTGTGATACAGTGAATTATAAGTGAAATAACCTGTCTGTAAACAATTGTTGGAAAAATTACTTGTATCATGCACAAAGTAGATGTCCTAACCGACTTGCCAAAACTATAGTTTGTTAACAAGAAATTTGTGGAGTGATTGAAAAACAAGTTTTAATGACTCCAACCTAAGTGTATGTAAACTTCCGACTTCCAACTGTATGTCTATGATAAGATTATAATTCATAATAATGAATGTTTTTGAAGTTAAGTGAATTTGGTTTATTTTTTAGGTGTTTCATTTGACCCCAGCTCTTGTGACAATTGCCCGTGGCACAAATTTAACCGTCCGGATTTAAAATCAATATTCAATAAAATCTTATGTACAGACATATAAATGGTATGAATGATTTGAAGACATATGTACGTTTCTTATATCAAAAAATGTCTGGCCTCGTTCGACCAATGGAGTAAAATACAGAAACGGTTACAATTGCCCCCAGTCTCCCCTACATTGTGTCGATCCACATCCACTGTTTGAGGAATGCTTTAAAATTCCTACGAACCTGGAAAACAACTTCTGTGCCTTGTCACAGATGCAGCGAAGGGTGTTTCCACCTGTAGATCGCTCATTCCCTGGCTATCAATTTATATCAAGTCTGTGTCCGATCAGTTGTTCAGCTCACTTAGACAMGGGTCAAAGAGAAATCTCTCTCTCACACCCATAGTACATACAGTACACGGGGCTAAAGAGTGCTTGTGACGTGAGTGTGACGCTAACAAATACACCGTTCCGTCAGGCGCCTTTCAAAACAGTGATTTTCATTAAGTCCGTCCGTTAAGCTAATGAATTAAAGCACTTTCATGGTACAACTTCACAAGGAGCACAGAACGTCAGTAGGCTACTGTACATTGAGTCTGAATAAGGCGCTTGATCACCTCTGCTGACTGGTTAAACTAACCAGACGCGGGCTTGTTTTTCCTCAGCCGCTAAAGCACACAACACTTTAAGACACTGGCTCTCCACTATAACTCACACCAACACCGACCAGGAAACCAGCCAGCCAGCTGCAGTGTATATTTCATAGGCTGCAACACGGCTAGCGCATATAACAAGTCTCAATGAAAAACACGTTTGTGCTGCTAAGAAGGGGGAGTGTGTGAGGGGAACTTTCCTATGTGATGTCATAGGTGAGCTTTCTGGCCTACCTTGAGCTTTCAGCCCCCCCCCTCCATCGCTTCTTACCTCACCCTACCCTTCTCTTCCTCGCTATGTCCCCTCCCTGTTGACAGCTCTGCACACTGCTCCCATTCTGGTTATCTGCGTCCCACCCTGGGCCCAATGCGTGGTCATCCAATAAGGTAATGTCTGAGGAAWTCCTAAAAAAGCCTTGTCGGCCGCCTGCCACATACACAGCCTCTTTCATTAAGACAAGACCGCTTGAGGACACGGGAGACGGCAAAAGAGGCTGCAGCGGCTGGAAAATAATCCAACAAGACTGTATGTTGAAAAGAAAAGAAAACAATGGTGGGATAATCTTGCCGCTGTACACAGGAGCAGGGTGGACTTCCACTGGGTAGTGTAGAGCTTCCCTGGCTGTGTGGTCTGGGCCGGCTGGTTTTGATTAGAGAACACGGAGGCTCCCTCACAGTGGTCGGAACGCAGAAGGGACCCAGAGTGGGAACAGCGGGCCGTGGCGGAGAACGTATTAGCAAACTAAACACAATTCGTGGCCATTATGATGAATCTCAGATGCCAGTCCCCTGATGGAAATCTGTGTTTGGACAGATCTAAAATGGAGATGCTTATTATGCAGTGCAGTAGTACTCTGMAACTGGAACTGGTCATGTGGGTGACATCCTTTTCCTCAGGAAGGTGATTGGACATGACAGACCACTCACTCCGCTTCTTAGGACTATTGAGTGAAGCCTCCTTGGAGTGGTTGTCAAATCAGTGACAGTGAAAGACTATCCCTTTCTCCTCAACCATCCTGAGGCAACACCAGCTACTGTATCCTCAGCCAACCATCACTCACTGCCTGCAGTCTMCCCCCGTTCTCCTGCACCGCGCTGACACACAAGGCCTGCTTTGTGCTGGCACCCTGAAAACAGAGGGTGTGTGAGGCGTGAGACGAAAATGGGGCTTCAAACGTCCTCCTCGCACTTCTCTCACGTGCCCTCCTTCCCTCCTTCCCTCCTTCCCCATGTACAATAACACTCTCTCCTTTCTCCCAGGAGCGTCTAAAAACAGGCCTGGTCGCCCCCAGTGTTATTTTTAAACCGCTCTTGCCCGCAATTTCAAACACCTGCGGTTTTCCACTGGAATAAAGCAGCCCTTTCTGTGGAAAACGTAAAACATCGTAAAACGTAAAACACCCCCCCCCCCCAAACTTGCCAATATATGCATTTTGTCCCTGTTGGGCTGTGTGTGTGTGTGTGTGTGTGTGTTATACAAAAATCATGAAAAACATTTAAGCAAAATCCCTGAAGTAATTATACACTCAATTGTACAGTCCCATTTCATCGAAACAATTACGGACGGACCCCTCCGAGGCATGTGTGTGCGCGTGTGCCCAGACAATGCCAACATTCATCCAGCTACCCGGCGTTCGCTCTGTCCCTCCCAACCCCTCTCCAGAGAAATATCAAATGCAAAATGTATTTGTCCACGTTGAAATCAATCTGCTCACYTAGTTATGAAGGAGTTCTTGAAAAGACAGACGGGACACAGCCTGCAGTATTAGGCATATCCATGGGAAAAGGTTCACTGAAAGGAAACACATTCAAGACACATTTGGAATCCTAGATGAATTTGAGGCATATCTGACATGAATGGGTCATTCACATGGACCAGCTGTGCAAATTGTTCCTATTTTAAAGGGAGAGCAGATCTTCGAGACCCTCGGTTACAGTATGCAGCACATGCGTGACTTGCATGAAACACAACMTTTTCTGTAACTTTTCCTCCTACTTCCCTGAACGTTGTAAGTGGATCTGCACTTAAGAATATTACCATTAACAGTTCGAGCAAGAATGATCTTTGCTTGGGACTTGCGTCAGCATCCAGTCATCGCGTCAGCATCCTCAAACTCATCAACACAGTGTGCTACTGGGCACCACAAGTCACAACCATATCGGAGCAGAAAATGTATTTAATGAGATGGTCAAGACTCCTACAGGCACAGCTCCGAATTCAAAACTCAATATCCATACTGTGACGAAGATCTGTGTCCATGCTCAGGGTTAGGTTCAGGACAAGACCTGTCTGCTCCTCSCTTAATCCTTAAAGCAGCCCCCCGCGCCTCTCTGATTCAGAAGGGTTGGGTTAAATGCGGAAGACACACTTCGGTTGAACCTATTCAGTTGTGCAACTGACTAGGTACCCGTTTTCCCCTCCCCGTTCCCTACAGCAAATCCCTCAATAGATCCCATCTCATTTGTACATGTATAACCTTTCACTAAATGTCACGGAACACTCAACAATGAAATCTAGACARGCCTAACCTTTTTCCAAATGTCATGGAACACTCAACAGTGAAATATAGACTTGTCTTCCAAGAAAGTTTGCCCTATGGCAACAGAAAAGAAAGGTTGGGTGGTTAGTGAATGGGTAGAGATYGACACCATCCAAGGACTGGATGTCAATCAATCGTCTCAGATTGGTACAGATGTAGGATCAGCTTCCCCTCCCCAATCCCAACCCTAACCATTTGTGGGGGAAATGCCAAACTGACCCAAGATCAGCGTCTAGGGGCAACTTCCCCCTACACGACAGGAGAGGGGGCCATTTGTATCTCATGAAAAGGAATTGACCAGCCACACTCGACACCCACAATAGTACAACAAAACTAAAATGGCCACCCTTGCTTAGAGGGAAATTATGTAGGCCAAAGATCACGTGTTTAAGACAATAACACATCCTGGGTCAAGGATTATGTCTTAAAATAAGGTAAACCCTCACAGTGCTGTAGGAGAAATGGGCTTTCACTGAGAGTCCAGAATATAGGTGTGTCTTAGAATGCGCAAGTGCATGTGTTTCCATCTGTTCGTGCAATTAGGTGCATATGTGCTTCGCAAGGTCAGGAGCTCACATTGGCCCTTTCCCTTTGATGTGACATTGATGTGATTGGCCGGGAGCAGTTGGACAGTCCTGGGTCAGGGGTCGTGTCAGTGGCTGGCTGACGGCCTCATGGTGAGATGTCCCGGGCTGTTACTCTGTGGCCTGCATTCCAAATGCAGTCAGGGGGCCAGAAGGGGAAGCCCCACAAGGGGTTTTAAGATTCCCCTCCCCCAATCCTCACCTTAACCGTTAGTGGGGAAAATGCAAAACTGACCCAAGATCAACGTCTTGACTCTGGAACAAGTCTCTGCGAAAGGAGCTCAAGGCCACATGGAATGGACGGTGTTATAGATATGTGGTAGTAGAGCAGACGCCCGAGGACACACACTTAATATGTTGTGAAATCTGTTATGAATGTATTGTAATGTTTTTAAAATGTATAACTGCCTTAATTTTNCAACAAGACACAGGGATGAAGTTAGCTTTCTGAAAGCTCCGGGGGAGGCAGAGGAGATAGCAGTTTATCAAAACATTCAAAAGATAAAACTCATCCAACATGGGTAGGCTTAGTTAGATAGTTGAACTTTGGGCTCTCACAGTACAGCGGTGGACTTAAATCATCATATGATGCAAGATGCTCTGTACAATTTTAGCTCTGCACTGAACGTGTACCATCTTGAAAACGTAACTGCTGATATGCACTATTTTGGGGGATTGTACCAACAGCGGAGGAATGATTGTTTTGGAGTGAACTATCCCTTTAAGTGTTTGCGTGCTTGACGTTTCTCTTTATGACTATATACACAGATCAGTGAAATGGAAGAAGTCCATTATCGTCCAAGACCCTTGGCCGTGTTTAATAGCCGTGGAAACACAGCAGGGCTATGCTCTCCTCATATCTTATTTCACATCCTCCCCCGACATCTTGTAAAACCAGGACAGTGCTGGGAAGGTTTATGTGGAGGAGTGTCCTTAATAAAAGGCCATCTCCAGCCTGGACTCGTGCCCAGTCGTCGGAGAACTCCAGCACCTATTGTGCAAAGGAAGCATCTCAAGTGGCACCTTATTCCCTATATTTTGCTATATAGCATCTACAGATTRAATAATATGGCGTCTTAAAGGAGGCCTGGGTAAGGCCAAAATGTCATAAATATGCCAACTTTTAGTAATTATTTCTCAATTATGCTTTTAGATACAAATGTCAAAATATATGTCAACAATCCGTCCTCCAAAGGAATATTCTATGGATTACATTTCACGAAAAAAAKCAAAATCAATATTTTGGCCAGGGCCCATAGTAGTGCACTATGTAGGGAATAGGGGGGAATTTGGCACTCYGCTCAGGTCACATACACCAGGACTGGTTTGACTGACGATAGGATTCTCAGTACAACATCCGTATACTACACGACGGGGTAAGAGACTGCGGCGAAAGGGGCAAGAGGGGGAGAAACGGTTACGGTCACACAAATATATATCCTTCATCTCTCGGGTGTCTCTRTCCATTGACATTCACCAAGGAATGACAGGAGGGATGGTTCAGCTGATGTAACTGTGGAAAGAATCTCTTCCTGAGGGGCATTAAACATCATCAACATCGGCAGCTCTAAGGCAGTGGTTCTCGAACTCCTCYGGGACCTCCAGACGTTTCACAGCCCTGAACTAGCTCCGCGCTTGCTCACCTTAAGGGCTTGATAATTAGTTGAGCTACTGACACAGCATGCTAGCAAGAATCCAGGCCAACTAATAGCACAGAGGATGGTTGACATGGGTTAGACCTGTCAGTTTGACGGTCAGCCATTAGCACTTGTACCAAAGGAGATGATCCAGTTTTAAGTTTTGCCTTTCTTGTCTTCCAAGAAAGTTTGCCCTATGGCAACAGAAAAGAAAGGTTGGGTGGTTAGTGAATGGGGTAAGGATGGAACACCATCCAAGGACTGGATTGTCAATCAATCGTTCAGATGGGTACAGATGTAGGATCAGCTTCCCCTCCCCAATCCCAACCCTAACCATTTGTGGGGGAAATGCCAAACTGACCCAAGATCAGCGTCTAGGGGCAACTTCCCCCTACACGACAGGAGAGGGGGCCATTTGTATCTCATGAAAAGGAATTGACCAGCCACACTCGACACCCACAATAGTACAACAAAACTAAAATGGCCACCCTTGCTTAGAGGGAAATTATGTAGGCCAAAGATCACGTGTTTAAGACAATAACACATCCTGGGTCAAGGATTATGTCTTAAAATAAGGTAAACCCTCACAGTGCTGTAGGAGAAATGGGCTTTCACTGAGAGTCCAGAATATAGGTGTGTCTTAGAATGCGCAAGTGCATGTGTTTCCATCTGTTCGTGCAATTAGGTGCATATGTGCTTCGCAAGGTCAGGAGCTCACATTGGCCCTTTCCCTTTGATGTGACATTGATGTGATTGGCCGGGAGCAGTTGGACAGTCCTGGGTCAGGGGTCGTGTCAGTGGCTGGCTGACGGCCTCATGGTGAGATGTCCCGGGCTGTTACTCTGTGGCCTGCATTCCAAATGCAGTCAGGGGGCCAGAAGGGGAAGCCCCACAAGGGGTTTTAAGATTCCCCTCCCCCAATCCTCACCTTAACCGTTAGTGGGGAAAATGCAAAACTGACCCAAGATCAACGTCTTGACTCTGGAACAAGTCTCTGCGAAAGGAGCTCAAGGCCACATGGAATGGACGGTGTTATAGATATGTGGTAGTAGAGCAGACGCCCGAGGACACACACTTAATATGTTGTGAAATCTGTTATGAATGTATTGTAATGTTTTTAAAATGTATAACTGCCTTAATTTTSCTGGACGCCAGGAAGAGTAGCTGCTGCCTTGGCAGGAACTAATGGGGATCCATAATAAATACAAATKAGCTGTGACTGTGMTTGTCCACTACGTCTAAAGTGGCTTTCTCTCCTTGTCTCCTCTCCTTCATCTGCACTGATATGAAAGAYCTGGATAGGMGATGTCTAGGGCATTGGTTTCCCCTTTCCATTCTTTCAACCTACAGTGAGGACCAAGGAAAGGAGACAAGGTCAAGAAAGGCACCTTAGATTATTGAGGTTCACCCAATAACACTGACAGACGTCATCATTGAGGCAGCAGCGGAGGAGATTGACAACCACCCAAGAGCAAGCTGGCATTTTTTTTTTTTACCTTCATTTAAACAGGGAGTCACCATTGAGACCAGAGTCTCTTTCGCAAGGGAGCCCAGCATATACAATTCATAAGACAAAATCGAATCAACATCAGATACAATGTAAAACAAACTAAAATACAGCACAACACAAATATTCAAGAAAAACAGTTACATTCCTCAGTAAGAAGTTTCCTAACCAATTTTTTTAATTGCCAAGCGGCACCAGAACATCCAATTGTAATGTATTCTGTAGTTGGTTCCAGCAACGAGGTGCATTAAAACWAAAAAACGGATTTACCTAGTTCGGTGGACACCCGAGGAACCCCGAAGTGATCTACGGGACTTAATGAGMACCAGCCAACCTTTTGGTACACGATGCAATGTTGAGTATTAAAACTGTCACCAGTGATAAAAACAAAATGGCGCTATGCTAGACGACATCTCCTAGCAGCGGCACCCTCCTTAAACCACTAGCCTAGCCGTAGATCCATCCGTCTGCCTAAGGGGCAGCTTCCTATTTTAGACCTGCATAWCTGAAAGGATGATGTCATGGCCCTCGCATCGCTTGACGACTAGTTACAGGGTCTTGGTGTTGGTTTGGGCCTGTTATAGAAAAGGGAAGGGTGATTATTTCTCTCTTCGTGATGAAGGGAAAGTGCTAGCAAGTCTAGGAGGGGATGGTGGGAGCGCTCAGTCATTAAGTTGTTTGTGGTTGTGTCGTAGGACATGGACGGAATGCGAACGTGATGCTCTGGCTCAAACTTGTAATTTCGGTGACATCGCTTCCGCTTGTCATTGTTTCCATGGTTAAGTTTGTCACGGGGTTTTAAATGTATACAGTAGGGTCCTTGATTTGATTTGGGTTATTGAGTTATTTTGCATGTTCTAAAAAATTGGGAAATWATATTATTTTATACTAATTCAACTGCTCAGAGAAATAGATTGTAATAAAATAAAAATGTTATTCACAATTATTGGCACCCCGGTTTTCAATACTATGTTTAATAAGATTGGAGAACACAATTCAAACCACAGGTTTTCAATGGTGTTTCAAGTCCAGACACAGAGATGGCCATTGCAAAATGTTATTTTGTGCCAATTAACAGGATGTCACATATCTCAGGGTATCGAATGAGTCCATATCCGGCCCATTCTAAATGAGATTGTCTAAATGAGTCTCTCTCTCTCTCTCTCTCTCCTCTCTCCTCTCTCTCTCTCTCTCTCTCTCTCTCTCTCTCTCTCTCTCTCTCTCTCTCTCTCTCTCTCTCTCTCTCGCTCTCTTCTCTCTCTCTCTCTCCTCTCTCTCTCTCTCTCTCTCTCTCTCTCTCTCTTCTCTCTCTCTTCTCTCTCTCTCTCTCTCTCTCTCTCTCCTCTCTCTCTCTCTCTCTCTCTCTCTCTCTCTCTCTCTCTCTCTCTCTCTTCTCTCTCTCCTCTTCTCTCTCTCTCTCTCTCTCTCTCTCCTCTCTCTTCTCTCCCGTTGGGTACTGGAAACATGAGTCGCTGTGCTTTTGGTGGGATCTAACCACCGTCATCAAACTCTCCTCCCTTCGTGGTCGAATTGATGCAAAGAAACCGCGGCTGAACAGTTTGTTTGTGTGTTTAACTCTGCCTGTAAACACGCTGAATGATTCAGAATCCATTGAAGAGCTTGAACGATTCATTGACGAGAGATACTTACGAACTCAAAGAAACATGTCGCTGGTTTTGGGAGGATTCAAACATTGTTAAGGACAACCAACCCAATCAACAAAACAAACCAAAACCAGGTTGGCCAATAGGTATCAACGATGGAACCAAACCATCCCCTAGTAAGAGGGCGCGTGTGGCGAGGTTTACTGATATAGATGTGGACTTGTTCAAATCCATCAATGAAAGGCTTGCCAAACTTGCTATCTTGGATATATTACGAGAGGACTTGCATTATGTGCCAGTCTAGAATTCAGCCAACGTCAGATTGATAATCTAAGGAAAGAGAACATGGCGCTGAAAGGTACTGTAGACTCTATTCATAGCAAGGTGGAGGTGGTGCAAAGGGAGAACAAACAACTTAAAAGAAACCTTGCTTGATGTACAGTGTCGATCAATGCGGAACAATCTAATATTTTCAGGGATAACGGAGAATGACAACAGCAGAGGCTGTGAGGACACAGTCCGAGACTTTATGTCAACTCAACTAAAACTGCCCACTGATGTTGTGCGTAATGTCACTTTCTCCAGAGTTCATAGAATAGGTAAGGACTCTGGAAATAGGCCACGGGCTATTATTGCATGTTTTGACAAATTTAAGCAAAAGGAAATGACGAAGAACATAGGCAGAGAACTCAGAAACACAGATTTTGGAATGAATGATCACTTCCCCACCGAGATCAATGAAAGGAGAAAAAAACTATATCCCATCATGAAAGAAAAACGTTGCCTGAATCAACGAGTCTCCATGGTGATGGATAAACTTTATATCAACGGGCAATTGTATCGGGACTCTGGAGTAACTCCCTGGCTATTTTAATGTTCAA
Source organism: Salvelinus sp. IW2-2015 (assembly GCF_002910315.2). Taxonomy (NCBI): domain Eukaryota; kingdom Metazoa; phylum Chordata; class Actinopteri; order Salmoniformes; family Salmonidae; genus Salvelinus; species Salvelinus sp. IW2-2015. Next base: position 5,212,376 of record NC_036856.1, on the reverse strand, counting down.
ATCTGAGTTTGTGTGTTGTAGTGTATCATGACAACTTCAACTATAATGAATACATGCACTATTGATCTRCACTTGATAAGGAAAGGGCTGCATATGGCTCAGGTTAATGTATGTAGCCTTCCTAACAAAATACATGAGGTTTTTAACTTGGTCAACATTAATAATATTCATATTTTGGCTTTGACCGAAACACATTTAGATGCATCTGTAAATGATGGGCAAATGAACATTCAAGGATATAGTCTACTGAGAAGAGACAGGAATAGGAATGGTGGGGGTGTAGCACTGTACATTCAGAATCATATACCTTTTAAGAGGAGGTATGACCTTAATGTATGTCAAGTAGAGGCACTATGGGCTCAGGTACATCTGCCTCGCCAGGCACCCATATTGGTAGGATGTGTGTATTGACCTCCTAGCTCTAAGGTGTCCTATCTGGATGACTTATGTACTGGGTTTGACCAGGCCACAGATAGCAACAGAGATGTATTTATCTTGGGTGTTTTTGATATAAATTGGAAGGATCACAATAAWTKGAAAAGAACAAAATTGATGAGATATGCCAAGAACTGTGGTTTGAAACAAATGGTTAATGATACTACTAGATCATCAATTAAGTTGGGTCATCGTTCAGATACATGCATTGATCTGATTTTCTGTAATATACCATTGCAATGCTTAAAAGCCAGATCAATGACAGTGGACTGGACAGACCATAATAGTGTGACCATAACCATGAACACCAAGGTTCCAAAGAAACCCCCACGGATTGTGGTTAAGAGACATTTTAAAACATTTAATCATGAGCTATTTCTAAATGATTTGGCTGCTGTACCCTGGGAGCTGATTTATCTAGAGGATGATTTAAATCACGCTACAGAATGTTTTATTGATTTGCTCACTGAGGTAATGGACCATCATGCCCCTTATAAGAAAGAGTACAGTTGGTGCTRGTCCATCTCCATGGATTGATGATGAACTGGGTGAGGCTTTTTCTCAAAGAAATATGGCAAAAGTCTTAGCAGCCAAGTCAAAATTAGAAATTGATGAACAGAATTATAGAACATTACGTAATTATGCAGTTAAATTGAATCGAAAGAAAAAAAKGTTTTTACAACAATGCTTTTATTGATTCTAAAAATMATTCTAAAAAGGTATGGAACACAGTTAAGGGCTTACTTGGTACATCTATCTCATCATGCCCATCTAGTGTGGAGGTTGACGGGAGAATAATAACAAAACCAGTTGATATTGCCAATCATTTTGCTATTTTTTTTAACAAAGAAAATGTATTTACTGAGCAACAATGTAAACATACATTCTTCCAAACAAGCTATTGTCCAATGGATTGATGATCATATTATGAGCAACAAGATCTGCTCTTTTAGTCTGCAAACGGTGTCAGTGGAGGAGGTGTTAAACCTATTGAYGTCATTACCTGATGGTAAATCTACAGGTTATGGTCTTATGGACAATTTTTTGCTTCGCTGTGCTGCTCCCCAGATTGCAGTTCCACTGAGATACATATTTAATTGGTCACTGGAAAAGGGGATGTTTGCAAATGTATGGAAGCATGCAAAACTGTGTCCTATTCCGAAAGACTGCAAAGAACCCATTACTCCTGCCAATAATCGACTAATTAGTCTACTCCCTACACTCAGTAAGATATTGGAGGGTATTGTGAGTAGACAAATATGGGAGTACATGGAAAATAATGATCTGATTACAGCCAATCAGCATGCTTATCGTAAAAACCATTCCACTACCACTGCATTGGTTGACATGACTGACCAGTGGCTCAATGCTATGGATAATGGCAAGTTTGTGGTTGTACTATTTTTAGATTTCAGTGCAGCATTTGATTTAGTGGATCATGAAATAATTTTGATAAAATTAATGCATTATGGTTTTAAGAAGGTAGCATTGAATTGGGTACAGTCATATCTAACTGACAGGAAACAGTCCACCTATATCAATGGTTCATTTTCTTCCCCTCATGTGTTAAACTGTGGAATACCGCAGGGCAGCTGCCTTGGGCCCCTTCTCTATTTAATATATACCAACGACCTTCCCTATGCCTTAGCTGAKACTCAAGATACTATATTTGCAGATGATACTACAATTTATGCAGCAAGACAATCGGTTCAACAGGTACAGCAAGCTTTACAAGGAGATTTGGAGAATATTAGGGAGTGGGTTTGCCAAAACAAACTTGTTTTAAACAGCAAGAAAACCAAAGTTATATTGGTCTTTTCCACTAGGAAAAGGCCAAAACAACATGGGATACAATTAAGTATGGGAGGAGTACAAATTGAAGAAGTGGCAGAAACCAAAATATTGGGAGTGCAGCTAGACAATTGCTTATCATGGTCGTCTCAAATAACTAATCTATGTAAAAAAAAAAAAATTATTAAAACAGCATGCATAATCAGAAGGATAGCTAAATATTTACCAGGAAAAATTCTTCAGCAAATAACACAAGCATTAATTGAGAGTCAGGTGAACTACTGTTCTGTGGTCTGGGGAAATGCATCATCAAGTGAAGTTAGGAGCTGCAGAATGCACAGAACAAAGCAGCAAGGATTGTTTAAGGTGGAGATATGGTTCTTCTGTTGCAGTCATGCGCAGTGTTCTTGGTTGGTCATCAATCGATAAGATAATTGAAAGGAACATGCTTATTTTATTTCATAATATACATCATTTAAAACGGCCAAGTTCTATTCACAACGGTATTCAGTTGGTAAGAGACAGACATTCCGTAAATACTAGGAATAGATTGTCCACCATCTATGCGTTGTCCAGACAGAAAAGAGAAATAGGCAAAAGAACATTTCAATTTAGAAATGGAATAAATTAACTGAGCAAACCAGAAACCTTTCAATATATAAATGTAAACATTATTTTAAAACGATTTAAATATAATACATAGAAATGTTGTGGGACTATAGTAGATGAAGAATCAATATTTTTTTAGATTGAGTATTTATTGGGTCATTATGTTAGTATATTATGTATGTTTGTAATAGTGTGTTATATGTGGAAATGTGTTCGTATTATAAATTGTATTTTAATGTTTAAGGACTCTTGGAAGATTAGTACAAATGGGGACTAAACTATACTAAATATATATCTGGATGTCATAAGGTGAATGCACCAATTTGTAAGTCGCTCTGGATAAGAGCGTCTGCTAAATGACTTAAATGTTAAATGTAATATTAATGTCACGCAATAATTTTTTAAAACATACTGTTTTGCCACGAAGGTCTACAGTAGCCTCAACATCACTCTGTAGGGTAGCACCATGGTATACAGTGCATTTGTAAAGTATTCAGACCCCTTCGCTTTTTCCACATTTTGTTACGTTACAGCCTTYTTCTAAAACGGATTAAATAAAAGTACATTCCTCATCAATATACACACAATTCCCCACAATGACAAAGTGAAAACATGTTTTTAGAAATTGTTGCAAATTTATGAAAAAATTTAAAACAGAAATACCTCCAACTGCTCGTAAATGCAAGTAAAACTAAATGCATGCTCTTCAACCGATCGCTGCCTGCACCTGCACGCCCGTCCAGCATCACTACTCTGGACGGTTCTGACTTAGAATATGTGGACAATTACAAATATCTAGGTGTCTGGTTAGACTGTAAACTCTCCTTCCAGACTCACATCAAGCATCTCCAATCCATAATTAAATCGAGAATCAGCTTCCTATTTCGCAATAAAGCATCCTTCACTCATGGTGCCAAACATACCCTCGTAAAACTGACCATCCTACCGATCCTTGACTTCGGCGATGTCATTTATAAAATAGCCTCCAACACTCTACTCAGCAAATTAGATGCAGTCTATCACAGTGCCATCCGTTTTGTCACCAAAGCCCCATATACTACCAATGAATGCGACCTGTATGCTCTCGTTGGCTGGCCCTCGCTTCATATTRGTCGCCAAACCCACTGGCTCCAGGTCATCTATAAGTCTTTGCTAGGTAAAGCCCCGRCTTATCTCAGCTCACTGGTCACCATAGCAGCACCCCACCCATAGCACGCGCTTCGGTCACCCTCAAAGCATATTCCTCCTTTGTCCGCCTTTCCTTCCAGGACTCTGCTGCCAATGACTGGAATGAATTGCAAAAATCACTGAAGCTGGAGACTCATATCTCCCTCACTAACTTGAAGCATCAGCTGTCAGAGCAGCTCACAGATTATTGCACCTGTACATAGCCCATCTGTAAATAGCCCATCCAACTACCTCATCCCCATATTGTTATTTTTTTTCTCCTTTGCACCCCAGTATCTCTACTTGCACATTCATCTTCTGCACACCTATCACTCCAGTGTTTAATTGCTAAATTGTAATTACCTCGCCACTACGGCCTATTTATTGCCTTACCTCCCTAATCTTACCTCATTTGCACACACTGTATATAGATGGTTTTATATTGTGTTATTGACTGTACGTTTGTTTATTCCATGTGTAACTCTGGGTTGTTGTTTGTGTCGCACTGCTTTGCTTTATCATGGCCAGGTCGCAGTTGTAAATGAGAACTTGTTCTCAACTGGCCTTAAAAAAAAAAAAAATAGACAAACATTGGCAGTAGAATGGACTTACTGAAGAGCTCAGTGACTTTCAATGTGGCACCGTCATAGAATGCCACCTTTCTAACAAATCAGTTTGTCAAATTTCTGCCCTGTTAGAGCTGTTCCGGTCAAATGTAAGTTTTGTTATTGTGAATTACACAACGGGTGGGTTTAATCTTGGATGCTTATTGGTTAAAACCGTGTTCCAACCGGTGTCTATTCCACAAGTTACCACTGGCTAAATCTATGATGTTGAAATTCCCTCCATCTCACTGCGCAATCCACTGTCTCATCAGCCCAGCCAGGCAATTTATACACTATATCTCCACTATAAAAAACTTCTAGACATTATCTCCCATTTCTTTTAGACTAGCATTTGATTTTCAACAGTGGAGATTTGTAAAAACCTTGCTGTGTGTCTCTGACATTTGCAACCTTGTTTCGATAGTGAAATTCGATCTCCAGCTGTCCCATAGTAATGAACGTGTAGMGGTTGGGAGTCGGGACGAGACAAACAGGCAGGCAGCTTTCCTCAGCCAGTCGAAYTCATGAATCAGCTGGCATAATTTTTATGGATACATACAAAGAAATGTCAATAGAAAACAGTTAAAACAAAACGAAATGCAGCTAGTTTGCAGTCTTTCCAGCTTCAGTTTGAAGTGACTGTTGTTCAGAGGAGCTAGCCAACAACACAGCTAACACAGTGTCCTGGCGAAAATGCGCATAATTAGCTCATCGTTATGGATAAATAAAGTCACTAGAAAACAGCTTAAAAAACACAAATGAAGCTACTTTGCTGTTATTCTGGCTGCACTGTTTGAAGTAAKTGTAAGTTAGCCATAGTTGGATGAGATAGTATGAATAAATTCATCCAAATTATGTTTCTAATGACAATATGTCAATCATTATCGGAATATTTTGGTAACCGTTGTATAAAAGTGATAATGCCCTCATAGGATATATTGGAGGATATATTGTCACGGTTTGCCGGCCCTCGGCGAACACCCGTACCAATATATCCTCCAAACACCGGTTTCTCTGGCATTATCACTTAAGTGGAAACATCTAGGAGCAACAACAGCTCAGCTGCATTTTGGTAGGTCACACAAGCTCACAGAACGGGACAGCAGAGTGCTTAAGCGCGTAAAAATCGTCTGTCCTCGGTTGCAACAGTCACTACCGAGTTCCAAACTGCCTCTGGAAGCAATGTCGGCACAGGAACTGTTCGTCGGGAGCTTCATGAAATGGGTTTCCATGGCCGAGCAGCCGCACACAAGCCTAAGATCACCATGCACAATGCTAAGCATCGGCTGGAGTGGTGTAAAGCTCACTGCCATTGGACTCTGGAGCAGTGGAAACGTGTTCTCTGGAATTATGATTCACGCTTCACCATCTGGCAGTCCGACAGACGAATCTGGGTTTGGCGGATGCGAGGAGAACGCTACTTGCCCGAATGCATAGTGCTAACTGTAATAATTGAGTGGACGAGGAATAATGGTCTGGGGCTGTTTTTCATGGTTCGGGCTAGGCCCCTTAGTTCCAGTGAAGAGAAATCGTAACGCTACAGCATACCATTACATTCTAGACGATTCTGTGCTTCCAACTTTGTGGCAACAGTTTGGGGAACGTCCTTTCCTGTTTCAGCATGACAATGCCCCCGTGAACAAAGCAAGGTCCATACAGAAACGGTTTGTCGAGATCGGTATGGAAGGCCTGCACAGAGCCCTGATCTCAACCCCATCGAACACCTCTGGAATGAATTGGAACGCCGACTGCGAGCCATGCAAAATGGCCCAACATCAGTGCACGACCTCACTAATGATCTTGTGGCTGAATGGAAGCAAGTCCCCACAAGCAATGTTCCAATATCTAGTGGAAAGCCTTCACAGAAGAGCGGAGGCTGTTATAGCAGCAAAGGGGGGACCAACTCCATATTAATGCCCATGATTTTGGAATGAGATGTTCGAAGAGCAGGTGCCAACATACTTTTGGTCATGTCATTTATTTCCACCAGACTTGTAGAGCTATTTTTTTTAGGTGAAGGAGTGCATTCTTTTATTGTTATGACATCATCATTTCTCTAATCAAAGTTTGTAGCCTACTGACAGATGTAGCCTATTGAATATAATTGTAGAATAGGGCTATGCATAAAATTCATCATTCAACCGCAACATCTGTCTATGCCCACACATATTGCCTCAATAAATATATGTTTAATACCCTCAAACACCAAGTGAGGCATAACCTAATTTCAAAACAGGCCATCATCATTGTTAATCATGAATGATAATTCTTTACGTTTTACCCGGTGAAATGTCCGAACTGCATGTCATCTATTTGATCTCAATCAGTTTCATGGCCATATGCATTTAGGTCTCCTCGAATGACTGTTTCGTGAARGAATTAAAGCGGCTGGTGTTAACTAACTAGTAGCTTTTATCGAAGGCCTATTTTGTTTCAGTCAAAGCGTATATCCTGCCTAGTGGCGTGTACGCTGTTGAGTTTTGGCCTCAGGAGGAATTTCTGGGACTAATCAGCTTCAGATAAGAAATGACTGGGGAGGTGTTTTTGGTGTAACATATTATCGACCTACTATGCTACAGCATATGCTATTATATTCAGTTTGGTTATGTAAAATACGAATGAATCATTGTGACCTGGCGAGACATTGTTTCAGCTCTGAGCTAACTTTACTAAACGAGCATCATTGTGAGAAGTGATAATCTTCTATTTGTAATAATAATAATAATAATAATAATAAGTGATGAGTAGGACTATTTGGTGTAGGCAACAGATCTTTATGAGGGTTATCTAAATTGATCTGAGTGCCATTAGAATCGTGGTGTAGGAAAGGACAGCACCGTAACCAAGTGGTCACATATCGTTCTAGGTTCCACTGCGCTAGAGGTTGTCCATGGTGTTTTCGGAACATCAAGGCAGACACGCGGTGAATTTGGATCCTAGATGTCATTGGTGTGATGATAAGGTTCATGCGGGGGATCTGTTTGTCTGCATACGCAATAGAGGTGGTTTCTGTAAGCTTAGCACTCGGACGGTAGGGCGAGTTCAAGTGTGTCGTACATGAGCCCCAAGTCCATAACAAACTGTTTTGAGGACAGACGTTTTACATTAGCAACCCCTGGTAGACTTTTCTGTCTGTGGCCCGCTCAAATGTCGGATTTGGCCCGCTCAAATGTCGGATTTGGCCCGCTCAAAGCCTCTGCACACACGCCTAGTTATTCATAATTTGCGCCACCGCCAGAGAGAGAGAGAAGACGGGGAAGAAACCACCATTTACCTACATATAGGCTGCTATAGCCTACATATTTATTCAGTTTGTTATTCTATAGTTTTCATGGAATTTTTGTGGTAATTAAATATAATTGATTCATATTTTTASKAGCTCTGTGTATTTTCMAATTGAAAAAAAGCGAGGGAGTGCCGTTCCCCCGCGCTACAGCAGCACCACGTCCCTGATTTCCACCCTATGAGGTTGGAATAATACTGTGACATTTTGAAAATGATGATAATGCSCTTTTAGTGTAAGAACTGTTTGAAAAGACTGCCTGAAATTTCAGCCTGTTTTGGTGGGAAATTAGTTAATAGAACAATAAGAAGGAGAGTTACAAACCGATCTGCCAATAACAGTTTTCCACACCCAGAGAGTCCTAGCAAAATGTTTATATAAATATATATATATATAGTTTTCTTTTGTCTAAGCAAAATTCATGTTTGAGAAATTTCTCTTTGCTAAGAAGCTGTTTAAAAAACATTGCTACCCAGAAATGATTTGATATTGAGATAAAGACTACTGCATTGGACCTTTATCCTTCTATTACAGATGAGATGGTCTTTACATATGTGACGATTGTCCTACATACTAGTATGTCCTCTGTCACAAGCTAAAGTCTTCCCTGATTATGCACGTCCAGACATTGATTTAACACACGTCTATTAATGGGAAGCACATTTTATTGAATGTTATCGATGAGGGGATATTTATAAATATCATTTATATTTATCATGTGGAATATAATACCTGAATGTGTTTGTATGCCCTTTTCATACCTGTATTGAAGTTGATTGTCAATTAGGTAATTGGTAGGGTTTGTGATGCATTCTGTGTAATGGGTATTGCTACAAAAAGCATGTCATTTCTTTGTTTGTTTGACAAGACAGTCAGATAGCGTGCATGGTCTTATATCTATATCTATCTACTTTTTTAATCCCAGCCCCCATCCTCGCAGGAGGCCTTTTTGCCTTTTGGTAGGCCGTCATTGTAAAAAATAATTTGTTTAACTGACTTGCTTAGTTAAATAAAWAAAAATGTTTTAAACTGTAAACAAATATTTGAAGCCTGTGGTTTGTTTTCAGAGATCTCTGTGGTAATATGATCCAGTTTGCTGACCCTAGAACATGGCACGAATGCTTTCTAACTATTTGGACGTTCTCTCTTCAAATGTGTCTCCCTCCTCAGCTACCAGCTCTCCCTCTCGGGTGTTTTACTGCCAAATCTCACAATACTCCTTGGGATCTGTTCCTCCAAGAATCAGACAATGGAAACTCTGGCACTCGCCTCTCCTCCTTAAAAGCATTCCCAGAGCTATGAATGTGTCTATAAACAATGGCCATCGCCATTTTTAAGATAGTTTACAGCGTCAGCTTTGGCCATAAGGGACTATAAAAGTATTACAGGAATCTTGATATTTTCCGTGAGAGAGAGGTCTCAGTTTCAGCTCTTGCCCCAGAATATACAGGGGTATATGAGGAAGTGGTTTGGCATTACATGGCAAACAGGAGGTTGGCAATGACACATCTGTTCAGTGTAAAACAAGGCKTGCGTCCCAAATGGCACCCTATTCCCTATTCAGTTCACTTAGTGCTTTGGTCAAAAGTGGTGCATTATGAAGGGAATAGGGTGTGATTTGGGAAGCAGCCAAGCTCTTTCTGGCTGCTGATGTGGCAAATGTATAGACCGCAAACATTCCCCACTGTTTTACATTCAGACTTTTAAAATGGCATTGCTCATGCAAAATCCTTGCATATAACAACCCGACTTAACACAAGGTTGTGTGGCAGGACGAAAACAGGACGACTTCAAGTTGATGAATGTCGCTTAAATATTTATATTCACCTGATCCAATTGGCGCATAACACACTTTCCCTCTGAACATCCACCGCTAAGACTGCACAGAACGTGCTCCATCATTTAAAAAAGTCTCTCTCGGCGACACACGAGGAATGTTATGGCTCTTGAGGTAGCACCCTGAAACAACAACTGCATGTGTCATGTTCTCACTAGATCGCTTAAATTTAAGACATTTTCCACCTGACCAAAAGGATGAAATGCAAAATAGCGGTCATAAAAATGCTGAAAACAAACATCTCGACTACTGAGATGGCTGAGGCCTGTTGCCAGGGCTATTTATACGGTCATTAAATGAGTGTGTGAGGCCTGGTGCCAGCACCACAGGGAGAAAAACCAGTCAAAGGCTTGCTTTCACGCGCAAAGTCTGTCGTTCCCAAAAGCAATGTTGCGGTGAAGTCGTGATTCATCATTAAACAACATTAAAGGGTTTCCTGAAAGGCCCAACTTTTCTCTGATCCTGAAAACCCCAGCCCCCGGTCCTTCTGGTAACTTTGAAAGTCTTTTTCTGTGTCTTTGTGTTTAAATAGCTCTCTGACAGACATATTGGACACTGGGGATTTGAACAGGACAAGCATGATTACTGATATCCTAAAATACATCTCAAGCTTTGATGTGCTTACAGGCGACAACACTTTCAAACACTTTATAAATAATGGAAGGCAAAATCCTCCATTTTGACAGTTGCAATTATCATCAGCCAAATTAGGATCTGTGCTTATACACGTGTCTATTCTGAGTGTGTTACAAAAACACCATGACATGAGCTGAACTTGGAAACAGAACAGTGGGCAGTAATTGCTATCCCAGACCAACTGATGACACACAGTCATTCACAAGCATCAAAGAGAGAGTAACCATCCGCCATAGTCATGTGATCCCAAAGCTTTTTCCTTTATCGCTACCGTGATGTGACGCGTGTCTGTGATGTAAAGTAACAGTGTACACGCGTGTCTGGTCTTACTTTGTACTTAACAACAAACGTCTGGGGAAGACACGCAAGGCTTCCTCGCTCGGCTTCCATGTGCTATCATCGAGCAGGCCCTCCTGACTACAAGGTGCGAGACCGTGTGACCCAGACGAGAACACTCTCGCCCACATGTGACTTCCTTTTCTGTCAGAGAGCGAGAGAAAAAGAGAGGGAGAGAGAGAGAAAGAAAGAGACAGACAGACAGAGACAGCGAGGCAGAGAGTGTGAGAATGAAAGAGAAATATTCTGAATAGTTTGTTCAAAAGTTCAGCATCCATCGTCATCCACCATAGAGTCCCAGACTGGTATTAAACATGGTAAAAGTCTCAGTTTGATGGTGAGTCTGGAACACTGTCCACCCAAAGCTGTTTAACCATAAAACCCATAGTTGAGAGCGTGACTCAGCGAGTGGGTTAGACTCGGCTGGGATGGGCAGACATAAACAAACTAAGAGAAGAGACTTCTCTAGGTCTGACAAATAGAAATGGTCCAACAACTCCCAGCAGAGAGGAGGGAAAGATGACAACTACAGGTCAGGGAGGTCAGAGTTCACTACGCCCAGCTGTTTAACAAGCAGCTGTGAAGCAGAAGGACTTTCTCTTCTCATGTGCCCTACGGGCAAGTAGTTCTCCAATACACTGTGCTCAAAGGTGTTAATTGCTCCCGAGAAAGGCCTGCCTGGTTGATGCAAAGCAGAGCCGCCCCCCAATGTCATCGCTGTGCTAATAACCTGAGCCATTGCTAACTGAAATGTGAACTGAACAGCAGTCTTTTAATAGTGCCTATTTGACCTGCCTCGAGGGAGGGAGCACCCCCGAAGACACGTTTTTAATTGAGMTGATAAARGATGGTAAGATCACTGAAACAAAACACTTAGTCTAAATCATCGGGCAGCATTGTCTAATGGCCATATGGAAACCAATTTTGGGGGCATTGAGCAAGGCCAGTCAAGTCTTCGTCTGAACTAGCAGGCAGAGGTCAATGTCAGAGAGAGTTTACGGGACGAGATGCCAAAATACACTCATCAGTTAAGGTTTACATCCGCCGTTCTGTCATAAGTAAAGGGTTTTTGTTGGGAAAAATGTGCCAACTTGGAAAAAACACTTTTTTGATTGAAGACCCTGAGTTCGTTTGTCATCAAGCCCACCAAGTCCAGGGTTTTCCTCATCCGTCACCGGTAGAAGCTGGAAGCGATTGACTTCAGGCGTGGCCTTACAACAGCGTTAACATAAATCACTCCCCCTTTAAACGAGATGTGCCAGAGAAGACACTCTCGCGGCAAATAACTCTTCCCCTTTTCGACTGAGGAACCCATCCAAGAGAAATGTCCAACTCTATAACATGAAGAAGAGTCTGGCAAGAAAATCAAACCCAAGTGAAATAATCCACAAGATTTATGATCCTATACGACCATAGGCAATAGTTTAGTATTAAAGAAAAATATATCGGTTTAAGGCCTATTGTGAAAACTATTAACCAGACAAAACGAGGACTGAGTGAAACCTCTGTTTCTTTCAGCTACTGTATTGATCTCTCAGATCTACGAGTAAAAGAAAAACAGAGCGAAAGGAGTGAGATATGCAGATGGGATCCWCCCACTAAGTCATGACAAGGAGAGTTGTCCGTACCCAGGGGTCGAAAGGAAATCTCCAGCAATCCCAGGCAGGCTGGAGGGAAAAAACTACCAGGCCGTCTCACACAAAGCAGTCTGGGTCTGGGAATCTCACACCACCACCGCCATAGCATCGCCACCACCTGGCTTGCAGCTTGAGGAGGCAGAGCCAGTAACAGGGTTCCTGAAGGGAGATTCTCCATAGTTTCTCCATACAATAACAGGCAGGGGAGGGCATAGAGAGTAAATTAACAACTCAACTGTGACTATTATTTGTGATGGGATTGAGGCACCAGTGGCTTTGGAAGAAAGTGTATCCCCTTAACTCCTTGAGTAATGATTGACCTCACTTCCTCTTCGGGCAACAAGGGAGTGGGTCAAACGTTCGCCTCAGCATGAACCCATCAGGTGGCTCCACTCGGATCTTCAGTTCTTGCCTCCCGTCACAACTCGAGAAGAGGGGAAGTGGCGCCCYACAGCCACACATGCAGCTACCTCCATTAGGTCCATTCGATATGCTCCTGACCAGTAATCATACACAATATCCTGGGATGTCAGAGCTACATTTCTAAAAAAACAAGTTTTCACTTTGTCATTATGGGGTTTTGTGTGTAAATGGGTGAGAAAACAAATATATTTAGTCCATTTTGAATTCAGGCTGTAACACAACTAAAAAGTCAGTATTCATACCCCTTGATTTATTCCACATTTTGTTGTGTTACAGATAGAATTTTATTTAATTAGAATTACCATTTACACACAATACCCCATAATGACAAAGTGAAAACATGTTTTTAAAAATGTTAGCAAATGTATTGGAAAATAAATACAGAAATATCTTATGTACATAAGTACTCACAGCCTTGAGTCAATACATGTTAGAATCACCTTTGGCAGCGATTACAGCTGTGAGTCTTTCTGGGTATGTCTCTAAGAGCTTTGGATTGTACAGGCTTCCTTATTTTCACGCTGTCAATTAGGTTATTATTGTGGAGTAACTACAATGTTGGTGATCCATCCACAGTTTTCTCCAATCACAGCCATTAAACTCTGTAACTGTTTTAAAGTCACCATTGGCCTCATGGTGAAATCCCTGAGCAGTTTCCTTCCTCTCAGGCAACTGAGTTAGGAAGGACGCCTGTATCTTTGTAGTGACCAACGTGTAATTAATACCATGCTCAAAGGGATGTTTAATGTCTGCTTTTTTACCCATCTACCAATAGGTGCCCTTCTTTGCGAGGTATTGGAAAACCTCCCTGGTCTTTGTGGTTGAATCTGTGTTTTGAAATYCACGTCTCGAATGAGGGACCTTACAGATTATTGCATGTGTGGGGTACAGAGAAGGCAGTCATTTGAAATCATGTCAAACACTGTTATTGCACACAGAGTAAGTAAATGCAACTTATTACGTGACTTGTTAAGCAAATGTGTACTCCTGAACTTATGTAGGCTTGCCATAACAAAGAGATTGAATACTTATTGACTCAAGACATTTCAGCTTTTCATTGTTAATGAATTAGTAAAACTGTCAAAAAACATAATTCCACTTTGACATTATGGTGTATCGTGTGTAGGCCAGTGACCAAAATCTGAATTGAATCCATTTTAAATTCAGGCTGCGACACAAGAAAATGTGGAAAAAGTCTATGGGTGTGAAGGGTTTCTGAAAGCACCGTACGTCTCCCCACAGCTTTCACTGCCAAGCAGTAAGCAGTCCTGGGGTCCTGATCGTGTGTGGCACGGAGAACTAATAGCAGGGAGCAGCGCAGTCTAAATTAAATAATCACAGCAATAAAACTATGCGGCTTCGCATTCCGCGGCTAACGTCATTGGAAAGAAACGGTCACAATGGGAAATGCTATGTGACAGACTGGGGAGTACGTACGGCCTATGTGCTGGGAGCAAGGTGAGTTAATGACTAGCAAGAAGTGTACAGTAAGAACAGAATCTTCCAAAAGGGGGTAATTCCCAAAGAGCATGTTTAATTAGAGGGAAAGGCTGACAGATAAGTGCCCTACCTGTCTGCATCCTCAACTTTCACCAGGCACTCCACACAGCCGTGTCGGGAGTAAGCTATAGTTACAACCTTCCATAATATCTGCCCTTTGTCCTGGGGCCCTGGGGCGGAGATAGCTGTTTGTTTTGAATGTGAGTTTTCCATACAGAGCCGCAAAAGCTGTAAGTGGTGGGGCTGACAAAAGAAACCTGAAGACACTCCTGAGCCCTTCAAAGCTTTACCTTCATTTCTAAATCTCAACCAGGTGATGGTAAGCGATACTCACCCTTGGCAGCTTAGAGGGCACAATATAATAGAGGAACCGATCTCAGATATATAGGCAAGAGCTTTCCCACTGAGTTGTAACACTGCTTTGTGTTCTTGTACGAAGGGAGTGTTCTTAGTTATGAAAAGACCCACACAAAAAAAGAGACATACCCCTCCACCCTCATCCAAAAAAAGCTTAGCCAGATGGTGGTGTTGGTTTCTAAACCTTGTCCAAGCCCAATTGAGTCGCAGTAAGCTGAAGGGCACTGGGAAAAGAGGGTGAACTGAAGGAGAGGGCTATTATACCATCCAGAAGAGCATTCCCAATGGACAGGGTGCCCTGATTGAAAACACACAGGTCATAAGTTATACAGGACATAAGTTACTTTCCCAACACTCTGGTCATTTTCACTTAGGATGTGGTGGGTAGAGAGAGTTCCTGATGCATTGCTCTGGGGTCAGATTTGTTTTGTGGCTCACGGCTGTACTTGGATTCAGAACCAGGTCTTAAGGGGGGTCTTTTCATCCGGAGCCTCTCCCTAAAGCCCTCAAGTATCAAATTCCTCACTCACATAARCCCGGCTAACCTATGGCACATGTCATACTGTAGGCTAGGTGTGTGAAAATACTCGATCGATATTGCAACATCTGAGGTCAGATGATACTGAGTGTGACTTTGCTTGGTGCATGGACTTCCCATTACAGAGGCTTTCTGCTTGGCTTCCCACCACAGGCAGCCTGAGCCCAGGCAACCTGCTTGCCTGTAGCCTTAAGGCAGGTCACTGCCTTTTCAGTGAGCTCAGAGGATACAGAGAGAGAAAGAGCACATAGTTGTTCCTCCAGGCAGCACTGTCTTGACATTTAAAGTAATGTGATTGATCATTTTTTCTCCTTTACAATTCAATTGGCTGAAACTCAGGCGCATTCGTATGTTTTTATGCACATAAAAATTCTGGTGATTTTCCACGACTCAAATGAAGAATGGAGCTTATATTGACACAACAGGGGCTGTTAACAGGTGAGGATGTAATTGTAAGTTTCGGGGTTCCTCAAGGTTCCGTTTTAGGACCACTATTGTTTTCACTATATATTCTACCTCTTGGTGATGTCATTCGGAAACACAATGTCAACTTTCACTGCTATGCGGACAACACACAGCTCTACATTTTGAAGAAACATGGTGAAGCTGTCACGCCCTGACCATAGTTTGCTTGTATGTTTTATGTTTTGTTTAGTCAGGGTGTGATCTGAGTGGGCAAAAAAAAAGCCCCAACTTTTTTCACCACTTTTTTCCATCTTCGTAACATTGCAAAAATCAGAACATTTTTGTCCAAAAATTATGCTGAAAAGCTAATCCTTGCTTTTGTCACTTCTAGATTAGACTACAGCAATGCTCTACTCTCTGGCTACCCGGATAAAGCACTAAATAAACTTCAGTTAGTGCTAAACACGGCTGCCAGAACCCTGACTAGAACCAAAACTTTTTTATTTTTTTTCAATTTAAAGTTTTATTAAGTTTTCTTGTTTTTCAATCAACCAACAAAACACATTCCACATTCACAGATGTGAAGAACCAAAACATTTGATCATATTACTCCAGTGCTAGCCTCTCTACATTGGCTTCCTGTTAAGGCTCGGGCTGATTTCAAGGTTTTACTGCTAACCTACAAAGCATTCCATGGGCTTGCTCCTACCTATCTCTCCGATTTGGTCCTGCCATACATACCTACACGTACACTAAGGTCACAAGACACAGGCCTCCTTATTGTCCCTCGAATTTCTAAGTAAACAGCTGGAGGCAGGACTTGCTCCATTTTCATGGAATGGTCTGCCTATCCATGTGAGAGACTGTCTCGACCTTTAAGTCCTTACTGAAGACTCATCACTTCAGTAGGTCCTATGATTGAGTGTAGTCTGGCCCAGTGGTGCGAAGGTGAACGGCAAGGCACTGGAGCGACGAACTGCCCTTGCTGTCTGCCCCCGAGGGCTCGTGTGGTGGAGGAGATATTTGTGGGCTTTACTCAGCCTTGTCTCAGGGTAGTAAGTTGATGGTTTGTTGATGTCCCTCTAGTGGTGTGGGGGCTATGCTTTGGCAAAGTGGGTGGGGTTATATCCTGCCTGGTTGGCCCTGTCCGGGGGTATCTTCAGACAGGGCCACAGTGTCCCGCGACCCACCCCTGTCTCAGTCTCCAGTATCTATACTGCAGTAGTCTATGTGCCAGGGGGCTAGAGTCAGTATGTTATATCTGGCGGAATTATCCTATCTTATCTGGTGTCCTGTGTGAATTTAAGTATGCTCTCTCTAAATCTCTCTCTCTCTCCCTTCCTCCCCTCCAGGAGGACCTGAGCCCTAGGATCATGCCTCAGGACTACCTGGCCTGATGACTCCTGACTGTCCCCAGTCCACCTGGTCATGCTGCTACTCCAGTTTCAACTGTTCTGCCTGTGGCTAGGGAACCCTGACCTGTTCACTGGACGTGCTACCTGGACCTGCTGTTTTCGTCACTCTCTCTACCGCACCTGCAGTCTCGACCTCTGCATGCTCGGCTATGAAAAGCCAACTGACATTTACCCCTGAGGTACTGACATGTTGCACCCTCTACAACAACTGATTATTATTTGACCCTGCTGGTCCTCTATGAACGTTTGAACATCTTAAAGAACAATCTGCCCTTAAATGGACATGTACTCTTATAATCTCTACCCGGCACAGCCAGAAGAGGACTGGCCACCCCTCAGAGCCTGGTTCCTCTCTAGGTTTCTTCCTAGTAGTTTCCTGCCTTTCTAGCCACCGTACTTCTACATCTGCATTGCTTTCTGTTTGTGGTTTTAGGCTTGGGTTTCTGTATAGCACTTATAAATACATTTGATTGATTGATCAGGAGTTAGCCATCTGCTCGAGGCCACAAGGCAAAAGGTGAAGTAATCCTTACCACCAGCTCAGCCAATACATTTCTCCCTGATGAAGAGCTGCCTGCAGTCCCCACACAGTGAACCAGATTTCTCATTGGTCCTTCTGTTTGTTTCATCGCTGCTTAGCAACCAGCCTCAAACAGTTGACTTGTGACTACATCCTACCATGTAGACCTCATTAATAAGTATTTATTCACTCTTGGTAATAACTAAGCAGAAAGCCATTCCAGAAACATCGCTCAGAGATCACTCAAAGCATCTATCTGGCCATGGAATGATTTGGTTTAGGGGTTCCTCTCAGAAAATCCTATAGCATTGCTAACCTTCAGATTACAGAGTACCAATGGGGTTTGAAAACAACGCCCCTTGTGTTCAGAACCAGTATTACGGAATATCCCGGTATGGCACAAGATCGGTATGATGGTATGACAATCTGGATACCACCCAAGCCTGGATACCGCCCAATCTGTGACCACATCAAATATCTAAGATGTCAGCTTTCTATGGAACAGTAGTTCTCCCCAAAAACATTTAGCCCTCCAAGTAAGTTGTAGTTGATGTTTAACTTGGCTTTGTATACATCTATATATAATAATAATATATTAGTAATATAACAATTACTAATATAACAATTATAGCTCTGCTTTCGGTAATTTACCGTCATGTAAAAACCCTCCTTTCTTACACTGCCATTGTTGATTCCTTGTTAGCAAACATGCTAGTCATTAGCCTACTCTGCTATTGAATAGATGCTTATTAGACACAGTCCTTGTTATGGAGTATTGCTGTGTAATAGCTTACTGTTTATTGCTGCAATGTATTATCATAGAGGCTTTCGTATTGTGCCATTACATGGTTATAGCTCATTCACTACTCTGCTCTATCTATTGTAGCCTATATGTGAATGTTCATTATTCATGCTGCCAAACATACCCTCGTAAAACTGACCATCCTACCAATCCTCGACTTCGGTGATGTCATCTATGAAATAGCCTCCAACACTCTACTCAACAAATTGGATGCAGTCTATCACAGTGCCATCCGTTTTGTCACCAAAGCCCCATACACTACCCACCACTGCGACCCGTACGCTCTCGTTGGTTGGCCCTCGCTTCATACTCGTCGCCAAACCCACTGGCTACAGGTCATCTACAAGTCTTTGCTAGGGAAAGCCCCGTCTTATCTCAGCTCACTGGTCACCATAGCAGCACCCACTCGTAGCACGCGCTCCAGCAGGTATATCTCACTGGACACCCCCAAAGCCAATTCCTCCTTTGGTCGTCTTTCCTTCCAGTTCTCTGCTGCCAATGACTGGAACGAACTGCAAAAATCTCTGAAGCTGGAGACTCATAACTCCCTCACTAGCTTTAAGCATCAGCTGTCAGAGCAGCTCACAGATCACTGCACCTGTACATAGCCCATCTGTAAACAGCCCATCTATCTACCTACCTCATCCCCATACTGTATTTATTTATTTATCTTGTTCCTTTGCACCCCAGTATCTCTACTTGCACATTCATCTTCTGCACATCTACCATTCCAGTGTTTAATTGCTATATTGTAATTACTCCGCCACCATGGCCTATTTATTGCCTTAACCCCCTTATCTTACCTCATTTGCACTCACTGTATATAGACTTTTTGTTTTCTTTTGTTCTACTGTATTATTGACTGTATGTTTTGTTTATTCCCTGTGTAACTCTGTGTTGTTGTATGTGTCGAACTGCTATGCTTTATCTTGGCCAGGTCGCAGTTGCAAATGAGAACTTGTTCTCAACGAGCCTACCTGGTTAAATAAAGGTGAAATAAAATACAATAAAAAAATATATATATCCTTTCTCTGTACCTTCCAGAACCATCCCCATGCGCATCCCCATGTTCATCTTCCTCAGTGTGTTTAAATAAAGTTTCTGTGTGTTAACTATTGGGATGCTTTATCACTGAGTCACAAACCAGTAAAATACGTTGAGCCGGGTTGATCTCTTCCACACATATACACATATATATATATCTATACTTACAAGCCAATTGAGATGGAAAGACTGAGAAGTAGGGAGAGCAGATCTGTGTAGACACATCTGACAGGTCTGTTCAGACGAGGACATGCTGTGACGAGGTGAACCCCCAGAAAAACAGCTGAGAGAACTCTAAACAATATCTTGCCAAAGAAGGAAAACAATCTCTTTCCAAAGTGAAAAACTAGGACAAACATTTTCCACGTTTTTGGAGTGTGTGCTGACAGAGAGAGATGGATTTCCAACAGAAAAATTACCCTACTTCCTGTGGCCTTGAGAGCCTCAAGAAGTTCTTTACTCAAGGCATAGTTACAGTGAATCTAAATGCTGTGGTAAATTGAACCCAAACAAAACAAAGCAGCTTCAGAAACAAAACAATACATAAATGTAAACATTAGGATTGAGCAGTATCCAGATTTTCATATCGTCCTACTGTCCAACTCTCACCCAGGGATTTACAGTATTATCGGCTTAGTACACAAAAACACAAAAAAAAGCCCATTGGACGTCTATTACTAGAATGCTAAAACAATTAGCACAAGGAATAGTACATTTCCATGGAGGCTGCCAACTAAATATACTAATGAGCACAAACAGGCAGTCCAGATCATAAAGTTATACATACAGTTGAAGTCGGAGGATTACATACACTTAGGTTGGTGTCATTAAAACTCGTTTTTCAACCGCTCCACAAATTTCTTGTTAACAAACTGTAGTTTTGGCAAGTCGGTTAGGACATCTACTTTGTGCATGACATAAGTCATTTTTCCAACAATTGTTTACAGACATATTATTTCACTTAAAATTCACCGTATCACAATTCCAGTGGGTCAGAAGTTTAAATACATTAAGTTGACTGTGCCTTCAAACAGATTGGAAAATTCCAGAAAATGATGGCATGGCTTTAGAAGCTTCTGATAGGCTAATTGACATAATTTGAGTCAATTGGAGGGGTACCTGTGGATGTATTTCAAGGCATACCTTCAAACTCAGTGCCTCTTTGCTTGACATCATGGGGAAATCAAAAGAAATCAGCCAAGACCTCAGAAAAATATCATAGACCTCCACAAGTCTGGTTCATCCTTGGGAGCAATTTCCAAATGCCTGAAGGTACCACGTTCATCTGTAAAAACAATAGTACTCAAGTATAAACACAGATGCGTTCTGTCTCCTAGAGATGAATGTACTTTGGTTTGAAAAGTGCAAATCAATCCCAGAACAGCAGCAAAGGACCTTGTGAAGATGCTGGAGGAAACAGGTACAAAAGTATCTATATCCACAGTAAAACGAGTCCTATATCGACATAACCTGAAAGGCCGCTCAGCAAGGAAAAAGCCACTGCTCCAAAACCGCCATAAAAAAAAAAAGAGAAAAAAAAGCCAGACTACGGTTTGCAACTGCACATGGGGACAAAGATCGTACTTTTAGGAGGAATGTCCTCTGGTCTGATGAAACAAAAATAGAACTGTTTGGCCATAATGACCATCATTATGTTTGGAGGAAAAAGGGGGAGGCTTGCAAGCCGAAGAACACCATCCCAACCGTGAAACACGGGGGTGGCAGCATCATGTTGTGGGGGTGCTTTGCTGCAGGAGGGACTGGGGCACTTCACAAAATAGATGGCACCATGAGGGGGGGAAATTATGTGGATATATTGAAGCAACATCTCAAGACATCAGTCAGGAAGTTAAAGCTTGGTCGCAAATGGGTCTGCCAAATGGACAATGACCCCAAGCATACTTCCAAAGTTGTGGCAAAATGGCTTAAGGACAACAACGTCAAGGTATTGGAGTGGCCATCACAAAGCCCTGACTTCAATCCAATAGAAAATGTGTGGGCAGAACTGAAAGAGCCTGTGTGAGCAAGAAGGCCTACAAACCGGACTCAGTTACACCAGCACTGTCAGGAGGAATGGGCCAAAATTCACGCAACTTATTGTTGGAAGCTTGTGGAAGGCTACCCGAAATGTTTGACCCAAGTTAAACAATGTAGAGGCAACGCTACCAAATACTAATTGAGTGTATGTAAACTTCTGACCCACTGGGAATGTGATGAAAGAAATAAAAGCTGAAATAAATCATTCTCTCTACTATTATTCTGACATTTCAGAATAAAGTGGTGGACACTTTAAAAAAAAGTGGTGATCCTGACTGACCTAAGACAGGGAATTGTTATGAGGATTAAATGTCAGGAATTGTGAAAAACTGAGTTTAAATGTATTTGGCTAAGGTGTATGTAAACTTCAACTGTATGTGTTGAATGTATGTGTTGCCAGCCTAGTGTCACGCACTACTCATAAAGTACATTTAGAACTGTTATTATTCAAAAACATAAAAATATCATCAACATTTTTAAAATACTGTGATATGATAATTTGGCCATATCGCTCAGCCCTAATGGGGTTTGCCACGATGTTCGTGATTTCTCCCCAAGGAATCACATTTCTGTTTAGTTTCCCATCTCCAAAGAGCTTTATGGTCACTTCTTTGTGAAGGCATCCAGGAAGATGTCGGCCTTCCCTTTTATTGAGCGCATGTGGACTTCGTTGGGCCAAATCAAATCTTACTTGTCACATGCGCCGAATACAACAGGTGTGGTATACAGTGAAATGCTAACATACAAGCCCTTAACCAACAATGCTTTAAGAAGTTAAGAAGAAGAAACATATCAAGTAAAAAATAGATAAGTCCAAAAAATTGAAAATAAGAGTAACAGATAATTAAACTGCAGCAGTAAAATAACAATAGAGAGGCTATATACGGGGGTACCAGTACAGAGGCAATGTGCAGGGGCACCGGCCAGTAAAGGTCGCTGGTTTGAATCCCTGAGCCACAAGGCGCCGATGACATGGATGTTGATTAAGGCAGCCCCTCGCACCTAAACGCGGAAGACACATTTAGGTTKGACCGCATTCAGTTATGCACCCGACTAGGTCTCCCCTTTCCCTTCCCAATGTGTCATGTGGTGGTCGCAGTCATTTCTCTCAAAATCACAACTTTTGAAAATGAACACGAGGAGGGCTTATCCACCATGTCAATTCACAGCCCGCGGAGCGTTTTACGTAAGTCCGACTTTGAAAACTAGCACCCTAATGACAAGTTGACATCGTGGCAAATAAAGCTGACCAAGACCCAATAAATTCAAGTGCAGGGGGCCATTGTAAAAACAGATGTCAAATAAAATGCTTCACACATGTTTATGAATAGCGGTATGCTTGAGCTGATAGTCCGCAAAGAATTGAAACGGGTTTTACTCGGTTTCAATGGCCTGGTTTTAAAGGTGGACAGTCACATATGGTATCTGCGCATGTGCACGGGTTCGCTTCARGCTGTTCACAGCGTGGTAGCCTGGGAACCCAAAACAGAGGAGAAGTTGAGCCTCGAGCTAAAACGTTCTTAGTTGTTGCGGAAACTGACTCACGTTGCCGTTCACTTCAACGTCACATCGTCAAGTCTAACTTTAAAGAGAGTGTGAAGGAGTTACCCCATCCCTCCTTCTCCAAGTAAGCCTTCTGTACTAAACACAGAGAGAACAGATGATGCTGCCTGGTTCTCTAGGAAGACATCCACGCAGAGTCTGTTCTAGCTGTGTACATACCACAGCATCCATCTGGCAATGTCTTGATCATGAAGAACTACTGCGAATAGACTTGCTCATTCACTTCAAATGCACACGACACAATCTAGCCGTTTGTTCTGTACATTGCTTCCACTGATGTCAGCGGCTAGCCGCCGACGTTGATTTTACGCCGCCTTCGCCGCTCTTCAAACAGTACATTGACACCTCATCTCCTCCCAGCACACAGGGCGCCCCAGCGTCCTGTCATCTGTGCTGGTCCGGTCTGTTCTCACCAGGAACGGAGTCATTCATATGAGGAATCTCCACATCAAGTTGAAAGACTCCACTTAACAAGACAGGACTCTGACATAAGGGAAACGTTGATAGGTTGACCTGGGGGTTAAGCTTGTTCAGTGTCTTTTATACAGCTAAGACAACAACAAAAAGTCCTGTACAAACAGGGACCATGAGTGGCCCAAGTCAGAGCCTGACACTGATCTCCAAGCTGTTACACTCATCGGAGATGAAGAGAAGGAGATGGAACACTTTTACCTCAGAAGGGAAGTCTCATGTTTCCTTCCGTAAAGGCCAGGGGAGTTAAAGACAAAAATGATCTGGCGTCTCCAACCCAAACCCCCAGTGTGGGATCTTCACAGGGTTACGACCTTGTCAGGAAGCAGTCAGAGGCATTTGATTGAATCCCAACCAAGAATGCRCATTGCTCATCGACCCAATCATTCTCTCACTCTGCGTTATTCCAAGACAACGCGATTACTCGGGTTTATTGCACAAGAAAAGCTTCACTTTCCAAAGGCATGAACACAAGTGACCGCGGCTATTGTCATCACGTCCTGCCAGATCACTGTCATCTATTTCCCTAGTTCTAATTCACTACTCGTTATTAAATTCCGAAACTTTCTCCACACATCCCATTCATCAACCGAGCTAATCTGCTTGGGGGGCTGTGGAAGCCAGCGGGAGATCTTCTCGCGGAATAACTCCCACTCTTTCTGTGAGGATAATGACACACTTCCCCCGTGAATTTTGGGGGAAGCCCCAGGATGTACAGTCGAGGTTCTGTGAGGACATCTGTCCCGGGTCCATTGATAAAAGGATAACGTGGTGGACAACGCCAACATACACACTCTCCCTTKGCACTTTGCTTAGTCATAATAATCTAGTGGAAGTCAAGAGTTGTGACCCTGGCACTTTAAGGACTTTAACTTTAAATTTCAGCAGGGCTGTCTGGGGAGGAAGGAGGACAATGATGCACTTTTTGTCAAATGTGTGTCAAATAAACCCCTAACCACTGCAATCGAGTAGGCAGGGAGTCCGTTAGCCATCATGGCTGGTTAAAGCTGTGTTTAGCTGTAATTCACAGAGGTGGCACACAATCTGAACCAGATGTGGAGATGGTGCCGGCCCCGAAGGTCGGCTTTGGGTCGCAGCCAGGTCACCGCAGGGTCTTGAAAATGACCCCCCCCCAGATAAACACTGAAGAGGAGTGGAGAAGAGGTTATCACTTGGAAGCCCAGCCTCATGTGGAATGTGAATCTGGGGTGGCAGTGGTGTTATAAAAATCTCCACATCGAGAGGCTTAAGTGTTCTGTGTCCAAACCTCTTGGTCCTGTTAGGATATTCACATTTTCCCAAAACTGATAAAGCTCAGCATGTCAGAAATAAAGTATTTTTGGGCTATTAGCTTATGCTTACACATGTGTCTTGCTCTCTGTCTCTCTATTTCACACACACACACACAGAAAACACACACACACACACACACACCACACACACACACCACACACACACACACACACACACCACACACACACACACACACACACACACACACACACACACACACACACACACACACACACACACACACGCACACAATCACGTGTTTGTTATACTGCCACCCTGGGACACAGGGTTAATGACAGCAGAGAGACTCTTGGTAAACAATCAACACCTCAAATTGAATTTCACCAGGAAATAGCCTCATAGTCTCGGGGTGAGAGAGTGAGAGCTGAGAGCGATCGGAATAACCGGAATCCTCCAAAACAGTATTTCTGGAAAAAAACAGGGGTTCTGGGGAAGTTAGCAACATTTTTCAACCCTATTCAGCACATTGTGAGACATTAAAAGAGACATGTAAACATGTCACAAGCCTGCCATCTCAAAAGGCCGCACACAATTCTAATTCTGGCCACTACATTGGACGCAGTCATGCATCACAACGTAGATCGCTGTCATCGCTATTACGTTCGGCCTTACTGCACCCCAGTCTGATTAGACACGGCTTGCACAACACAGACCCCCGATCAGTTCCTGCAGCCTGGCTGGGTTGTTCGAACCCCAGTGTGTTGATTGAATCGCGCTGGGTAATCAGAAACGTATGGATCTGCCGTGACATCTGAGGACCAGACCGCCGCCTGCTATATTATCGCAGGCACATCCAAAAGCCCCACAGATTCTCTGTTTCCACAGAGGACTTCAGTCAAGTTTAATTCAGTTCACAAGGACAGAGTTCAATTCATTGCATGACTGGGCAGTACAAGCTAGCTAAACTAATCTCCTTAACTGGGTGGGCCAATCAAGCAATGGTCCAGGCTTTACTGAAAGAAGATAACATCTAGATGTTGGTTGATTTCCGTCCTTATTTAGATTTCAAAGTCCTTTTTCGCCAACCCACCCACTCAGTTGCTCCCACCCTAAACACATCAGGGGCCTCATTTATAAACGTRGCGTACACACAATAATATGCCCCAAAACATGGTTGCGCCAGTTTTTCAAAGAAAAGGTTGGAATTGATCAAAACTGAACCTGACATGAGAATGTGCTTATCCTCCCGCAAACTTCAGACCACAGTTTCTAGTGGTTGAAGTCTGAAGCATTGCAAGAAGGCAAAAGCAGCTTAGTAGTAGCCTTGTGCAGGAATATATGATGACACTCTTATTCATAACAAAAAAAACAGGTAGCTAAATATAATAACAAGACGCAATCATTTGCTGTTAGTGAGAAGAGCGAAAATCCAAAAATAAATTCAAACCGGCATCTATTTCTTATTATTTATTTCATTTCCATGATCCTTGGCAGAATAAATTCCTCCGCTTTTCTGACTGTGATGCCAAATAGCCTATAGGCCTACAACATGTTGTGATAAAGCTGCCATTTCATTTAATTGGACCCAGTTCACTGTAGTAGAAGTGAATAGATAAGATATTCCAAGTATTTTTGCTCTATTTGATCTGGGCTGAAGCACAGTTTAACGGTAGAACAGACGGTTCATATTTTCCATTGACTTTTGTAGTAGAGAATGACCGATACGGATTTGTTTTAGGGCCGATACCGATTTTTGGGGGTCAGGGAGGCCGACGGCCGATATTTTAGGCCGATATTCGAATATCATTACATTTGAAAATGTTGATGACAAAATTTCCCAGAAACAATCAAATTTACTTTGTTTTTTACCAACCTAACTACATAACATAATGGTAATAATTGTATTTTAATGGTAAATCTCTTGATGAACTGGGTAAGTTAAGATGGCATAGGCCTACTCACAATACAGGTGAATGCATATTCAATGTGGGTGCAAGCATTGAGTTATTGAGCTCATTTTGACTGATCAGTGGAGTCTATGGTGCTACAGATGAAAAACAACCTGTTTTCCTTCGATGTGGGACTTATATTAGCCTACTGATCAACAACATTTGCATAGAAGCATCACTGCAGCATTTCTTTATCTTTATTTAACAAGGCAAGTCAGTTAAGATCAAATTCTTATTTACAATGATGGCATACGCCGGCCAAACCCGGACGACGCTGGGACAAATGTGCAATGCCCTATGGGACTCCCAATCATGGCCGGATGTGATACAGCCTGGATTTGAACCAGGGACTTGCCTTAGACCGCTGCGCCACTCGTGAGCCCTATGTCACGCCTGTATGGAAGGACATCATATAGGCACTGCTGTTAGTTTAACGGAATAAAATAACATCTATTTAATGCAAATGGTCCAACGTAACGTCCTTATTTGTAGATAATTTTTTTTTCAGCTGTCAGGACGATCTCTAAAAATAGATCTCTAAAAAACTCAGGTGCAAGGACGAAATTCGAAACAACTAAATTGGCTAGTTCGGCTATCTGTCAAGAAATGGACGGGTTGTAATTTGATCTCACTGCTACGATTGGATAGAGCGAGGCTGTAACTCCGCTCCCTTTCACATCTCTCTCGATCACTCATATCACTTGCTGGCTGCTGTTTACTGCCACTATGTTAACTAGTTCAATGGCGTTGACATTTGCTACTAAGCCATAAATGTGAATTATATTTAATAAGGAGAGGGTAGAAAAAAATATTTAACAACGATGCACGTTCTGTCTGAATGACTTAGTTTGAGAAGTGAGAACACGGGAACATCTTTCTTGGCCATAAACATGCAGGAATTTTCTTAGGTAGCTAACCCTATTGCCAACCTTTATTTAGCCATTCCAAAACACTTCCTTCTTTACCTATTACGAAAATCATCTAATCCGACTATCAACTGTCAATTTACGGATATGATTGCGGCTGGTCAGATCAGCACACCAGTACATTGCTAACGTTACACCAAAGAGGTTTAGAAACTCTGTGGTTACACCGCAAGTCAGATGGCTCGTTGTCAAAAATGGTGCATGTTCAAAATGATAACCAGCTAACATTAGCTAGCTACGTTGGCTAATAACTCCTATTTGATATCTTAGCACCATGTTTATCTAGCTAGCTAGCTAGCATAGTAGCTAATATAGGTAGATAACACCACAGATGAAAGGGTTAGTTATACATAATCTTTGCTAACAGGTCACATAGCTATCTGCTTAGCTAGCTAGCTAGCTAGCTTGCATGTCCGGGCACGTCGACACAAGTATTTTATTCGTGAATTAAACCTAAACTAATATTTACAACAGGAGTTAGATTTTGGTCACTGTGTCAATTCATCCGTTTCTCATTATTGCACCTTTCCCCTCAACATCATCCCCCTCCTCCCCAACCCCAACTCAGATATCTCCCTCTAGGCCCATAGCGTAGCTCTGTGGGATTTGCAGCAAACTGTCAGTTCATAGACAAATGTCCCTTTGGTCTCTATGGATGTTCTCTCTGGCCTCGCACACCTGACAGCAGTTCATCCTCAAAGCTGCCAAAGTTTCACTTTCCTGTTTTTGTGTGAACATGCACATAGACCCACATAGATAAGCAAAACGGTAGACAACATGTTTGCATGTGCACACCACACACCCTCATGGTTTTTCCTCTGGTCATTCAAAAGAGCCAGGCATTCTGCTATACTGACAGGGGACAAAAGCAGATCAGTCAAAACTGCGAAGGTGGAGGGTCCCACAAGTTTGCTGATCCAAACCTTCAGCAGCACATAGTCATTAATCAAACCTAACAGATTCTGGGCCTGGCAAGACACTCCACCTTTTCCCGCAGGCAGGATCCTTCCCAAGGAGACACCCAAGGGTTCATTCCCTCACAGGCCACACAATAATTCACATCCCATACTCACACAGCACACAGTACACAGTCAATGCCAACCCCTGAGCCCTCCGCTCAAACTGATGAATGCCTCTTTAATGAAAACAAGAGTAACTGAGAAAGACATGCTCTCTGATCACTGGCTGGTTGGATCAGGCTACCGCATCTCCATCCAACTGCTTACTTCCACGACGAGGGATATTGTGATCTATGGSAAGGAACTGAAACCGATATCAAATAAACAGCAGAAGCTTGATTTCTCTCAGTTCCTGGATTCAGAAACAAGAGCACGGGCAATTTCTCTCTGTCGATTGATTACGGCTTTACACTGTGTCAACACTTGACAACGCCACTTCCTGGCCAGGTCTTTCTCTTTCTTCTCTCTCCAGAGTCTGCAGCCTCATCTCCCCTTGCAAACACGGCAGTCTTCTAGGAAGTCGTTCTCAGCATCCTCCCTTCTTTCTCCTAGCCTTCTGATCGTTAATAAGGTAGGCGGCATTAGTGTAATGCAGTAATACAGTACGGACCATTAGAGAAAGTTCACCCACATTCCTGCTGTGCTGTTATCCGCTCAGAGGTAGTCATGCAGAAGGTCTTTGGCAGAGCCGAGTGCCACTCTGTCTAGGCCCAGCCACGCTCACCGTGGGCAGAGTGCAGGAAGTTAGTTATAGCATGCTTCAGAGTCAACCAGGGGAGGATTCAGGATTGGCACATGAGCAGAAACGAAGGTGCACCGTAAGGAGAGTTTTACCGACTCTGCGAAAGGTTTGACGAAAGCAACAGAGTACGTGGAGACACTTTTCTAAAACATTTCAATCGTGTACAAATTAAGAAGGGTCGCAAAGAGATGAGAAACAACACCAAAAAGAACAGCCCTCTCCGGGGTGAAACCCTTTCCCGAAAGACGTGGCAAGAAAGCCCTGTCTTTAGCCTTGCATAGAGTGACAACATTCTGGCAGCTTTCCCTAAATCCCCATGTCTCCAACCTGGATTACTTAGAACCTGGGAATTTTAGGAAAGTTATCAGAATTGTCCAAGCCTTGCATCACCGTTCCACATGACATCTATCTCTCCATGTCCTTCATCTGTAGCCTAGAGCTGGCCCTCAAAACACAGGAAGTGGAGAAGGTTTTTTTCTGGGCCTCTCACCCTATGTATTCCCTGTCTCTATCCTAAGCCTCTATCCTTTATCCTAGGTCCTATCCTTCATCAGTGAGTAATATCCCTTATCGAAAGGTTCCAGAGGAAATAAATCTAGGACATAATTGCTCTCTATCCTGGAGTRACCCTGACTCTCTGTTTGGTGTAAATAATAGTCATCCCCTCGACCCCTTCCTTCTTCTCAGCTCTTCAATCCTCCACTATCAGTAACAGACGACAATAACAGGATCTACTCCCCCCATGCCAGACACATACTGTGCTGGAGTACTATAAGTAATAGAAGCGTCGTGGAGAGAGAGAGAACCTTTTTCCACTTGAAAAAAAAKCCCAGCTTCAAACTCCAGCATTCCTAGAAACAGACATCTCCTCCTTCTCCTGCCCTTGTTGGCTGGTTAGCTAACTGTATCAGCGTGGTGACAGCGCTTTGACTGAGACAGACGCGACGATGATCAATGCACGGTTGCGTAGTGTAAAAGGAGTCCTTGTAATTGGTTAGGGTCACGAACCTCCCCTATCCCTCCATACCTAAACTCCCTTTACACACATCCACTCTGATCAAGGCAGGGGTTTCAGTTAAACAGAAGTCCCGTCCAAGTCCCGATCTCAGAGGAGATCTACGCTGGAGACAGTTGGAGCTGAACGACAACAAGTAGCCTCCTGAGTGGCTATAAAATCATCAAGTTATTCACAGTGGATAACACGAGACCTAGAGTCCTCATGATGTGGCAGGGTTTCCCAAACTCAGTTCTCAGGACCTCAGGGGATGCACGTTTTGGTTTTGGCCCGAGCACTACACAGCTGATTCAAATAATCAACTCATCATCAAGCTTTGATCATTTGAATCAGCTGTGTYGTGTTAGMGCAAAAACRAAAACGTGCACRRCTTGGMGTCCAGAGGACCGAGTTTGGGAAACGCTGATGTAGAGTCTTGAGATAGACGTGTAATATACGAGGCATTCCGGACAGAGAGAGCAGGGAACAAGAACAGCAGGATTCATAAAGTCACGCTGGGAGAGGGGGGAAAGTTTCCAAAACAAAGCAACAATGGGAAATCAGTTCGTCCACAATGAGATACAGAGCGACGTGCAGGCCAATGTGTCACATGGTGGGCAGACGGAATTTGTGAAAGCAGATTATCCTCATATGTCAAGTAATAAATTAATTCATTATAAATTAAACCGTTGTGCCATCTGGCCCTAGTCAAAGCCATATATAACCTCTGGCCCCAGTCGTATCCCCCAAAAAGACAGCTGTTCAAGTGATCAAATTGAATTGTTCCTTTGTCTCTTCAAATATGTTTCAGTTAATTGGCAATACATGGTAAACACTTGAATACAGTAACTAATCTAGCCACAAACAAACTTCACAACAAGGGAAATAAGTATTTAAAGAGAGGCAGCCCTATTACAAACGGCACCTACAGGGCCTTGCTGCACTGTGGTTAGGACCTCTGGTTCACACCAGTTCAAACTCCCCTCAGAATGGTCGACCAGTGGCCCTCTCCCAGATGGGTTGGAGATTACAGGGATTGTTCAGCCATCGAAATCCTTGGACGGGCCCGCCTAAGCATTTTTTCAAACAGTGCAACAGTCAAATTTTCGGGATTGAAACGCTTTCTTTGTAAACTTAAACTACTAACTCTGCTCCTGTTCTCCAGGACCTCGGGGTTCTGCCCAACACTCAGACATGGATCCATCTGATGTCKTCCATTCCCAACCACCCTCCAACRTTTCATTACATCCTCTACAGCTACTGTTGTTGTCATGTTGTCATTATCTGCTAAGAAGGTTTTCTTGCTCTATCATATCGGGCTTATAATATGTGAGATACACAGATGAACTAAAAACACTAGCACTGCAAACACTCAGAACAAAGAGAGCAGCCGTGCCTGGACTTTGCAGTCTCCCTCTTCACGTCCCCCTTCCGAGACTGGCTGCCTGTTGAGAACAAGTGACAGGCAGAACCTTCCACCCACACAGCAACCACCTCCTCTATATTCCACATACCAGAATTCAGTATTTTAGACTTTGATTGCCATGGGAGTGCGCAAAAAAAAATCTGTGAAAATAAATGAACGGCACAATTGTACCAAAAAAACTTTGTACGATCAAAGTTTATGTATTAAAATCTTAAATATTGCCAGGTTGGTTTTCACAGCTGTTTCACAAGGTGTTCATTATTGTAAGGTATCCTTTGATGGTATTTATAAATTCCACATTATTCAATTCAATTCAATTCAAGGGGCTTTATTGGCATTATTCATTGTTGTATCCTAGGACCTACAATAGATATATATATTCCACCACCAGGGTGTACTAATGAGCTATTGCGAGACAGATAAAAAAAAAAAAATCATAACAGGACTACTGAAATTATATTATTTCAGTGTAGATAAGGGCAAGGCAGGTTAAAATAAAAACATGACAGCCAGACAAGGCAGTGTAGAAATCAAATGGATTTGCATGTAAATGGAGTGGAAATTAGCATGTCTTCCTGACCTGTAAGGTAAGCAGATGACACGTTTTCTTTGCCATTTCCGAAACGCAGCAATGTTTAAGACATGGATTTTCATGTTGTAATGTTAACAAGGTACCCAAAAGTAGTTCAAATTAACGTTTTCATTTTATTAGCMAAACAAAACTTGTTTAAACAGCGAAATTGCCCTGGAAACCAGCCTTGTTTGCATAGCGATGATGAATAGAACGTAATTTAGGCTATAATGATCTCCAAAATTCTAATCATTAGGTCATCACACTGTTGATATAGCAACGGACGCTAATAGTTTATCGAATCCCATGGTGACGTAGAGGGGGACACTATTTGGCATGACAGGACCTCTAAAATGTTCTCTTAAATTCAGCCGTGCCGACCCATT
Source organism: Salvelinus sp. IW2-2015 (assembly GCF_002910315.2). Lineage (NCBI taxonomy): Eukaryota > Metazoa > Chordata > Actinopteri > Salmoniformes > Salmonidae > Salvelinus > Salvelinus sp. IW2-2015. The sequence continues at coordinate 5,179,758 of NC_036856.1, read as the reverse complement.
GCCATGCCGACCCATTGCCGTGCCGACCCATTGCCGTGCCGACCCATTGCCGTGCCGACCCATTGCCGTGCCGACCCATTGCCATGCCCACCACCTAAGACCCTTTTTGATCCAGAAAAAAAACTGGAATAGCATCGAGCCCTGGGGCCAGTGAGACCAGGTCCTGGGAGTCCAGGGGCTGCTGAGGGCCTTTGATCCTGCTGTGGCTTTAGGCTGTGGAGCCAGCCTAAAGCTGGCCAACCACCAGGTACTACTGCAGTCTACCTGGGTCAGGCCCACGGGCCGTACAAGAGTCTCCCTTTACCTCATGCACAAGCGTAGCGTGTCTCTCCTTTTAGCAAAGCAAACAGGCCACAAAAGGAAAAAAAATATTTGCTCAGCTAAATGACGGGCGAATTGGGGACACACGTACCAGCCTTAATAGGGCAGAACAGTTAGTGTCTGTGTTGGTGTCTATGGGCCCCTCTGCCAGGCCGAAAGGYGTCATTATGCCAGAGGCTTGGTCCAGAGGTGGAATGTTAAATAGTGTAGGAATGTTGTTTATTTTCACAATCACCAGTACGCGCCCGCACCTCGCTGCACACCGACACGCATTCACAGAGCCTGCTCTTACCAATATAGTCGTATTAAGCCAACCAATAGGAATGCCTCAGATCTCCCCCCCACCTGTTGTGAGGTCAACACAGGACCTCTAGGCCTTGATGTGCTGCCATGTCAGTCAGTTCATAAAGACATCAACATGCAGAGACACGGAGGAGGAACTCTATTAAACAGCCATGGRGCTATTAGTTACTGCCTTTGTCTTTTGCTTATTATTCTGTTTGAAAATATCATAATATAATGCCACCATACTCTGTTGTGCAGATGGTGGTAAAATAATTTCCCCTTTGCAGCATAGATGAGTAATATTTACAGGGCTGGGCCAAGGTCTTGCCTCAGAGGATGTCTGTCCCAAATGTCTAGACTTGTACATTGTTATTTTATGGGCTGCAGCACCCCCCAGTCTATGAAGCATTGGGCCGATCCAAAAAAAGAGGGAAACAGAACCATCTATGCCAGCAGACAGTGACTTCCCCACCAATTCTAAGATGGGGGACCTGTGTCAGCGAGTTGGCATTGGATCCCCCATGACTCACATGGGCGACAGACGAATACGTCTGTAGGCAGTGGGGAAGTGTAGCCAGGTGTCCACTAGGCTCTTTGATGAGCCGCAATGCCCACCCTGAGTTCAAAGTTCAGGGACATCAGAGGCTTCTGATGGCATCTCAATTACACATTTAGTTCATGTAAAGGATTAATGAGACATGGATGTCTCAATGCATGCATTAATTAGGAACAAACTAAAGAATTGTCCTTCTAAAGCTAAACACATGCAATTATGAATTACATGCCCTACATTAACCCCTATTATTATAGACCTTAAAGCTTCAATATGCAGAAATCACTTTGCCATTAGCTGGTTGCAAAAATTCTAATATTTCGCCTAATTTCAGTTTATGTGACAAAACAAGCAATGCATAGTGTAGAGAATCATTATACCACCTAAACCGCTGTGAAATATACAGTATATATAAATTTATTATTTTTTACCTCCCCCTTTTCTCCACAATTTCATGATATCCAATTGCGATCTCATCGCTGCAACTCCCCAACGGGCTCGGCGAAGGTCGAGTCATGCGTCCTCRGAAACATGACCCATCTAACCGCGCTTCTTAACATCCGCCTGCGTAACCCAGAAGCCAGCTGCACCAATGTGTCGGTGGAAACACCATTCAACTGACAACTGAAGTCAACCTGCGGGCACCCTGCCCACCACAAGGAGTCACTAGAGCGCAATGAACCAAGTAAAGAGCCCCGGGCCAAACCCTCCCCTAACCCAGACGACGCTGGGCCAATTGTGCACCGCACTATGGGACTCCAGGTCATGACACAGCCTGGGATCGAACCTGGGTATGCACTGACACCTCAAGCACTGCGATGCAGTGCCGTAGACCGCTGCGCCACTAGGGAGGCCGTGAAATATATTTTCAATAACCAAACATATTGTATTTCCAGCTGTTTTAAGCTGGGGTAAAATACGCAAAAATTCAAAGAAATAATGGGAAACATAGAAACAGCGCATATAGAAAAGATATACCGCTTCTTAGACTTGCTTTCAATGGGAATGATAGATCTATAACTAACAATTCTATGTTAATTTGGTCGGGTCGCCCCGATTACTGCCATTAGGGTATGTGAACGATTAACTGGGCACTTGAGCCTATAAAAAAGAAAAGGATATTTCTTCTACAATTCAAATAGATATTCTCATTGTTCCCACACCCATCTGCCAGCAGCACAGTAAAATCTAAGAGCTCTGAGGAAAAAGTTGATCTCAGTGTCAAAGCTATAGGGCCTAAGCTAATCGAGACAATTTGGGGCAGTGATGATGATTCTGTTAACTTGTGGGTATTTCGGCATTATTTCACAATCAAGATGCTGTATTCGATGTTCTTAGTGCTTAATTACTGGGGAGATCACAATCATTCACCGGCTCTGTGATGTTGTTAGGCGTATGCACGTGTTTTTAGACAGTCCAATGTCWTACAAAGTGCTGCAGATCTGGGTTTGAGAAGCACCCTGCAATCAGGCACCATTCGTTTCTGTGGGATGGGCTGGAAATCAAGGAGTAACTGGCAGCCAAAGCAACAACACACTTCAGCAGTTGCTGCCAGCAGTTGGCATGGCACAGCAAACCATCAGGCTGTAGAAACGCATACAATTCTCTAAAATGGAAAACAAGTGCACAGATGTGTGTACCTGTTTCGCTTCAATGGCAGAGGCATGTCTGGAAAACTTTATGAATGAGTGCAGGCAGAGACTGGTAGAGGGGCTATTACTAAACCAATTACATAACCGGCGATGTGTGTAGAATGTTCCGTGACATGCGGTCTGCCTACCCTGTGATAATTATTGAAAAATAACTAATGAAAAATACATCAATACATTTTTTTTAATCAATAATACTTTTGTACACTGTATACATAGCATCGAGGCAAAGTTGCTTCCTGTTTCAGTCAAGTCTTTGGTCCCGTTCGCGTGGGTCAAACAAAAACACTAATGATTGGTTGACACTGCAGGTGATGGCTACAAGTTGCAGCTGGTGAGGAGCAACTGTAGAAAATTGCAGTTTAAACTTCATGACCTTTGACCACATGGTTGTGGTAAAGTTCATGTGACATGTAGGCCCTAGTCGAACATTTTTATCCCTATAATGCAACTCATTTTGAAAGGCGGCGACTTGACAAAGTGATCTACTAAAACGCCCAATATGTCCCATTCATTTTCATTGCGCTCAAATAATAAATGCGCATGGGAAAGGCAGTGTTCTCACCTACCAACGGACGTCACACGTAGTCTGCCTTTTGGCTGTTACATCCGTTTTACTGCCAACTAAAAGTAAACTGATCAGGGTGGCTAACATATTGCATCCGAAACAGTTTTAAACGTGTGATTTTCTAGCGTATCGGGGTGATAAGGGATGGAAGACCACTTCAAAGGAAGGGCCAGAAAATCGCATGATCATTTCAATCTCAGTGCTATCGTCGGAAAGACTGACCTCATGGTGGTTTCAAGACATTGGGAAAATGACGAGGTCAAATCATGACGTCAGTGATCTTCAAGTCAGAAAGTCAGAGTTTTATAAAGATGCCAAAGGTACCGATTTGCAATTCCGGGTTAGATGACCTTTCAAAACGAATTTTCCCAGTCATAGCTCGTTTTAATTTTGGGGGAGTTACCAGTTGTCTTGAACGCACTGAAGTCAGAGATGTCCGAGGTCCCAGTTGTTCTGAGCGCGGCATCAGACCTCACCGCATGTCACTGGTATTGATGTATATGTGCGTGTGTGAGCACGTCGTGTTAGCGTTAAATTATAAAGATAGAACGTTTTGTGACCACACTTCATGTGAGTGATGGAAATTCTGTCCTCCCTCAGCCTCGAACCTGCGCACACAACTCGGAGATGCTTCCTTTTCACGCAGGTCTATATTGCAATAGACACACAACATATCACAGAACTAAAACGCACAGAAATAGAAGCACAAAGCTGCTTATCATTGGCTACAATAGCCCTTTGTGTAAGGGCTATACATAGGCTAATAACAGAGCTGGGAAAGAAAACACACCTGAAAAACGGAAACAAAGTTCCGCTCAAGTCCCAAAAATGATTTGCAACAAAAACTGATACAGTAGGTAGGCTATATCAGAGACGTATGTAACATTGTATCTTTTCTTGCGTCGACCCAGAAACAGCAACACCGCCGGCTTCACGTTGCTCAGCAGCGGCAACAGCTGTGAAAATCCAGCTGCGCACGAGTTTATTGCAGTAGCCTTTGTAGGTCGGTCAGCGAATGATACGCTGTAGCCTAATAAAGGTGGGTGACTAATATCCCGAACTTTCCTATCAAACGTTGATTGTCAGATATACTAAAAAGCATCTTACCTTCTGATACGCCAACTGAAGATAGTTGTACGGGATTCGTCTCTGGAAATCCTGGTTGACATCCTCGCTGACTTTGTGCATGGACTGCGTTCCAACCTTCTCTTCAATGCACTCGTTTTGACAATTTGATCGTCGGAGAACCACGTCAAAGAACTGCAGGTCCATGGAAACAGAATCAAACGGGTGCTGGTCCTGGCACCTCAGTCGACATCGGACTTTAGTCTGGCGGACCTCTGCGTAGCTGCTGAGCGCTCCCTCCATGTATCGCACTACATCTTTATAGTCACTTCTGTAAAAGGCGTCGACGGCATTATTGTATAAAAGGTCGTAGGGCTCCAACGAACCATATGAGGAAGACAACAAGAGCGCTTGAAGGACAATTGACAAGATACTACTAATGGAAAAATGCACATCCATCTTTTTGTCGTTAGTTATCTTTGGTGGGACACTACTCACGCGCACTAGCTTGCAGTTTGTACAAAATCCTCAGTCATATAATACAATTACCATGGGCGGCTTGCGGAGTCCAGATAGAATGTGACAGTCACGTAAGAGTTGAAAATGAAGGTTTGTGTCCCATTAAATGCGTCCTTTGGTAGATGTTGCGGGCGGCGGTGGGGCGGAAATTGGACTACTTCAGTCAGGGACACATTTTCTGTAATGACCCCCCTCACACACACACACACACACACACACACACACACACACACTAACTCCTCCCCCTCTGCTATGAAATGAATGGTCATAACATCTCACTGAGTTCTTATGATATTTGCCGTGTCATTAGACACAATTGTAAAGCTACTACGTTTATGAATTGCGCTATGGCACTACACGAATAACAGTTGTATCATAGCAACAATCAGCCTAAATCTATAGGCTAGGCTACTTCACAAGAAAAAGTATAAATCCTATCTGGATGAAATGTTTGAAGTGTAGTCTATACTAGTAAACACACAGGGTAGAGTGTAACTAACTACTGTTCAGTTTTAGAGGTGTTATAGTACTGTTGTAACTGTTATCTTATTGGGCTACACTGCAGGCCTACCCTCTAGATATTACCATACACAATTTTGGAAATGTTAAATGGGACTCACTTTTTTTTTTTTTTTTTTTTACATAAATCATTTTCTTTGAGAGATCGAAGGATGCCCCGAGTACCTCATATCACCTTTCGCAACCCTCTCAAAATGCCCAATCACTGGATATTGTCTCCCCCTGCAGGCCGTAAATAGTCATTCTAGTACTTTCTGGTACTTTCTGCAGAGCGTCATTACTTGCTCTTATGAGAAATACTTAAATTATATTATTTCCCCCTTTCAACAATTTCTTACTAGACAGCATATTATGTGAATCAAATCAAACATGTTTGGTATGGGAAATTATAACTTAACATACCACAACATGAGACATTGTGATACACTACATGACCAAAAGTATGTGGACACCTGCTCGTCGAACATCTCATTCCAAAATCATGGGCATTAATATGAAGTTGGTCCCCCCTTTGCTGTAATAGCAGCTTCCAGTCTTCTGGGGAGGATTTCCACTTGGAACATTGCTGCTGGGACTTGCTTCCATTCAGCCACAAGAGCGTTAGTGAAGTCGGGTACTGATGTTGGGCGATTAGGCCTGGCTCGCAGTCGACGTTCCAATTCATCTCAAAGGTGTCCGATGGGTGTAAAGTCAGGGCTCTGTGCAGGCCAGTCAAGTTCTTCCACATCGATCTCAACAAACCATTTCTGTATGAACCTCACTTTGTGCAAGGTGGCATTGTCATGCTGGAACAGGAAAGAGCCTTCCCCAAACTGTTGCCACAAAGTTGGAAGCACAGAATCATCTACAATGTAATTGTATGCTGTAGTGTTAAGATTTCCCTTCACTGGAACTAAGGGGCWTAGCCCGAACCATGAAAAACATCCACAGACCATTATTCCTCCTCCACCAAACTATACAGTTGGCACTATGCATTGGGGCAGGTAGTGTACTCCTGGCATCGGCCAAACCCAGATTTGACTGTTGGACTGCCAGATGGTGAAGGGTGATTTATCACTCCAGCGAACGCGTTTCCACTGCTCCAGAGTCCAATGGCGGTGAGATTTACACCACTCCAGCCAACGCTTGGTATTGTGCATGGTGATCTTAGGCTTGTGTGCGGCTGCTCAGCCATGGAAACACATTTCATGAAGCTCCAGACAAACAGTTCTTGTGCTGACGTTGCTTCCAGAGGCAGTTTGGAACTCGGTAGTGAGTGTTGCAACCAAGGACAGACGATTTTTACTCGCTATGCGTCCCGTTCCGTGAGCTTGTGTGGACTACCACTTCGCGGCTGAGCCATTGTTGCTCCTAGACGTTTTTACTTCACAATTACAGCACTTACAGTTGACCGTGGCAGCTCTTGCAGGGCAGAAATTTGATGAACTGGCTTGTTGGAAAGGTGGCATCCTATGACGGTGCCACATTGAAAGTCACRGTGCTATTCAGTAAGACCATTCTACTGCTGTTTGTCTATGGAGATTGCATGGCCATGTGCTCGATTTTATACACCTGTCAGCAACGGGTGTGGCTGAAATAGCAGAATCCAATCAGTTGAAGGAGTGTCCACATACTTTTGTATATATAGTGTATAAACTGTCCCATGGGCTGGGCGATATACCATATTTTACTATAAAGCCCTTTTTTCATCAGCAGATGTCCCACAGTTCTTATACAGAAACCCAGCCCAAAACCCCCAAAGAGCAAGCAATGCAGCTGTAGAAGCACAGTGGCTAGGAAACACTCCCTAGAAAGGAAGGAACCTAGGAAGAAACCTAGAGAGGAACCAGGTTCTGAGGCGTGGCCAGTCCTCTTCTGACTGTGCCGGGTGGAGATTATAAGAGTACATGGTCATTAAGGCCAGGATGTTCTTTAAGATGTTCATAGATGACCAGCAGGGTCAAAGAATAACCACAGTACTTGTAGAGGGTGCAACATGTCAGCACCTCAGGAGTAAATGTCAGTTGGCTTTTCATAGCCGAGCATTCAGAGGTCGAGACAGCYGGTGCTGGGCGAAGGTGGGCACTGCTGCCTTGTACAGGTGGACCTGGTCGTAAAGGCTGTTGAAGTCCAGGGTGGAGTGGTGAGCCAGGTAAACATTTGGTTTTGAGGCACAGTCAAGGCAAATGCTTGCGTTTACCCGCTGTATGGTAGTAGGGTGGAAGTCTTTTCGTGGTAACAAGGTGGAGATAACCACTTGTAGAAGAAGCTTTTTCAATCACTCCCTTGAGTGCTGTGGCCACCCTTTCCTGCTGTGCTCTCAGGTCGTTTGTGCCTGTGTATTATTATGTGGCTGGGTGACCCTAGTTGGTCCTCAGACAGAAGGTCTAGGGCGCACTGGGTGTTTGGACACCAGAGTTTAGACACTCTGTGTTTGGGAAAAAGTTTATTTTCTTGTATATATTTCCCGTTTGAATCCATAAGGAGTATCTCTCTCTCTCTCTCTCTCTACATGCCGCTTTCCACAGAGACCCACCCCGCCCCCTGTCACTCAAGGAGCGCAGTTGTTGTTTCTCAACCACGAGACCATGCGTTCGAGTCCGAGTCTTTCTGATGAGCCCCATCATTTGGCTCCGTTCACGTAAAATAGCCGCATCATTTGGCTCCCAACCAGCTCCTCATTCAAAATGCTTGAAAATCTCTCATGTAAAGGCCAGAAAGTAGGCTACCATTATGCTAGATTGTGATATACACGTTCAAATATTTTTTTTTTACCTGACCAAATTATTAMAATGGCTGCAAAAAAATGAATATGCAAAAAATGAGCGTGGACCAGAATCACATGCTATCCCTACTCCCTACTATTTATTGTTTCTACAGTGAGGTTTACCATCTTGAGATCACGGTTTTGTCATTTATTTGTAGATAATCGTTGTTTGAATATCAAAAGGCAGCAGTAGCAGTACRGTACGTAAATCAGCGAGCCGAGTGAACGAGCCGTCCGTCCGCSAAGCGGCCCGAGCAGTCCAACCTGCTACAAGATGAAGCGGCCCGACCAGAGGTACCTGCTGCAGAAAGGTGACATTCTTACATGACTTTCTGTAGCTAACTTAGCTAGATCTTCTGTCTGGCTGGTGCGTATTGACTGAGTAGGCTAATAATGAACTACAGTTACTCTAAATGGTTACCTATCTGGCTCTTTGTATAGCTATTTCTTATACATTCAAGACAACAATATCCAGCTAAGCTATAGCCAATGCTGATATTGTGTGTGTGTGTGTGTGGGTTCAGAATGTTCCCGCAGGAGAAGAACACAGTGTGGCATCTGTGCAGATCACCATGAACTTTATCCAGTTACACCAGCCAATAGAGTAAGTTACAATCAGACTTTTTATTGGCGTGGGTGTAACTCATGAACCTATTTCCCTGCTTACTGAAAGGCAGATGTWGAAAAAGCATAATGYTGAGGATCCTACATTGAATTGCTACAACYATTGGCCTACTTTTCTGAATGCAAACCTAACACCTTTTCAGGGGGCTGATCAATGATACGGGGAAAGTCTGACATTACTTGTTTACTGATCCCCCCCCCCCACCACTCTCTCTCCCTCTCTCTCATTCACAGGACCATTCACACATTCCAGTCACTCAGCCCTATCCAGAAGCTCTCAAGGTCCTACACTACTTCCTCCTACAACACCCTAATGAGAAGCAATACGCCTGGCCCCATGACTGTGTGTTTGCATATCTCTCTAACTCTACCCTACCGTGCTGAGACAATCTGACTCTGGAACAGTATTACACCCTTTTTAAAAATGGAATGCTCAACATTGATAATTCAATTCAATTCAATTCAATTCAATTCAATGCTAATTCATCTCTCTCTCTTTCTGCAGTCCTCACAGTTCACTCACTCAGATGGTATGTCGGCTGGTTGATGGCACCCGCAGGCCTGTTTGAGGGGACAACTGGACAGAACATATCAGAACGCGTGAACCTCAGCAGAGACCCTCCTCTCCTTCCCTGTATTTCAAGGAAAGACCCTTCTTTACACTTCCTGTTTGGCATGATGCTCTCAAGGCGTGTCTCTTTCTCGTGTTGAGTGGTATTACCTATAGATGACTCCTTGACACTTGCATATAGTTTCCCTCTGAATTGGTGTCCACATCAGGCTATTTTCTTATTACCTGTGTGTTAGAATACTGAATCCCTTTCACATAATCTGAATGATCCCTCGACTGTCACCTGGTCTCTTTCTCTCCAGGATACATTAGGGGAAGTTGCTTTGCTGTTGGCACCAATCCCACGCTGCCCGACAACATCAACGACTTCATCCCCTTTCATCCTGAACTCTGCCAACTCTTGTTCAACTTTGATTCAATCAGTTTAATTAAATGTTTACAGTCGCTTCAAGTGTGCTTTTTTTTTTTACTGAAAGTTGACAGATGACACTTGTATGGAGTTTGACATTTCAAAGGGTAACTTGAAGCATAAACCCCATTTCCCAGTTGGTTTTGGCTCAGTAAAACACATCAAACCCTGTCCTAATTTCAACAATGTGTACCACGTGGTATATCTGGTATTTTTTTGTKGTACATTTAGCTCATTTGTGCCCTTGGTCTGGAAACTCTCKTATTTTCAGACCGATTTTCAACTTCAGTATCCAAAATGTTCTGGCTGCTCCCATAGGATATAGTAATTCCAAAAGTGTACAAGGCTGGAAGAAGGGCTTAGGTATAAAAGCTATAGTATGGTATTTGTCATCAGAATTTAGATGGGCACTATGCTGGCCCAAAGGCTCCATGGTCACAAAAAAAGCTACATTACGAATCCGAATGTGATGTGAATTTTCTACCACAATTCATTTGACCAGGATAACAGAGGACCTACTGCCTGACGCCTCTGGATCTGCAAATAGATACAGAGAGGATATTGTCTCAACACTCACCCTCCAATCGGTGTRGGCAACTCGAWAGCATTGGAAATMACACCCTTCATGTACWGAGCAAATGTCAAAATTMATGAAATGCCCTTCATTTCCATTGCAAATGTTACTTTGATGGTTGTGATCAACATTACGAATGTAAGAGTGGTAATGAAATGTATTACAGTGGCAGTATTTTTATGATCCAGCAGATGGCAGTAATTCACCTTCAATAACTGAGCAGCCCAAATGAGTAAGGGCAGAGAGCAGGAGCTTTAGGCTTGAGATCCAAAGGCCTTGAGTTCACACAAAATGTGCCTACTATCCAGGGTTTCCCAAACTTGGTCCTCGGGACACCAAGGGGTGCACGTTTTGGTTTTTGCCCTAATAATACACAGCTGATTCAAATAATCAACTAATCATGTGGAAGACTACTGGATATTGTCTTCCACATATGTGGAAGGGGAGGAGTTAGCAGTTAGCCAGTAAATTAGTCTAGGTTACATTTTGCTGGCATTGTTTCAAAGCACTTTTAACCTGATTTGATGTTTAACTCTGGTACAACTCTGGTACAATAATACACTGAGTCCACCGTGATATGGAATAAGGGGTTATTCGACACATACATGATGTTACGTATACTCCCTCTCCGGCCTCTAGGTCATCAGGCTGCTGATTATCCCGCACACCTGTCAGCATCGTCAAGCGCACCAGCGCCTCATGACACTCACCTGGACTCCATCACCMCCTTGATTACCTTCCCTATATCTGTCACTCCCCTTGGTTCTTTCCTCAGGTGTTATTGACTCTGTTTCGTATCGGCGCGTTGTTTATTTATTAAAACACTCACTCACTCACTGTACTTGCTTCCCGACTCTCAGCGCACTCGTTACACATGAACACGTACACTACCAGTCAAAAGTTTGGACACACCTACTCATTCAAGGGTTTTTCTTTATTTGACTATTTTCTACTTTGTAGAATAATAGTGAAAACATCAAAACTGTGAAATAACACATATGGAATCATGTAGTAAGCAAAACAAGTGTTAAACAAATCAAAATATATTTGAGATTCTTCAAAGTAGCCACCCTGTGCCTTGATGACAGCTTTGCACACTCTTGGCATCCTCTCAATAAGCTTCATGAGTAATGCTTTTCCCACAGTCTTAAATGAGTTCTCACATATGCTGAGCACTGCTTTTCCTTCACTCTGCGGTCCAACTCATCCCAAACCATCTCAATTGGGTTGAGGTCGGGTAATTGTGGAGGCCAGGTCATCTGATGCAGCACTCCATCACTCTCCTTCAAGGGTCAAAGGTCAAATAGCCCTTACACAGCCTGGAGGTGTGTTTTGGGTCATTGTCCTGATGAAAAACAAGTGATAGTCCCACTAAGCACAAACCAGATGGGATGGTGTATTGCTGCAGAATGCTGTGGTAGCCATGCTGGTTAAGTGTGCCTTGAATTCTAAATAAAGCATAGACGGTGTCACCAGCAAAGCACCCCCATACCATAACACCTCCTCCTCCATGCTTCACACATGCAGAGATCATCCGTTCACCTACTCAGCGTCTCACAAAGACATGGCGGTTGGAACAAAAAAATCTCAAATCTCAGATTTCTACCGGTCTAATGTCCATTGCTCCTATTTCTTGGCCCAAGCAAGTCTCTTCTTATTATTGGTGTCCTTTAGTAGTGGTTTCTTTACAGCAATTCAACCATGAAGGCTTGATTCAAGCAGTCTCTTCTGAACAGTTGATGTTGAGACGTGTTTGTTACTTGAACTCTGTGAAGCATTTATTTGGGCTGAAATCTGAGGTGCAGTTAACTCTAATGAACTTATCCTCTGCAGCAGAGGTAACTCTGGGCCTTCCTTTCCTGTGGCGGTCCTCGTGAGAGCCAGTTTCATCATAGTGCTTGATGGTTTTTGCGACTGCACTTGAATAAACCTTCAAAGTTCTTGAAATTTTCCGTATTGACTGACCTTCATTTCTTAAAGTAATGATGGAGGCCTGTTGGCGTGTAGGCCTGTTGTAAGGCAGGTCCTCACCAGACATCACCGACAACAACGTTGCCTATGGGCACAAACTCACTGTCGCTGGACCAGACAGGACTGGCAAAAAGTGCTCTTCACTGACGAGTCGCGGTTTTGTCTCAACAGGTGTAATGGACAGATTCGCGTTTATCGTCGAAGGAATGAGCGTTACACCGAAGCCTGTACTCTGTAGCGGGATCGATATGGAGGTAGAGGGTCCGTCATGGTCTGAGGCGGTGTGTCACAGCATCATCGGACTGAGCTTGTTGTCATTGCAGGCAATCTCAACGTTGTGCTTTACAGGGAAGACATCCTCCTCCCTCATGTGGTACCCTTCCTGCAGGCTCATCCTGACATGACCCTCCAGCGTGACAATGCCACCAGCCATACTGCTCATTCTGTGCGTGATTTCCTGCAAGACAGGAATATCAGTGTTCTGCCATGGCCAGCGAAGAGCCATTGAGCAAGTCTGGGACCTGTTGGATCGGAGTGTGAGGGCTAGAGCCATTCCCCCCAGAAATGTCCGGGAACTTGCAGGTGCCTTGGTGGAAGAGTGGGGTAACATCTCACAGCAAGAACTGGCAAATCTGGTGCAGTCCACGAGGAGAAGATGCACTGCAGTACTTAATGCAGCTGGTGGCCACACCAGATACTGACTGTGATTTTGACCCCCTCTTTGTTCAGGGACACATTATTCAATTTCTGTGAGTCACATGTCTGTGGAACTTGTTCAGTTTATGTCTCAGTTGTTGAATCTTGTTATGTTCATAAAAATACTTACACATGTTCAATTTGCTGAAAATAAACACAGTTGACAGTAAGAGGACGCTTCTTTTTTTGCTGAGTTTAGTAACGCCAGGTGTAAAATAGTAAATAATGGCTACTTCTCAAAAAGTACTACATTGTCAAGAGTAGTTAAACAAGGTTGTCCACTATCGGCATATATATTTATTATGGCCATCGAAATGTTTAAAATCAGATCCAACAATAATATCAAGGGGCTAGAAATCCAGGGGCTTAAAAACAAAGGTGTCATTGTACGCTGGCGATTCAGGTTTTCTTTAAAATCCGCAATTTGGATCCCTGCACAGCCTCATAGAGGATTGAGATAATTTTTCTAACCTCTCTGGTTTATACCGAATTATGATAAGTGCACCATTTTATGTATTGGATAAGTACACCATATTATGTACAACTTTTACATTACCGTGTAGTTTACCAATAAAATGGTCCGACGGTGAATTGGACAAGTGGACTCAGTATTCATATCCCGAAATAAATAAATGATGTCACTCCAATTCATTTCAATAGAAATGTTCCCAAATTAGATAATATGCTGCTACCATGGAAGGGAAAACACCTATTTGTGGAAAAATCACCCTGATTAATTATTTTGTCATATTCCAGTTTACCTATTTTCTTATGGCCCTGGCTAGACCTGTTTTTAAAAATTATATGATCAAAAAAGATTCCACTTTATTTGGAACGGCAAGCCAGATAAAATTAAAAGGCCCTATTTATATAATGAATAAGAATTCGGAGGGCAGAAATGATTAAATATTAAAGCATCGGACCTCTCACTAAAGGCTTCAGTCATACAAAAACTAACCCTAAATCCGAAAGGGTTCTCTAGCAGATTGGTGAGAATGGCTCACTGCGTGTTCAAGAATGGCCTTTTCTGGGGCCTCCCGAGTGGCGCAGTGGTCTAAGGCATTGCATCGCAGTGCTAGCTGTGCCACTAATGATCCTGGTTCGAGTCCAGGCTCTGTCGCAGCTGGCCGCGCCCGGGAGACCCATGGGGCGGGGCACAATTGGCCCAGCGTCGTCCAGGTTAGGGGAGGGTTTGGCCGGCAGGGATGTTCCTGTCACATCGCGCACTAGCGACTCCTGTGGTGGGCCAGGCGCAATGCACGCTGACACTGTTGCCAGGTGTACGGCGTTTCCTCCGACACATTGGTACGGCTGGCTTCCGGGTTAAGCGGGTGTTATGTCAAGAAGAAATGCTTCTTGGCTGGGTTGTGTTTCAGAGGACGCACGGCTCTCAACCTTTACCTCTCCCGATGGGACAAGACTGTAACTACCAATTGGATACCACGAAAAAGGGGTAAAAAAATTATTACATAATTCAGATTACAACCTTACAACTTTCGGTTATTTGAAAAGGAAATAATCTCCAAAATATCCCTATTTTTAAAACATAGAATGGCTGCAATTTCAGTTTAATCCACCAGAAAAGACAGAACAAATATTAGAACAAATATTATGGTTAAACTCAAATATACAAATATATTAACTTTTTAAAATAAAAATTGTATAATCTTTGTAAATTATATCATAAATAGGACTGGTGGAGTTATGTCACATATGCAGTTAACAAAAATGTAAAAGCAGACATTGAATACCCCTTTAAACATGGTGAAGCTATTAATTACACTTGGATGGTGTATCAATACACCCAGTAACTACAAAGATGCAAGCGTCCTCCGTAACTCAGTTGCCGGAGAAGAATGAAACCGCTCAGGGATTTCACTATGAGGCCAATGTTGACTTTAAAACAGTTATAGTTGATAGGAAAAAATGAGGATGGATCAACAACATTGTAGTTACTCCACAATACTAACCTAATTGACAGAGTGAAAAGAAGGAAGCTTGTAGAGAATAAAAATATTCCAAAACATCTATCCTGTTTGCAACAAGACACTAAAGTAATACTGTAAAAAATGTGGCAAAGCAATTTACTTTTGTCAAGAAAACAAAGTGTTACTGAGTACCACTCTCCATATTTTCAAGCATAGTGGTGGCTGCATCATGTTATGGGTATGCTTGTATTCGTTAAGGACTGGGGAGTTTTTCAGGATAAAAAAGAAACGGAATGGAACTAAGAACCGGCAACATTTTTAGGAAAACCTGGTTCAGTCTGCTTTCCACCAGGCACTGAATGTCACACCGTGATCTGTTTCACCTGTCTTGTGCTTGTCTTCACCCCCCCACCAGGTGTATCCCATTTGTCCCCATTATCTCCTGTGTATTTATACCTGCGTTTTCTGTTTGTCTGTTGCCAGGTCGTTTTGTCCAGTCAAGACCTACTAGCATGTTCCTGTGCTCTAGTTTTAGTTTTTCTTAGTCTTCCCAGTTCTGACATTTCTGCCTGTCCTGACCCTGATCTCGCCTGCCGTCCTATACCTGCCTGACTCTGATTGCCTGCCTTGACTTACCTTTTGCCTGCCCCTTGTACTATAATAAACTCGGACACTCATACCATCCGCCTCCTCTGTCTGCATCTGTGTCTTAACCTGAGTACTGATAGTACAAACTGAACATGACTGACCCAGCAGACTCGGACCAGCTCCGCAACACCGTCTCCTCCCAAAAAGACACCATTGGAAGACATAAGGAGTTACTTCAAGGTCTTATGGAAGGATACCAGACCTTGGCGGAACGCCATGACCGTGCATTCAATACATTGCTGGAGCAATTCCGCYGATTGTCTGTTAGGCAGCCCGCCACTACAGTAACCCCCCAGACTGTCAGTTACCCCACTCTCTTCTCCCCAATCTACTCCGGCTTCCCAAGAACCCCGCTTACCTCCTCCGGAGCACTACGCTGGAGATCCAGGATCATGCCAGGCATTTCTCTCCCAGTGTTCTCTCATCTTTGAGCTACAGCCATCTTAATTTCCCTCAGATCGAGGATAGCATACTTGATAACTCTGATGTCTGGGAGGGCTCTCGCCTGGGCTACGGCGGCGTGGAAGCAACAATCCACCGTTTGCTATAGTCTGGAGGAGTTTGTGGCAGAGGTACCTAAAGTGTTAGATTTAACGGCTCGTAAGCTGCTCCAACTASGTCAGGACTCCCGTAGTGTGGCAGACTACGCGGTGTATTTAAACCGTCTGTAGGGCAGCTCACTTGGCCTGCAGGTAGTTATATATAGTTAGAAACTGGGTGATTCGAGCCCTGAATGCTGTTTGGCTGACAGCCTTGGTATATCAGATCGTATACCATGTGTATGACAAAAACATTTTTTTTTATGCTGCCTCGAATTATGTTGGTAACCCGTTTATAAATCAAATCAAATTTTATTAGTCACATACACATGGTTAGCAGATGTTAATGCGAGTGTAGCGAAATGCTTGTGCTTCTAGTTCCGACAATGCAGTAATAACCAACAGTAAATCTAACCTAACAATTCCACGCTACTACCTTACACACACACACAAGTGTGAAGGGATAAGAATATGTACATAAAGATATATGGATGAGTGGTGGTACAGAACGGCATGGCAGATGCAGTAGATGGTATAGAGTACGGTATATACATATGAGATGAGTACTGTAGGGTATGTAAACATAAAGTGGCATAGTTTAAAGTGGCTAGTGGTACATGTATTGCATAAAGATGGCAAGATGCAGTAGATGATATAGAGTACAGTATATACATATGAGATGGGTAATGTAGGGTATGTAAACATAGTATTAAGTGGCATTGCTTAAGTGGCTGTGGTACATTTTTACATAATTTCCATCAATTCCATTTTTAAAGTGGCTGGAGTTGAGTCAGTATGTTGGCAGCGGCCGCTAAATGTTAGTGGTGGCTGTTTAACAGTCTGATGGCCTTGAGATAGAAGCTGTTTTTCAGTCTCTCGGTCCCTGCTTTGATGCACCTGTACTGACCTCGCCTTCTGGATGATAGCGGGGTGAACAGGCAGTGGCTTGGGTGGTTGTTGTCCTTGATGATATTTATGGCCTTCCTGTGACATCGGGTGGTGTAGGTGTCCTGGAGGGCAGGTAGTTTGCCCCTGGTGATGCGTTCTGCAGACCTCACTACCCTCTGGAGAGCCTTACGGTTGTGGGCGGAGCAGTTGCCGTACCAGGCGGTGATACAGCCCGACAGGATGCTCTCGATTGTGCATCTGTAGAAGTTTGTGAGTGCTTTTGGTGACAAGCCGAATTTCTTCAGCCCCTGAGGTTGAGAGGCGCTGCTGCGCCTTCTTCACAACGCTGTCTGTGTGGGTGGACCAATTCAGTTTGTCCGTGATGTGTACACCGAGGACTTAAAACTTTCCACCTTCTCCACTACTGACCCGTCGATGTGGATAGGGGGGTCTCCCTCTGCTGTTTCCTGAAGTCCACAATCATCTCCTTTGTTTTGTTGACGTTGAGTATGAGGTTATTTTCCTGACACCACACTCCGAGGGCCCTCACCTCCTCCCTGTAGGCGTCTCGTCGTTGTTGGTGATCAAGCCTACCACTGTAGTGTCATCCGCAAACTTGATGATCGAGTTGGAGGCGTGCATGGCCACGCAGTCGTGGGTGAACAGGGAGTACAGGAGAGGGCTCAGAACGCACCTTGTGGGGCCCCAGTGTTGAGATCAGCGGGGTGGAGATGTGTTACCTACCTCACCACTGGGGGCGGCCCGTCAGGAAGTCCAGGACCCAGTTGCACAGGGCGGGGTCGAGACCCAGGGTCTCGAGCTTGATGACGAGTTTGGAGGGTACTATGGTGTTAAATGCTGAGCTGTAATCGATGAACAGCATTCTCACATGGGTATTCCTCTTGTCCAGATGGGTTAGGGCAGTGTGCAGTGTGGTTGCGATTGCGTCGTCTGTGGACTATTGGGTCGGTAAGCAAATTGGAGTGGGTCTAGGGTGTCCGGTAGGGTGGAGGTGATATGGTCCTTGACTAGTCTCTCAAAGCACTTCATGATGACGGAAGTGAGTGCTACGGGGCGATAGTCGTTTAGCTCAGTTACCTTAGCTTTCTTGGGAACAGGAACAATGGGCCCTCTTGAAGCATGTGGGACACGCGACTGGGATAAGGATTGATTGAATATGTCCGTAAAACACCAGCCAGCTGGTCTGCGCATGCTCTGAGGACGCGGCTGGGAAGCCGTCTGGCCTGCAGCTTGCGAGGGTTAACACGTTTAAATGTTTTACTCACTCGGCTGCAGTGAAGGAGAGCCCGCAGGTTTTGGTAGGGGGCCGTGTCAGTGGCACTGTATTGTCCTCAAAGCGGGCAAAAAAGTTGTTTAGCCTGTCTGGGAGCAAGACATCCTGGTCCTCGACGGGGCTGGTTTTTTTTGTACCCGTGATTGACTGTAGACCCTGCACATACCTCTTGTGTCTGAGCTGTTGATTTCGACTCGATTTTGTCTCTGTACTGAGACTTAGCCTGTTTGATTGCCTTGCGGAGAGAATAGCTACACTGTTTGTATTCGGTCATGCTTCCGGTCACCTTGCCCTGGTTAAAAGCAGTGGTTCGCGCTTTCAGTTTCACGCGAATGCTGCCGTCAATCACGGTTTCTGGTTTGGGAATGTTTTTATCGTTGCTGTGGGTACGACATCGTCAATGCACTTCCTAATGAACTCGCTCACCGAATCAGCATATTCGTCAATATTGTTGTTGGACGCGATGCGGAACATATTCCAATCCGCGTGATCGAAGCAGTCTTGAAGCGTGGATTCAGATTGGTCGGACCAGCGTTGAACAGACCTGAGCGCGGGAGCTTGTTGTTTGAGTTTCTGTTTGTAGGCAGGAATCAACAAAATGGAGTCGTGGTCAGCTTTTCCGAAAGGGGGCGGGGGAGGCCTTGTAAGCGTCGCGGAAATTAGTGTAGCAATGGTCCAGTTGTTTTCCACCCTGGTAGCACAATCGATATGCTGATAGAATTTAGGGAGTTTGTTTTTAGATTAGCCTTGTTAAAATCCCCAGCTACGATGAATGCAGCTCAGGGTGTGTGGTTTCCAGTTTACAAAGAGTCAGATAAAGTTCGTTCAGGCAATATACCACAGGTAAGGGCTGTATCCACATTGCTTCGTGGTTTCAGAGCTGGTCATGGGTGCACCTCAGCCACACTCAAGGTCCTTTACACACTGGACATTACTATCCAGCCGTATTCATCGACCTGGCTAAAGCTTTCGACAAAGTCAATCAAAAACATTCTTATTGGCAGACTCAACAGCCGTGGTTTCTCAAATGATTGCTCGCCTGGTTCACCAACTACTTCTCTGATAACCAACTACTTCTCCGGGCTGTTGTCCGGACCTCTGGTAGTTCTCATGGGGGTACCACAGGGTTCAATTCTCGGGCCAACTCTCTTCTCTGTATACATCAATGATGTCGCTCTTGCTGCGGTGATTCTTTGATCCACCTCTACGCAGACGACACCATTCTGTATACTTCTGGCCCTTCTTTGGACACTGTGTTAACTAACCTCCAGATGAGCCTCAATGCCATACAACTCTCCTTCCGTGGCCTATACAACTGCAAGTAAAACTAAATGCATGCTCTTCAACCAGGTGCTGCCCGCACCTGCCAGCATCACTACTCTGGACGGTTCTGACTTAGAATGTGGACATCTACAAATACCTAGGTGTCTGGTTAGACTGTAAACTCTCCTTCCAGACTCACATTAAACATCTCCAATCCAAAATTAAATCTAGAATCGGCTTCCTATTTCGCAACAAAGCATCCTTCACTCATGCTGCCAAACATATCCTCGACTTCGCGGTGTCATTTACAAAATAGCCTCCAACACTCTTACTCAACAAATTGGATGAGGCTTCACAGTGGCATCCGTTTTGTCACCAAAGCCCCATATACTACCCACCACTGCGACCTGTACGCTCTCGTTGGCTGGCCCTCGCTTCTACTCGTCGCCAAACCCACTGGCTCAGGTCATCTACAAGTCTCGCTAGGTAAAGCCCTGCCTTATCTCAGCTCACTGGTCACCATAGCAGCACCCACCCATAGCACGCGCTCCAGTAGGTATATCTCACTGGTCACCCCCAAAGCCAATTCTTCCTTTGGCGCCTCTCCTTCCAGTTCTCTGCTGCAATGACTGGAACGAACTGCAAAAATCACTAAAGCTGGAGACTCTTACCTCCCTCACTAGCTTTAAGCACCAGCTGTCAGAGCAGCTCACAGATCACTGCACCTGTAAATAGCCCATCCAATCTACCTCATCCCCATACTGTATTTATTTATTCATCTTGCTCCTTTGCACCCCAGTAGCTTCTACTTGCACATTCATCTTCTGCACATTCTACCATTCCAGTGTTTAATTGCTATATTGTAATTACTTCGCCACCATGGCCTATTTATTGCCTTACCTCTCTTATCCTACCTCATTTGCACATGCTGTATATAGATTTTTCTACTGTATTATTGATTGTATGTTTGTTTATTCCATGTGTAACTCTGTGTTGTTGTATGTGTCGAACTGCTTTGCTTTATCTTGGCCAGGTCYCAGTTGCAAATGAGAACTTGTTCTCAACTGGCCTACCTGGTTAAATAAAGGTGAAATAAAATGTTAAATAAGAACTGCCCTTAGACGTGGTATGTTGGCCATATACCACACCCCCCAAGGACTTTTTGCTTGAATGAAAAGGTTGGCAATTTCTCAAAATGGGTGTGTTAGAAAGGGAAAGGTAACTTGTGTATTCATTTCTTAATAACTAAGAGGAGATCAATTCAAATTAATTCCCTCACCACTCTACAAAACTGAAGTTGTAATACAGTACCAGTCAAAAGTTTGGACACACCTACTCATACCAGGGTTTTTCTTCATTTTTACTATTCTACATTGTAGAATAATAGTGAAGACATCAAAACAAAGAAATAATACATATGGAATCATGTAGTAACCAAAAAAGTGTTAAACATATCAAAATATATTTTACATTTGAGATTCTTCAAAGGAGCCACCCTTCGCCTTGGCTTCGCACACTCTTGGCATTCTCTCAACCAGCTTCACCTGTAACGTTTTTCCAACGGTCTTGAAGGAGTTCCCACATATGCTGAGCACTTGTTGGCTGCTTTTCCTTCACTCCGCGCTCCAACTGATCCCAACCCATCTCAATTGGGTTGCGGTCGGGTGATTGTGGAGGTCAGGTCATCTGATCCATCACATAGTCTGAACTATTAAATTCATTTTCTTAATAAACGTAACTTTTTCTAACCCATATGAAATTCAAACCGAGGGATTTTGATCCTTATTGTGACACAAAATCTAACCCAGTTTAAATTCTACCAATGCAGATTGTAAGCTTACATGATGGACTTGATTAACATTTCAGGATTGCCACATTTGATGCAATGTATTGGAGATAAGCGCTACATGTACGGTAGGCCTACAGCTGTTAGAATATTCCAACCAGGTTTACAACACTAAATACATCCAGTTCTGTTTACATACCTGTGTACAGGTTCATAAAATGGGACAACTTAATAACGAGGCTTAGTGATACACACCTAAAAGATCATGTTAGTCTGTGATGGAACTGAGGTCCTTTTCTTCCACTATTTGTATGAGTTTGTATGAGAGTACTTGGAAATAGCTGTTCATACGGCCAGTCCTGAGATGGGAAAAAGATAATTATCCTATAACGTTCCTCGGTCTTGGAACGACCTGCAAAATACCTTAAATCGAGAGAGGGTTGTTTTTGGTGTATTGTTCCTGTATGTTATTTTGTACTTTATCTACATGCTGAATACTCCCTGCTGACCTCTTGCCAGGTATCCCTCGCAAAAGAGGTTTCTAAACTCAAGGGTCTTTTGGTTAAATAAATAATCAAATATGTGGTAAAAATGACTACCAGGTAAAGGGGCAGTACACACAAACATTTGAAATGATCTTGATTTTATTGAAAAAAAGTGAGTCATCTACAGTGGGGCTAAAAAGTATTTAGTCAGCCACCAATTGTGCAAGTTCTCCCACTTAAAAAGATGAGAGAGGCCTGTAAAAAAAGGCCTGAAAAAAAAKKKKCAGAAAATCACATTGTAGGATTTTTTATGAATTTATTTGCAAATTATGGTGGAAAATAAGTATTTGGTCACCTACAAACAAGCAAGATTTCTGGCTCTCACAGACCTGTAACTTCTTCTTTAACTTCTTCAGGCTGCAAGCCCGACGCCGGTACACTTATGACAACATCCAGCTCAAGTGCAGGGCGCGAAATTCAAAATGTATTTTTTAGAAATATTTAACTTTCAACATTAACAAGTCTCAATACAGCATTGAAAGATAAACATCTTGTGAATCCAGCAACATATCCGATTTTTAAAATGTTTTACAGCGAAAACACACGTATATTTATGTTAGCTCACCACCAAATACAAAAAAGGACAGACATTTTTCACAGCACAGGTAGCATGCACAAAGCCAACCTAACTAACCAAGATCCAACCAAACTAACCTAGAAACAACTTCATCAGATGACAGTCCTATAACATGTTACACAATAAATCTATTTTTTTGTTCGAAAAATGTGCATATTTGAGGTATAAATCAATTTTACATTGATGCTACCATCACAGCTACCGTCAGATATAGCACCGAGCAACCAGAGTAATTACAGACACCAACGTCAAATACCTAAATACTCATCAAAAACATTTCTGAAAATATATGGTGTATAGCAAATGAAAGACAAAGATCTTGTGAATACAGCCAATATTTCCAATTTTTTAAGTGTTTTACAGCGAAACACAATATAGCGTTATATTAGCTTACTACAATAGCTAACACACAACAGCATTGATTCCAGGTAATCGGTAGCGATAGCACAGTTCGACAGATAATGAAATATCATCCCAAAATGGGTCTACTTTTGCTGATCTTCCATCAGAATGTTGTACAAGGGTCCTTTGTCCAGAACCGTCTTTGTTTGGGTTTAGAACGACCTCTTTCCCTCTTGAATTAGCAAGCACTGGCCAAGTGGTGCTAAGCTCTCCATCCTGAACAAAAGCAGACAACGCAACACGCCTAACGTCCCGAATAAATTTCAATAATCTAATAAAACTATATTGAAAAAACATACTTTCGATGATATTGTAACATGTATCAAATAAAATCAAGCCGGAGATAGTATTCGCCTATAACGACGGCTTTCCAGAAGGCGATTCCAGGTCCAACTTCGCGCTTTCGAAAAAACAGGAAATGGCGGAGTACTCATTCCAAGAGGATTTATTCCACTTCAGACAAGATAATCCACTCATTTCTTCTCTCACTTCCTCTTGACATCTAGGGGAAGGTGTATGACGTGTATGTATACCAATACGTATCATGCCCATTTATAGGCAAGCCTTTGAACAGAGACTCGCGATTTCAGAAATCTCACTTCCTGTCAGGAAGTGGGCTGCAGAAGGAGTTCTGTTTCACTCAGAGAAAAAATTCAAACGGTTTTAGAAACTAGAGAGTGTTTTCTATCCAATAGTAATAATAATATGCATATTGTACGAGCAAGAATTGAGTACGAGGCCGTTTGAAATGGGCACATTTTTCCAAGTTACTCAATACTGACCCTTTCACACACTGTTGCTGGTATTTTGGCCATTCCTCCATGCAGATCTCCTCTAGAGCAGTGATGTTTTGAGGCTGTTGCTGGGCAACATGGACTTTCAACTCCCTCCAAAGATTTTCTATGGGGTTGAGATCTGGAGACTGGCTAGGCCACTCAGGACCTTGAAATGCTTCTTACGAAGCCACTCAACAAGAAGTTGAGGCTCCTCTGTCCTCCACTCGTTACCTGTATTAATGCACCTGTTTGAACTTGTTATCAGTATAAAGACACCTGTCCACAACTCAACAGTCACAACTCCAAACTCCACTATGGCCAAGACCAAAGAGCTGTCAAAGGACACCAGAAAACAACTTGTGACTCGCACCAGGCTGGGAAGGACTGAATCTGCAATAGGTAAGCAGCTTGGTTTGAAGAAATCAACTGTGGGAGCAATTATTAGGAAATGAGAGGACATACCGATAACACTGATAATCTCCTTCGATCTGGGGCTCCACGCAAGATCTCACCCCGTGGGGTCAAAATGATCACAAGAACGGTGAGGCAAAAATCCAGAACCACACGGGGGACCTAGTAAATGACCTGCAGAGAGCTGGGACCAAAGTAACAAGGCCTACCATCAGTAACACACTACGCCGCCAGGGACTCAAATCCTGCAGTGCCAGAACGTGTCCCCTGCTTAAGCCAGTACATGTCCAGGCCCGTCTGAATTTGCTAGAGAGCATTTGGATGATCCAGAAGAAGATTGGGAGAATGTCATATGGTCAGATGAAACCAATAGAACCTTTTTGGTAAAAACTACACTCATCGTGTGTTGGAGGACAGAGAATGCTGAGTTGCATCCAAAGAACACCATACCTACTGTGAAGCATGGGGGTGGAAACATCATGCTTTGGGGCTGTTTTTCTGCAAAGGGACCAGCGACGATCTCCGTGTAAAGGAAAGAATGAAGGGGCAATGTATCGTGAGATTGAGTGAAACCTCTCTCAATCAGCAAGGCATTGAAGATGAAACGTGGCTGGGTTCTTTCAGCATGACAATGATCCGCAAACACACCGCACGGGCAACGAAGGGAGTGGCTTCGTAAGAAGCATTTCAAGGTCCTGGAGTGGCCTAGCCAGTCTCCAGATCTCAACCCCATAGACAATCTTTGGAGGGAGTTGAAAGTCCGTGTTGCCCAGCAATAGCCCTAAAACATCACTGCTCTAGAGGAGATCTGCATGGAGGAATGGGCCAAAATACCAGCAACAGTGTGTGAAAACCTTGTGAAGACTTACAGAAAACGTTTGACCTCTGTCATTGCCAGCAAAGGGTATATAACAAAGTATTGAGATAAACTTTTGTTATTGACCAAATACTTATTTTCCACCATAATTTGCAAATAAATTCATTAAAAATCCTACAATGTGATTTTCTGGATTTTTTTCCCTCATTTTGTCTGTCATAGTTGAAGTGTACKTATGATGAAAATTACAGGCCTCTCTCATCTTTTTAAGTGGGAGAACTTGCACAATTGGTGGCTGACTAAATACTTTTTTACCCCACTGTATTAATTTGAGACAATTACCATATCATATGGCATAGTTCACTTTGTGTACTTAGTCTACCTGTAAACCTGCAACGCACAACCAATTAAAATAATGTTTAAAATGACGTACAATATTAACATGGGTGCATTTCAACAAAAGGACGTTTATTTTTAGCACTCAAAGACCATACGTTACACCACAGAACTAGAATGGGATTCTATTTAGGGTAGCACCCCCCTATCCTAAAAAAACAGCAGGATAACTACAATACTTAAAACAGGCCTCTAATTTCTTATCATGTTACTTGGATACTGTCATCTCATCACAGGTTTGCGGCTGTAACCTTACAATCAATGAATTCAAGGCTACTCACTTTGTCAGGGAAGGTCATACTAGGTAAAACACAATAAGTGGTTAAAATTGTTTCCAGGTCAATTCTTTTGCAGGTCATTTTGAATTATTGGGACTATCTGAACAATGGTGATTTAAAGTGATGGATAATTTCAGCCAATAGTTTTGAAAGTGGAGCCCACAAACCAAAAGGGGTCTTCGTCCATTTCATAAAATATGTTACGTCCCGCAAAAAACTTTAATTCCCAGATCTATAAGAGAAGCCAGCTTAGTGAGGGTCTATTGTATATTTACACATCTGTGGAGGAGGAGAGTGCTGTCCATTGTCATTCTATTGGGTTAAGGTCGCCATCTAGTGGACAATCTAAGTAGCACATCTAAGACACTACAAGTGACAAGTTGCGATAAGATCTGTAAAAATGAATATCTGTCTATGTTAATTAAGCGTACGTTCCCTTGTCTGTGTATTTCCTTTTTTGTATTTCCCCTTTTTCAGAAATGTAGTGTTTCAAAACAATCTATGACACTATTTACCTTCTTACTCATTGGGTCAGTTTCCCAGACAGATTATGCTCGTCTTGGACTAAAAAGCGCTCTCAATTGAGAATTTTCATTGAGAAGCTCCACTGAGAAGGCGTTTTAATCCAGGAAAATATTTTATCTGCAGTTACAGACTAGCTGAGTAAGTTTAACTACCTGGTGTACGAGTGATATAATGTCAGGTAAAATGACAATGATTTAAACACTGCCAGTAGATCAGTACAACAAAAAGTCCCTTTGTGGTAGAGTGATTATAAACTATGCCTTAAAACAGATATGTGACTGAACACATGCGGACTGTCTTGGCATGTATTAGAGGTGACTCCCTCTTAGCACAGGACTGCTGTTGTRAAACCAGTTCGATATCATTCCTGCATCAGGCACAGCACAGAGTGCCCTGGGCCAAACAGCCTGTTGCCTATTTTTAACTAACACCCAATGATGGGAATGTTTTCTTTTTATCTCTCTCTACCCGCATACCAGCATTCAGGGTGCCGATGCAGCTTAAATCACTATACAGGCAAATGCTTTATTTATTTAACTAGTCAAGTCAGTTAAGAACAATTCTTATTTACAATGACGGCCTGCCCCGGGCCAAACCCTAAACCGGACGATGCTGGGCCAATTGTGCGCCGCCCTATGGAACTCCCAATCACAGTCAGGTGTGATACAGCCTGGAATCGAACCAGGTTCTGTAGTGATGCCTCTAGCACTGAGATGCAGTGGCTTAAACCGCTGCGCCACTCAGGAGCCCAAATAATATGTTTCTGATTCACCACTTTTAGTAAGGGGGTAGCCGAAATGAGATTATACTGACTGTCAAATAGTTTTTGCAAATGGAAATCATAACATCTATGACAAATGTTTGTTAGTCAAAGTCGTTGCCGTTTTTAATCTTGTCCTCATGCAGAAACCAAAAGGTGTGGCACCACACAACCACACCGGCTTTAGTTTAATGTAAAGGGAAACTCTCAGATTCAGAGAGAACTCTCAAACCAACCTAGTCAGAGAAAAGGGGACTCACATGGAATATGTTACTCAAGTTCCATAATCTTTCCCTCCTTCCTTATGATCTCACTGTTATCAACTGAAAAAAGAATAACTTCATCATTTAGCATGACACCTAATATTTCGACTGACACTTCATGGTATACTGCATGAGATGAAACACTACAATGAAATAAGTCATGAATCTTTCTTCGTAGCCTACACATGAGGTTTCAGCTAGAAATGGACAAACATTGACAAAATGGCACTTAATTGCAGAATAGTAGAAAAAAGGTAAACAATGCATGTGTCAATGGTATTTGATAACCATAACGTTTTAAAGGGGAAATAGCAGACTAGGGGGAACTAATAACTAATTTCACACATTTTGAGTCAACACTCAAAGGCTGGTTTAAATTAGGTACAGAGGTGCTTGTCTGCCTGACACATCCTCTGCCTTTGACCACCCTTATCTGAAGATGTGCCCAAGGCGTATTAACTCAAGTTAAGAAAAACCCGTAAAGGCATGAATTAAAGGAATGGCATTTGGAATGGCAAAATAATTAGGTAAAAAATACATTTTGGTCTCGCCGTCAACAATACAAGTGCCATCCCCTTACCAAAAAAAAGATTTCAGTCAGAGTGAAGTATGAGGCAAATACTGCGTCCAAAATAAGTTTTTTTTACTGCAGTAATTTTGGTAGACTGCAGGTATTCTGCAATTACTGCGTCAAAAATGCCACAGTCGACTGCAGTTACTGTACTTTCAAAACTCAATTCAAAAAGTGTCTCGGGTGACTGTTTGAGTTGGCTGTCCTCTCCAATGATGAATGTGCGAAAGTTGCGCTGATTCAACTGGGCGTGTGTCTTTTCCATGTCTCAACAAGGCATGTTCAAGTTTCGGGACGGCTGCATTTACTTTCAATTCTCAGGTAAGGCAAGCCATACAGTGAGTGACTGCTCTTCATAAACATTCTCGCTGCCTAGTTGGCATTTACTTGACCATCTCGACTTCATTATTTACATGATTATTAAATGGAACATTTGACGACACCGAGGCCACGGCAGGTGAGTTAGCCTACGCACACCTTGAACTGTCAGCATGTTATATTCATTGCCATACGTCGTGTTCCTTGACAATTTTCGCTCACTAGCCTGTGTATTCCTAGTGTTTTAATAGTAATTTCAAGTGTATGACTCTGATTAAAAGTTTAATCGGCACAGGTAAACCTTTTTTTGTGGGCTAACACCTGAATAACCTGTCACTAACCTACACATGACTGAAGCAATGGCTCCTTCAAAACGCTAAACTGTCGTAAATGTTTTAGCCTAGATGGCCTCATTAGATTTTATGAATTAAACAGGCTAACATCCTTAATATATGTAACTAGTATAGTCATTGCATAGATAATGCCACATGGAATTACTTATTGCTTCAAGATAACGTTTATACTGTAGGCCTACATGTATTTGATAATAGCAATGAACCATGATATTGTTGTATTGCAATGGTGGCAACCACAATGCATGATAAGGCATGCACTAATGATATGGCATGCACTAATGATACAAATATCCACCTAGGACTGTAATAAAATGTACAACAGTAGTTTACCTCACAGGGTCCTTTCCAAGTGTTACAAGTTGCCCACACAGCTAGAAACCTTGCCTGAGATGTGCCAACAGATTTCAGTCATTGTTTCTGGTAGTGTGTGTAGCAGGTACGTCAACAGGTGTCAAGGCCTCCGGTAATAAGTTGGAGAATGGAGACAAAGTCCTAATAACCTGACGAGTTTGAGTGTGATTGGGCAGGTTACCCGGACACAGAATAAACCTAGTTCTAGACTAAAAACCATTGTCAATGGAGAATGTTTTAATCCATGTCTGGGAAACCGGCCCTTACTGTGTTTAAGACTCATACATACTGTTGTAGCCAGGGGGCAGTGGCGTGTCTCAATCAAATAAAAACGTGACATAACGTACTGTGTTCTCAGTGGGAGAATCTCAATTATATACTCTACACATCCTCTCCCCATCTCCTTCTCAAAACCCATTGGAGGGGGAAGGTCAGACGGACCTCTGTCTTCCTCATCCAATGGGTTTTAAGGTGCCGAGGAGAGCGGACGCGAGAAGTACACCATTGACATTCTCCCACAGACTGCCCACAGTAGGTTGTCAAGGGTTTGTTTCTCCCCCTGATGTTGCACATGCAAGCAAACCATCACTACAGGATCATCTCAATTGCGTACTCCTCGTGTCCTCTCCTCGCTTCCTTCTCAAAACCCATTGGATTAGAAAGCCAGAGGTCCCTCCACTCTGACCTTCTCTTCTAATGGGTTTTGATAAGGAGGCGAGGAGAGGACGCGAAGAGTATGCAATTGATAAAATTTTAATGTCTGGTATGTTGGTGAACCAGCTCTCCTGAAGCACTCAACCCTCCTTCCTCATTTAACTCACAGGGAAGAGCTAAATGGGTGAATGTACTTTCCCTGATGACCGCAACCCAGCATGACTCACTTTTATATTTGATCAAATTGCTATGAACTCGCCGCAAGGTTGCTCCTCTCAACATTATCATGAAAACCAAATGAGTAAATACAACTTGAAACAGATTTTAGGCTATTTGATTTGTTAATCTGGAGATGGACAATGATAGTTTTTATTGTAGGATACTGTGGCAAAACATTAAGGACACCTGCTCTTTCCATGACATAGATTGTGTGTGCCATTCAGAGGGTGAAAGATTTAAGTGCCTTTGAACAGGGTATGGTAGAAGGTGCACCGGTTTGTGACAAGAACTACCACGCTGCTGGGTGTGTTTTCTCCACACTCAACAGTTTCCTGTGTGTATCAAAAAAGGTCCACCACCCAAAGAAAGTCCATCCAACTTGACACAACTCTGGGAAGCATTTCAGTCAACATGGGCCAGCATTCCTGTGGAGCGCTTGACACCTAGTCGAGTTCATGCCCCGTAAAAATGTAGGATGCTCTGAAGAAGAAAAAAGGAGGGGGTGAAACTCAATATTAGGAAGGTGTCCTTCATTTTTTTGTACACCATTTTCTTCTGCATTATCATGAACATTGACGGGGGGAAAAAGTGAGCAAATGTCACTGTTCAAACAAGGAAAAATGATGTGCTAGTTTTTAGTCATTTCGATCCATAATGATTTGAGTACCATTTTACCTCCGTGCCCAACCAGACTTCGTATATGCAAACAGTTGCAGGCCTAACAGTGAAAACAGGTTACACTTGTAACGAACTGGTGATGCTCATTTGGTACAGTTGCCTTGTAATGCAAATATTGATCAGGAGTCAAGCAAGTCATTACTGGTGAATATCTCGTAACAGCTTAGTCAGAACAAACACAAGTGTGAACAGAGATTACAATTAGACTAGGCCTACATAAGACGTGGCTTTGTAACATTTGCCTCTTTCTTGTAACCTGGTCGGTGTTACAGGATTAATGAGGGGCGCATTAAGCAGGGCACAACGTTGCGGAATGTTCAGATAGCATTATGTTATTTAGAACAAACGGAATCTTTTCTTCAACGTTTGCCTAGTGAACATGACCGAGGTCTTAACTTGTAGGCTGAATACATGGAATTGGCCTTGGATAGTCCTGTGTGTTGGAGACGGCCTTCCTCTATTCCACATTGTGGTGCAGGCAAAACCAGGGCATCAACAGAATGCTGCAATAAGTGTATACATGTCCTCTCTCTCTAAAGGTAAGTGGGGAATCCTACCCAGACCAACCCTTTTCCCTGACAAGAGACTGAAAAGATGGAATGTGGCACGACACGTTCTCAGTGTAGCGTTGAGAGAGTATGGTTGACTTTACACTGACATATGTATTACTTGTGCTTTGATTGTCAACTCTTCTGCGATACGATTTTCCGGTCACGTGTTGGACAATATCTCTAACTCACTGAATAAATACCGTAAGCAAATTCCTAGGAGTCTGAATCCCGATTTGATTCTTTGAGGGGAGCTACAGTAATAGCACCCACATGCACCTCAATGTTGAGGCCATACATAAACCATTCACTTGTGCCTTGCATCATGTTTTAATCTGGATAGAAATGTGATATAGAACCCGGGCCTGAAGTTAGAATACAAGTGACGCCACAGAATTGGACATGCGTTTAGTGAATAAGACACATGCAAAATATTGTTTTGAGATGGTAAAAGCAAAACCTTTATTCAGTTCATGATACAAAACAGTCTCTGTTACAGTAAGCGCCAACACACGTCGTAGTCTTTATGATGTAGACCGCATACAGGCCCTGGATCGCGAAACCGTTACTCGGATTTCAGTTCGTTTTGCACTCACAGCATATAGCACATCAGTATAGAGCAAATCACCAATATGCACTCACTATCTGTACAGATAATGCACGTGTTCTGATTTGATATTCAATATGTCCACAAGGCGATCCTATTATCAGACGAAAGGATATATACACATCCCTTAGTTCTGGGAGTTTTTACGCCGATCCTCCTCCACTGTCATGAACTTAAAAAGAGCAGCGATTTCCCCGTTATCTACAAGTCCCTGACAATAATCATCCTTATGGCACAAATCTCATCCAGAAGAGTCTCGGGGCATGCCACCAACACCATTGGACGTGGATAATAATTGGATCATAATTAAACATTTCATGTCGATCAAACTGAGAACAGTGTCTGATTACTCTTTCCGCCTGTGCAATAAACAATTATTAGAACATGGTGACACCGTGTCCCAAATGGCACCCTATTCCCTACATAGTGCACACATTCCCCCCCCAGAGCCATATGGGTCCTGGTCAAAAGTAGTGCACTACATAGGGAATAGGGTGCAATTTGGGAGGCATTCTATATCCAAAAAGTCCCTATAGTCTCCCGTAACCCCTTTGATACATGCATCTATATTACAGTACGACGTCTGATAAGCATGTCCTCTATTCCCACTGCCCACCATTGTGATCTTTATTCAATATGAAAAGAAAATGACTCAACTGGCCACGGAGCAGTAAACCCTATCAACACAGCTGTCTGAGTCAATAGGTTCCTTTGAGTAGGGTGAAATCATGTTCTCACTTTCCCTGTTAATTCTGTGGATGACTGAAACTTCCCTCCACACTCTCATGCATGTCTACCCTGGGAATGCTTACTCATGTGACACACACAGGAAGTGACACAACCCTCTCAGTCAGAGGAGTGGTGTGTGTGTGTGAGAGAGAGACAGAATGCATTTTTATTATGGAATGTACAGAAAACAAGATTTTGCAACGGAAAATGTTTTGCAACAAAAATCAAGAGTTTCTATTTCTACGAATTCAGTTAGGTCCCTCCTTGTTTTGTCCCGTTTGGGTCCAAGTGAATACAGCCCTGCCAAGACCACCACAATTGTATGTTTGGCACACAGGTGCAATATACAGGCATTCAATTCTTACGGGTCCACTTGTCTTAGCGCTGAGAGCATGTAAACAGATGAGACTATCAAATACTGATGGAACATACAACCAAATATATTAGGGCAACATTTTAAAAGAGCATTTTGTTCATCCACAAAACAAAATGGATGGAGTTTTCAGTGGCTTGGGCTCTCGTTGACTAAAGGAGTGTCAAAGAGTTTCGCAGAGAGGATAGAAATTCAYCCCACAAGAGAGCACACAGTCAGTAAGCATGCACATAAAACACTTAACCATGGCAGTATGTCCCATAAAACCCCACTTCCACCTCCAAGTCTTTAATCCAAGTAGGGAAATACACCAGCCCCTTAAAGACACAGGAAAAATACACGCATATGGAAATGGCTTACAGCCAGCAACAAGTCAGAAGTCCACATACGATCACCATCCGCTTCTGGACTGGAAAGCATTAAAACACAAAGCCAAAGACCCAGCATCCTGATATAGTAGGTTTTCTTTTTTTCCTGTGAAGAAAATGCTAAAAATGTGTCTTTCAAAAGGAGTATTATATGCAGCGCAGCACGTATGACTGGGCCTGTCATGTTGTTCATCCTAGACGCGCAGCACAATACGAGGACGGGAGAACGAGCCTGGGAGTGCAAAAAGCTGCGCCGCCACCATTTTGCCTCAAACGAGCTTCAGCAGCCATCTTGGCTCAAAGACGTACATTGGCGGCCATTTCGGCTCAACACAGGCACATCCCATAGACAGCGATGGAGATTGAACAGTTATACAGTATATCCAGCAAAGGCTTGATTCACCATGATGAGCATGATCCACAGACGGACGGAAACACCAGCAAACGACAACTACAGCAAAACAGAAATGCTTTCATACACCCCCCCCCCATTTATCACCACCATCATCTTCAACAGTTAAKAGCCAGCAGGAGGATAAATGTCACAAGGCATCTCCTTTGAGTCGTCTTGGCTGTTGCGCCAATTGAAAGATGAAAACCAAGAAGGAAAAAAAGAAAAAGATCAAGATAAAAGCGTGTATGTTTCAGCTCTCAGCAGCACGCTTCCCGAACTCTCGGCCAACTGCACATGCTGGAGAATCGCACCGCCAACGACGAGGTGACATTGTCCCAAGGCTCTTGGTCAACATAAAGTGATGGGAGTTTTTACAAATACAGCAACGACGAGTAAAAAAAAATATTTAAAAAAAGGAACAACAAAGTCACGGATGGATAACTTAGGGAGCCTGGGTCACTGCCTGTAATAGGTACCTGGAAGAGACGGACATAAAGAGACAGCAGACATAAGCTTCAACTTTTCATTGCAACCACAACTGTGCGTGTGTACAATAGAGAATCCAAAAGTGGAATATCTCTCTTAGGAAATTAACTAATCCATTTAGCCCATGTCAACAATGTGGTATGCTGGATAGTTAGCTCCATTGGAAAGAGGGTTAAATCTGCACTAAAACGATCACGTGACAATAGGAGTCCTATTGAACCAGTCTAACGTTGCACTCAATGTACACGCTGATCTAATCAGGTAATGTAAGTTAAGGCCCAAACACAGCCAGGGGCCTCCAGTAGCTGGACTGACCTTTGTAAGCAGCCTCCGGTCTGGCTGGAGTGCGGGAAGAGTAGTGGCTCTCTGAGTAGCTGTAGCTGGTCTCCACATTCTCGTAGTCATGTGGAAGAGGTTGAGGAGGTCTGAGAGACGAGAGAGAAAGAACAAATCATGTTGTAAGGGCATTATATTGGTGTAATAAGTGTTTCTAATGTAACAAGGGGTGCATTAATAATAGGTGTTGCAATGTTGTAAGGGGGGGGGGTAGATCAGCTTTAATACTGCATATATATATATACATACAGTACCAGTCAATTTGGACACACCTACTCATTCAAGGGTTTTTCTTTATTTTTACTATTTTCTACATTGTGGAATAATAGTGAAGACCTCAACTTTCTTCAAAGTAGCCACCCTTTGCCTTGACAGCTTTGCACACTCTTGGCATTCTCTCAACCAGCTTCATGAGGCGGTCACCTGGAATGCATTTCAATTAACAGGTGCGCCTTGTTAATTTGTGGAATTAATGCGTTTGAGCCAATCAGTTGTGTTGTGACAAGGTAGGTGTAGTATACAGAAGATAGCCCTATTTGGTAAAAGACCAAGTCCATATTATGGCAAGAAGAGCTAAAATAAGCAAAGAGAAATTACAGTCCATCATTACTTTTAGACATTGTCAGTCAATATGTAAAATTACAAAAACTTTTACATTTTCATCAAGTGCAGTCGCAAAAACCATCAAGCTCTATGATGAAACTGGCTCTCATGAGGACCACCACAGGAAAGGAAGACCCAGAGGAAAAGGATAAGTTCAGAGTTACCAGTCTCAGAAATTGCAGCCCAAATAAATGCTTCAGAGTTCAAGTAACAGACACATCTCAACATCAATTGTTCAGAGAAGAATGCGTGAAACAGGCCTTCATGGTTGAATTGCGGCAAAGAAACCACTACTAAAAGGAAACCAATAATAAGAAGAAACTTGCTCAGGCCAAGAAACACGAGCAATGGACATTAGACCGATTGGAAATCTGTCCTTTGGTCTGATGAGTTTGCGCTTAGTGGGACTATCATTTGTTTTTCAACAGGACAAAGACCACAAACAAACCTCCAGGCTGTGTAAGGGCTATTTGCCCAAGGAGAGTGATGGAGTGCTGCATCAGATGACCTGGCCTCCACAATCGCCCGACCTCAACCCAATTGAGATGGTTTGGGATGAGTAGGACCGCAGAGTTTAGGAAAAGCAGCCAACAAGTGCTCAGCATATGTGGGAACTCCTTCAAGACTGTTGGAAAAGTATTCCTCATTAGCTGGTTGATAGAATGAAAGTGTGCAAAGCTGTCAAAGTAAAGGGTGGCTACTTTGAAGAATCTAAAATCTACATGATTCCATAGTTTTGACATCTTCACTATTATTCTACAGTGTAGAAAATTGTAAAAATAAAAACCCTTGAATGTGTAGGTGTCAACTTTTGACTTGCACTCTATCTAGGTATCTATCTATGGATGTATATAATATTTTTTTGTAAACAAACTCCCTTTTCAAGACCCTGTCTTTCAAAGATCATTTGTAAAAATCCAAATAACTTCACAGATCTTCATTGTAAAGGGTTTAAACAATGTTTCCCATGCTTGTTCAAAGAACCATAAACATGCACCTGTGGAACGGTCGTTAAGACACWAACAGCTTACAGACGGTAGGCAATTAAGGTCACACTTAGGACACTAAAGAGGCCTTTCTACTGACTCAGAAAACACCAAAAGAAAGATCCCCAGAGTCCCTGCTCATCTGCGTGAACGTGCCTTAGGCATGCTGCAAGTAGGCATGAGGACTGCAGATGTGGCCAGGGCAATAAATTGCAATGTCCGTACTGTGAGACGCCTAAGACGGAGCTACAGAGAGACAGGACGGACAGCTGATCGTCCTCACAGTGGCAGACCACATGTCACACCTGCACAGGAACGGTACATCCGAACATCACACCTGCGGGACAGGCACAGGATGGAAACAACAACTGCCCGAGTTACACCAGGAAGGCACAATCCCTCCATCAGTGCTCAGACTGTCCACAATAGGCTGAGAGAGGCTGGACTGAGGGCTTGTAGGCCTGTTGTAAGGCAGGTCCTCACCAGACATCACCGGCAACAACGTCACCTATGGGCACAAACCCACTGTCGCTGGACCAGACAGGACTGGCAAAAAGTGCTTTTCACTGACGAGTCGCGGTTTTGTCTCACCAGGGGTGATGGTCGGATTCGCGTTTATCGTCAAACGAATGAGCGTTACACTGAGGCCTGTACTCTGGAGTGGGATTGATTTGGAGGTGGAGGGTCCGTCATGGTCTGGAGCGGTGTGTCACTGCATCATCGGACTGAGCCTTGTTGTCATTGAAGACATCCTCCTCCCTCATGTGGTACCCTTCCTGCAGGCTCATCCTGACATGACCCTCCAGCATGACAATGCCACCAGCCATACTGCTCGTTCTGTGCGTGATTTCCTGCAAGACAGGAATGTCAGTGTTCTGCCATGGCCAGCGAAGAGCCCAGATCTCAATCCCATTGAACACATCTGGGACCTGTTGGATCGGAGTGTGAGGGCTAGGGACATTCCCCCCAGAAATGTCTGGGAACTTGCAGGTGCCTTGGTGGAAGAGTGGGGTAACATCTCACAGCAAGAACTGGCAAATCTGGTGCAGTCCATGAAGAGGAGATGCACTGCAGTACTTAATGCAGCTGGTGGCCACACCAGATACTGACTGTTACTTTTGATTTTGAACCCCKCTTTATTCAGGGACACATTATTCCATTTCTGTTAGTCACTTGTTCAGTTCATGTCTCAGTTGTTGAATCTTGTTATGTTCAGACAAATATTTACACATGTTAAGTTTGCTGAAAATAAACGCAGTTGACAGTGAGAGGACGTTTCTTTTTTTGCTGAGTTTACATGCGCACACACACATCGGTGCTACAACGTTGTAATAAGTTGTTGTAGCTAATAGAGTGAGACAAATACCTGGCAGGCTTTTGGTGGTTCCTGTGCCTCTGGTACTCCTCCTCTCGGGACCTGGGACGCACTACCTCCTCCGAGTTTGACTGGAACACACATACAGGAATCCATTATCAACAAGTTGACAAAAAAAACAGGCACCATAAACTGTGCCAATACACCGTGGTTCTCTCACTACAGCACTCTTATGTCAAAACCAGATCATAATCAGCACAACAGTTAAAATACATGCATCGATACGAGGGACAAACATTACAGTATTGAACACAAATACCATCTTGACAACTATCAAAATACTGTACATGTAGTGCTAAAGTCAAAGTGTTACTAATCATAGTCATCTCGTCCAGAAAAACGATGCGAAGAAGTCCAGTCACCTTGAAGTCTCCTCCCTCTGGCCGCCTCCTCTCTTCCAGCCTCATCCCCCTCTCTTCCGGCCTCATCCCCCTCTCTTCCGGCCTCATCCCCTGCTTCTCCTTCTCCCTGGACTTCTTGTACTCCTTCTTGTCCTGCTCCATCAGCAGGCGGGCTATCTCCTGACAGCGCCAACACAACCTGGTTTACTAAACAGCTCTAGTACAAAACAGACGCACTCCCTTGTCCCAATGAATTTGAGAGCGGTGACATTTTCTCCAGCCCCATCCCTCAGCGGTTTACCTAAACAAGTGGCTTGGTACCCACTGTTGGGTACCAAGATTTGAACTTTTCAGGCACATACAGTAGTGCTGCTTCATATGTTATCTGGCAGTATACACTGATAGGAGCTATAACCCATGACTGTGGTGAAATGTGATAACCCCAGATTAAAACTGACCAAAGAGAATAAATGGACCACGGGGACATCATTTATTTAACAAAGGCAAACCACTGTCACACTCAATAGCTGGCTTTATTGATGAGGTGAAAGTCGAGACTTCAGTGACCGTGAGAGACAGGGCAAGACAGTGAGAGAAAATGAGAGAGAGAGAAGAGAAAGAGAGCGCGATAAAGTGAGCGAGAGAGAGATTTTGGAGTGAAGTCAGTCTGTAAAGACGGAAGTTTCCAGACCGAGAGAAGCGGCCACATCCTTACCTCATCCTGAGCCACTTGGGCTGCGCGCTTGTCCATCTTGCTCGCCTGGAACCCGGAAAAAAACGATTAGAAGCCAAGTTTGAGTCACATTTCCCCCCCCCTCGTCGGTACTGAACATTATTATCCCTAGGCATTATCATGACAACATAGGAGGTGACCATGTCMAGACGAAGACCTTCCTCAAAGACTTCTGAGACATGAAGCTACACAGCACAATACAAAGCTGAGGTCTACTGAATGTAGACTGGTCAGGATATCGCCAATACATAAATTATGTTGTTAAATTGACAATGAGGTCGTCATTCACTCGCTGACCAGTCCTCTCACCTTGACCTCCTCCTCCTGTAGTTTCCGGGCCACCTCCATGTCCAGGATCTCCTGCTCCCTCAGATCCAGCTTGGCGATGCCCTGGGTGGCCTCGCCCATCCCGTACTCCCCTCCGACCACCACTGCGCCGCGACCCCCTGGTCCTCCTTGCACGATACGACCTGCAGGGGGCGCCACATACAAGTTAATACAGATGTATGTCGAGTCGACGTAACCACAGTATCCCCAACTCTGATGGTATCCCCAACTCTGATTCCTCCAGGGCTGTAGTGCAGTGTCTACTAGATTAAGTCACTGGCATGTTTTAATTTATGGTCCGAGACAGTAGATTTGCGTTTG
Organism: Salvelinus sp. IW2-2015; assembly: GCF_002910315.2. NCBI lineage: Eukaryota > Metazoa > Chordata > Actinopteri > Salmoniformes > Salmonidae > Salvelinus > Salvelinus sp. IW2-2015. The sequence goes on along the minus strand of NC_036856.1, from coordinate 5,140,918 downwards.
GACAAATCGATGCCAGTACTTGGATCAGTTGTGGGGAGTAGGGCTATAAACACTGCACACCGACYGAAGCCCTTGAGGACTAGAATTAGAAGGTTCAAGACAGAAATGTAATGTATACAAGCTGACAAATAATGGAATCATATCTGTTCTACACAGTACATTTCTATCTGGACCATCTGTCATGTTGCGTTTCCCGATTTGTAACTGGATCCATTGAGCTCAAATCACGACTCCCCACCCTCCTAGATTCAGCCATCAACACCAGCAGCTGATTCACATCAGTTTCCCACCATGGGAATTTTATTGTGAATCAGAGACTTTTATTGTGAACTACAGTGGAATCGTCACCATAATGATAATCAGATACGGGAAGGAGTGAAACCCGCCACACCAAGGAGAGGAAGAAGATGATGAAGAGGAAGATAAGTGTATGATTAGTAAGTATTGTGTTAGGGAGCCAAAACCACCACCAGCAGCTCTCAGCAATGGGCCAAGGCTGCACATGCACACACCACACACGGTTGACCATGGGCCCGGCGCTGCGCCGTACCTGGCTCCCTGGGAGCGGGGTGCGTGTAGGAGCGCTCCGTGCCCATGCTGTGCCCCTCCCCAGGGTCCCTGTGACCTCTCCTCTCCCCCCTCATCACGCCGGGGCGGGGGCTCCTGGCCTCCTCACACAGCTCACTGGGGCCAGAGTGGAGCCTGGCCATGGGCCCCCACTCCCCCTCATCCCCAGGGCCCTCCTCCCCACCAACAGTCCAGGCCCGGCTGTGGCTGCTGGGTATGGGCTCGTAATAGTCTTCATCCAGACCTCGCTCCCTGCTCTTGGTTCTCTCTCGGCGTCTGTCTTTTTCTCTGTGTTTGTCTCGGCTATGCTCTTGGTCTTGCGATCGCTGCCCATGCCTCTGTCCGTCTCGCAATCTCTCCTCGTGTCTCGGGGCGTCCCTCTCCCTCTCCTCGTCTCTCCTGGGTTCTCTTTGCCGGTCTTTCTCCCACTCCCGCTCTCTTTCTCTCTCCCAGGCCTCGTCTCCCTCCACAGGGTTGTGGGACGGCGGGGGCGGCCGGGCGGGCCTCTCCTTCCTCCTCACCACCACCCGCTCTCCCTCATCCCCCCTCTCCTCCCTGTGTCTCCTGGGCTCACGGCTGTCTGGGTAGGTGGACTGGGACCCCTGGGGGTCTCGGCCCCTCTGGCCCCCCTTCCCTCTACTTCTACCCTCGGTGGGGTGGTGGTAGTCTGGGTAACTGCCCCCATGTTTCCCCCTGCTATTGGAGAGGTGGTCCTCGGGGTATGGGTCTCCATGCTTGCCCCTACTACCCCCTCCCCTACTCTCTAAATGGTGCTCGGGGGATCGGGAACGTCCGCTGGTGCTAGGCTCCACAGWGTCGTATAGGGGGTATCTGGTCCTGCTAGGCTCAAAAGAAACGTACTTGGGGGAGAGGTCGCGTCGTGAGCCCGGGGTAAGGGGATGCGACTCAGGGGAGTGGGAGTTCGAACCAGGTCGCCTGGGTTTGTCATCCAGGTCCAGAGGGGCTCGGATGGCTGGGTTGAGGGAGGGGGTCGATGTGGAAGGAAGACATGGATGGATGGAACAAGACAATGGCAGATGTGAGCAGAACTGGGTTGGTTAGTGAACACACAGGGTTAGTTAAGTCACAGCACCTGCATGTAAGGACAGTGAGGGTTCATCATGGACAATGTTTAAATGTTGAGCCATGGATATTTCGTACAGTTTCGGCAAACCTTAAGTTTGATCATTAAATGGGTGCCATTTTGGCTCCAAATATTCCCAGACAATCGGATCCGAGTTAGAATGCAGAGTGGGYTGTTATGATCATGGGAAGTTTGAAGCCAACGTGGAGGGCTAGTTAGCCGATCCCTGTACATCTATAGCCGAGGTAAAACCAAGCTACTGCTCCAAGCACCTCAGGCAGGGAGAAGGGATGACATGCAMGCATTCATGTTATGACAATCAGTGAGTGACATCCACGAGAAAGTAATGGAACAATATGGACATAGTATAGTAATARGTGACAGACAAACCTCTTGGAGTGCGTCGTACCGAAGAGATGCAAATCAATAGCTTCGTATTGAACTGTGGTCGGAGGCACTTGAAATTGAACAGTCAAAAATATCTATATTTTTTAAAAAGCTTTAAAAAAAAAAAATAATCGGCCGATTTATTGGGGGGTGGGGTTATCTGATTTGAAAAATATATATAAATCAAATTCATGCTTGGTTCATAGAACCAGTAGCCGCTAGATGAGGTTGTAACAGATCCGTTTCTGTTTTCTTCCTACACGTGGCTATCTTTCGAACATTTAAGCTACAAAATATTATAACCCCATCACTGGGGTTAACCGATCGCTGCAGCTGTACATAGTCCATCGGTATATAGCCCACCCAATTTACCTACCTCACCCCCATACTGTTTTTATTTATTTACTTTCCTGCTCTTTTGCACACCAGTATCTCTACTTGCACATGATCATCTGATGATTTATCACCCCAGTGTTAATCTGCTAAATTGTAATTATTTGCTCCTATGGCCTATTTATTGCCTACCTCCTCATGCCTTTTGCACACATTGTATATAGATTCTCTTTTTTTTCTTTTTTTCCCCCTACTATGTTATTGACTTGTTTATTGTTTACTCCATGTGTAACTCTGTGTTGTTGTCTGTTCACACTGCTATGCTTTATCTTGGCCAGGTCGCAGTTGCAAATGAGAACTTGTTTTCAACTAGCCTACCTGGTTAAATAAAGGTGAAATAAAATGTTAAAAATAAAACCGTTGACCGTTGCCGCGCAGGACAGCACGGACAAGACCAGCCACGGAAATCAGACGAGGGGCAAGAACATCAACGATGCTGTTCTTATCTACACGSAATATCACCAGACACTTTCCTTTCTGATGCAATTCAGTCACTTCAAACCATACTTCCTTCAGATACGATTTGTAATAGACAGTCATAGCCCCCCCAAATTAAAAAAGTAAACAATGGCCTTTGATTACATCACTTTTTTATATGGTGGGGGTCGCCGGCCCAAAAAAGCCTGTCAGCTGAATGGAARGTCGGTCATCCTGCAGCTGTTGGTGAAGCTAATCTCGTCAACTGAAACAACTGTTTATGTTTAACTTTTGAAATGAGAGCGAGGCGAGGGAATATAGAAACCTACGTCAACACATTTAAAGTCCTAATGTTTCCTTAAAATGACGCTGAAGTGAAGTCATCTTTGAAAAAAAGTTCCACCCTCAACCCGGGCTGCTCTCCAACGGTATCTTGAGGACCTAGCCTACTTTTTCTGTCACAGTCATCTGCCGAAGATGTATTAGCCAACTAAGTCGGTACTGAGTATCCTGAAAAAGGTGAACAGTTGTCATGCTCGAAAACGCAACATTTTGGAAATTATTCTCCCTAGCCTATTTCTGTGGTTTAATTAAAAAAACAGCGGCAAAGCCTGGATATCTCGTCTTCCTTCCTGTCTCCTCTCCCTCTCTTCCCACTTCTCTCCCCTCCTCTCTTTCCAACGGCTTATCTGCGTAGAAGAGGCTGAGCATTAAACCAACCGTTTCTCTCCCGATTTTGGAGGATTAAGACAAACACAGCAGCGCCCCCTCCTTCCCTCACTTCCTGAGGGGCAAGCCAATCACACGACCCGCCAGAGATAAGACATGGCAGAGTGTGTGTGTATGTATGGATATTTGAGATTTTAAAATGCTCAGCCAGACAGCATGTACACACACAATGTAGTAGTGTATACGAGGCTTTAGTTCTTGGCCCATACTCACAAAGCATCTCAGKGAGCAGGAGTGCTGATCTKGGATCAGGTCTCCCTCCTGTCCATGTAATCTTATTCATTGTAATCTAAAATCGGGAGAAAAGATCAGCACGGCAACTCTGAGACGGTTTATGGATACAGAAAAATGCCTCGCACTAGGAAAGTAGAGATCCGTGTGGGATGACGAGACAGCAGACAATTCCTGACAGCAGTGACCGTCCCTTCAACCCTGTTCATGTCAACACAGAGACGGAGGGAAAACCTGTGTGTGTGTCGTCCACACCTAKCCTACATACTGTAACCACAGCCTTAGCTTTGTGTAGATTAGTACAAAATCCCTGACTATTCTGTTTCTTTAAGAAGAAAAAAAAAAATCGCTTTGGAGAGAAGATTTAATCCAATCGTTAGGTGAAATAGAGAGCGGTCCTGGGCAAATATTCCTCCTTGTCTTCTGTCTAAATAGGTGGGGCTGGGCCTGCAGAAAAGCTCAGCCTACCGGGTCCCACTGACCTGGGTTTTACGGGGTGTTGAAGAACATTAAAGAAACCAATTAAAAATACCCCCTGCACACACACACCGCCTGCTCATCCACACACACACACACACCTGTGCATCTAGCTGTGAGGCCTGAAAGAGCTTCCACCACTAAGGCCTCCGTGAATAAGGTAAAATGCCCAAATCCCACCAACACTTCCCAATGAGACATATTAAAATGATTAACGACAAATGTCTTACTGTTTTAAGGCAGGGGGATGAGGAGGCTGGAACCCACTATGAAAGAAACATTAACTGCCAAAAAGACCCTTCAAGTCTCTTGATTATTCTGACAGTAGGCAAGCTTRGAACTGTTTAAAATGGAGCCTTGTCGCTGCAGTCAAGTCAAAGCTGCTCTCGCAGCCCTGCAAAGCACCGTCTCAGCTCACTAAGGAGCAAAACCACAGTGTGTGTGTGTGCGAACAAGAGAGAGAGAGAAAGCGAGCGATGACAAACGACTCCTTTTTACCTTAGTACCTACGCAGTACGCACCCTCAAGGTCAACTATGAAACAGCCCTCCTAAATCCTCGTCCTAAAAATCAACCCTACAGTAACTCACGCACCTCTCCAAACACACCTCGTGCATCTCCATCCCTGACCAAGAACACACACACACACACACTGTATGACCTTTCCAATCCACCCCTCGCCATAATGACCCACCCCACCCTGACACACATGCACGTGTGAATGACTGCACGTGTGCACGTACCCCAGCCATATCCGTCCCTCCAACAACAGAGGAATAGAACCCTGGATCCCTGAGACAGACAGGGGGCGCTCTACCCACCTCCTTTATCCTCGTAGTACTCTTCCTCAAAGTTGGCCTCCAGCTGCTTCTGTCGCTTCCTCTCCTCCTTCATCTCCTTCTCCTGCAYCTTACGAGCGATGGCCTGGAAACGCACGCACACACACACACACACAAATCAAAACAAACACCTTCAAAACTGCTGACACCTCGCTTGTTATTTTTATCCTGGATTTCTCACACAGATGAGCTGCTTTTCACTGAGGATTACAATTGAAAGGAGAGGGGTTTTAAGAAGTAGCCTATGAGAAATCGGAGGTATGGCCCTGTACATGCACAGTGCCAGTCAGACCTGGATTCAAATACAGGTCTGTTAGCTTTAGCCTGCCGGGGCTAGCGCCAGATGGGCAGGGTGACGTTTTGGGACTATTCTATTGGTTSCATTGAACCAGGTAAGCTACATCAAGCACATATGAAGTATTTCAAATGACTCAAAGTAGTATTTGAACCCAGGTCGGATGCCAACAGGGCAATAATTAGGTTAGACATGCTTTGCTAACAGTCAAGTGGAATAAACAAGTACAAGGTGCAACACCAGTAGTGGATTTGAATAGGCCAATCCGGTGACCCGCCTGTGGTGACCTGTCGATACTACAGTAGTGGTAGGGTGGAGGAGGTACACCCATGTTGATTGGGTGCAGGTTGACGTTTCCCCTAYACCCTGATCTTGGGTCAGCTTAGCATTTTCCCCACTAACGGTTAATGGTTAGGATTGGGGAAAGGGGGAAGCTGATCCTAGATCTGTACCTAGGGACACTTCACCCCAGAGCTGTTGATTGGGTGTGGTGTAGTGTCACTTACCGCATCCTTCTCCTCCTGCTTGCGCTGCTGCTCCGCCTGTCGGACCAATTCCTCCTGTATCTCCTGGGCAATCTCATTGTCGCTGCGCTCACTAGGTGTGTGTGTCGGGAGTGAAGGAGACAAAACATTAGACGCAAATACAGAACAGTCAACTACCCCAAAACCTGTACCCTGCCCAAAGTTCTTGTATGGAAAGTAGGCCTATTTGTATATTATCCACACTACCCCACTCCATAACACTAYTGGCAATAACAAGGGCTTTCACAGAACACAACAAGGACGCTAGTGCTTCTATATGTGCATTGCTTGCTGTCTGGGTTTTTTCCGGCTGTGTTCCTGTATAAGCACTTTGAAAAAAGAAAAACGGGCTWTATAGAACTTGAGTGAGTAATCAAGCGAGAACTCGATAGCGTCTCTCCGTTTCAGTCTTCATCCTTTCGGTCTGTTCAGGATTAACGAAAGACCGATTTATCCCGTGTAATAAGGTTGTGATGAGACGTCCTATCACACTGTAGCGGCGATAGCTAGGCTAATACAGTCGGGCTGTGATAGTCGATGCACTGAACTGTAGCCGTGTTGGCTCAGGGTGCCGGGGCAGACTACAACGGGTCAGAGATTAGGCAGATGGGACGTCTCGCCACCGATCTGTCACGCATATAGCCTCCACTCCATTGACCTGCGTGTGTGTCGTCAACTGACCGATTCTGAAGCACAGCATCTGTAAGACTCAGGCTGATCATACCCGAGCTGACTGATTATTAGGGAGAATATGCCAGTATGCAAATATGTAGGCTATTTTCTTTTCTGTTTTATAATGCCTGCTGAAAACTGTGGAGATTGCCAATAACAGTATGCGTGCATTACCAAAATTAATAGACTTCCATTTTAATTTCAGAAAACGCCTCCTATTTGAATTTCAGGTACCCTGCTTGAAATGCACATATTGGAACTAGATGCTATGAATTACACTGCCAGGCTGCGGGCCAAAAAAATGCTATTACCAGCACCTGTGGCGTGCTCTCCCCAGATCACCCTCTCGAAGCCAGCAGTGACGTTGAGAGGCCATCCCCTCACACACCCACAGCTAGCCGTGTGGCTAAAGGAGCTAAGCGAGGCATGGGGTAAAGAGAGCGAGCGAGACAACAGGGCTGGGAATTGCCAGGGACTTCACTATACGATATTATTGCGATACTTCGATGCCGATATAATATGTATTGCGATTCGATGTTCCAAACATATTGCTCACCATATGTCTGCTACGTTTTGATGCGGACATAAATTGTCTCCCTATTTAAAAAGAAGTAACTATGAAAGAAAAATACTAGTTTTGGTGCAGGTACAGCCAACTAGCGCAAAAAATATTGCGGGTCAAAATTATATGGTATAAAAATAATGTTATGTAACTGTATCGATTTGATCCCACATCACCACAAAACAGCCTACATGAAAAAAGTGGGGGGAGGGGGGCGAGAGAAAGAGGGACAGACAGACACACACACACTGGGCAAGGGCAGAGAAGATGGCAGCAGGAGCTCCCAGCATGCCAAGCAGCATTAGCCGGGCTGTATGGGCGGCAGAGCATCTGGCCTCTCTCTTGGGGGCGCTGCCCTGCTGCTAGCGAGCGTGTGAGGAAGGCTCACTTTGGAGCACAACTTTCACTGCGGCGTGAGCCAGCATATTTGGCGAAAAGAAAGAAGTGGAACACTTTCTTCCACATCCGACACCCTAAATGTGGCTGTGGCAGGGTGTTTAGCATAATGTAAATGGTGTGTATAATACAGTATGTGTGTGTGACTCATACGTACCTGTGGCGTCTATGACTTTAGGGTTAATGTGTGGGTTAGATCATGGTTCTCTAGGAGTGTCTCTAGAACCTTCGGTTAGGTTAAGATTGCAGTAGTGAACTAAATGTTTGTGTGGATGTGAGTGTGTTTTCCTACATTTTTGCAGCAAACATTTGGGTGTCATTGTCGTCGTAGAGTCCGTGGTAGAACGATATATAATTAAGCAGTAATGCCTGAGGGGGGTGTGGAATATTTAAGCAGTAAAGCACGAGGCGGTGTGGTATATGGCCAATATACCACGACTAAGGGCTGTTCTTAGGAACAACGCAGTGGTGCTTGATTTGCTATATAAACTGGTTACCAATGTAATTAGAGAGGTAAAAATAATGTTTGATCACACCGTTGGTATACGGTCTGATATACAGTGCATTAGGAAAGTATTCAGACCCCTTCCACATTTTGTGACGTTACAGCCTTATTCTAAAATGGATTAAAGAAAAACATTTCCTCAATCTACACACAATACCCCATAATGACAAAGCGAAAACAATTTTTTAGAAATTTTGGGAAATGTATTAACTTTTCAACAGAAATACCTTATTTAAACAAATATTAAGACCCTTTGCTATGAGACTCGAAATTGAGCTCAGGTGCATCCTGTTTCCATTGACGATCCTTGATGTTTCAACAACTTGATTGGAGTCCACCTGTGGTAAATTCAATTGATTGGACATGATTTGGAAAGGCACACACCTGTCTATCAGGTCTCATAGTTGACAGTGCTTGTAGGGGCAAAATTCAAGCTATGAGGTTGAAGGAATTGTCTGTAGACCTTAGGACATCCATCTCTGCAGCACTCCACCAATCAGGCCTCTATGGTAGAGTAGCCAGACAGAAGCTACTCCTCAGGAAAAGGTACAACAGCCAACTTGGAGTTTGCCTAAAGGACTCTGACCATGAGAAACAAGATTCTCTGGTCTGATGAAACCCAGATTGAACTATTTGGCCTGAATACCAAGTGTCACATCTAGAAGGAACCTGGCACCATCCCTACAGTGAAGCATGGTGGTGGTGACAGCATCATGATGTGGGGATGTTGTTCAGTAGCAGGGACTAGAAGACTAGTCAGGATCGTGGGAAAGATGAACAGAGCAAAGTACAGCAAGATCTTTGACAAAAACCTGGTTCACCTTCCAACAGGACAACGACCCTAAGCACACAGCCAAGAAAATGCAGGAGTGGCTTCGGGACAAGTCCTAGAATGTCCTAGAATGGCCCGGACAAACATCTCTGGAGAGACCTGAAAATAGCTGTGCAGTGACGCTCCCCATCCAACCTGACAGAGCTTGAGGATCTGCAGAGACGAAAATACAAGTGTGCCAAGAGTCATACCCAAGAAGACTCGAGGCTGTAATCGCTGCCAAAGGTGCTTCAATAAAGTACAGGTTCTGAATAAATATGTAAATGTGACCCTTTTTTATTTATTTTATATACACATTTACAAAAAAATCTAAACCTGTTTTTGCTTTGTCATTATGGGATAGTGTGTGTAGATTGATGGGAAAAAATGTAATCAATGTTAGAATAATGCTGTAACGTAACAAAATGTGGAAAAAGTCAAAAGGTCTGAATACTTTCCGAATGCATGGTATACCATGGCTGTCAGCCAATCAGCATTCAGGGCTGGAACCACCCAGTTTATAATGTCTGATATACCACAGCTTTCAGCCAATCAGCATCCAAGACCCAAACTACCCGGTTTATAATAGTATCTGTGTCACTCACATGTCCCGGTGTTGTCTCTTGGCCTTGGCTTGGGCCCTCCGGTCCTCCTCCTCCTGCAGCTGCTTGGCCAACGCTACGTCCTGCTGCACCAGACGGCTCTTGTGGACGTTGGATGCCAAGTGGCTCTCGACTACAAGGACAAAAAACAACAAACACCATGCTCAGAACTAGTACATAATCAAGGCATGAACATGAATCGCCCTCCCAAACAGCACCCTCTTAGGACTCTGGTCAAAAGTAGTGCACTATGTAGGGAATAAGGTGCCATTTTAGACCGTCAGTTTATCTGGCCAAACCGCAACGCTGAGGAACAAGATGGACGACGTCAATCAGACCCCTCAGGTTTATTTGTTTTGGTGCCTTTTAAACCGCAGGACTGGGACGCAAGTACTTGGAGTTGAGGGTGTTTATTTAGCAAAACAGTTTGAACATACATTTTGAAAACTAGAATGGCTGTTTAGAGTTCACTCTGTGGATGAGACGAGAGGGAAAAAACACACACGCTTTGGCCCTGAAGTTACCTGACTCACTGAGCTTGGCTATGACGAACTAGCCCACATTGATCAACTTGATGAGGAGCTGCCAATTCCAAGGCTGAGTGGCGAGACAGGGCCGTGGACTCGAACAGGGCAGGCTCTAAATCCTCGTTGCCGACGCACTCCCAGCCCAAAACGCGTGAAGGAGTGTCGCTCACTCCCGTGCTACTCATTCAGCTCCACTGGACTGGCTATTGATCCACTCGTAGGCTTCACGTGAAAAAGACCAAATTACGCCACTATTTACTAGAGGCTCCATGAAGTTGCTGCGGTGAGATGACAAGATGGGAAGCAGTGTATCACAGAGAAATAGACTGACATCGATGTTTAGGATAATGCTGACCGATTGTGTGGTGGGTTTACGGTGCCTCAATTTTTTAGGGCGAACATACGACATCAGAGAACAAAATATATTGTGCCGTTCAGTGCTATTTTTTTTCTCCGGGGGGGAAAACTACAGTTTGCTGTTATCTTGAATTTCTAAAAACACATGATAAAGGTTTCTTGTTAATTCAACTTGAGAGATCTGATATCCTCCTAATCAGTGGGCCACAATCTGGTCTAAGACACTACAACTACCTTCAGTCTATACACAGCGTAGCCTGGGAAATTAAGTTTCTGTATGGACTACTTCTACCAGTTCTCTGTGGCTGGCTTCCAAGAGGACCAGACAGCATTGGACAAAGAACGCATGGGACAGTGATGCTGGACAATGAAAAGGGGAATCATTCAGAAGCGTAACAAAGCTCAGTTTATAGCACTAATGTGATGGAGAGACAAATGTCAGGCCCATCTGGCTTCTGCCTGGGTTAAGAGGCGTGACGGATGCTTTTAAAATGCAGCCTATTTATTATCTCAACCCAAGGCCGTGCATGTCTTTTGGTGCATGACGGTTCGACCGGGGTTTTAAAGCAGTAGGCCCTATATCCTACCATGACAGTCATGCACTCGGCAGGTCTTCTGTCGAGTGAACCAAGCCTCGCGTGCAACAATCCCTCCCGAGTCAAAATAACCGCTGTTTGAGTTCCTCCCACAGCAGATGCAAATATGCCAAATGTTTTTGGTTAAGCAGAGCTGGTCGTCGGGCAGTAGCCATCTGTTGGTTAGAGTGAGGATGACACTGTGCAACGTAGGGGACAGCCAGGCTGCGTAAGAGTAATTCCCAGTGACCTCCAGGACAAAGGCCACGCAGACTGACTGGCTGCTAAAACCAGAACTGTTGCTGTGGCAAAGAGGGGACCCGCCCTGTCGTGACGCACTGTAGCAGTGGAGGGCAGAAGACTGATACAAGGACAGACCCAAACAGAATCCATAGGCTCTTCACATTGATGTATGGATAGATAACAGACCTATCATCCATTGAAGAATTTCTCTTACAAGATAAAGTTTGTGTTGAAAAGCCGTGGATTTTTTTGCAACTTTACAGATTGAAAGATATTATTGCTGGAGTGCTACATTCTGTCCTCCTTGGGCACTGGGAAAGCAATGGGCTCCCAACTAAATAGTCAGAGGTCCAGATCCATAGATCTTAAAATCTCCCTAGACTTTATGGGAGTAGTTATGGTTGAGGGATAGAGCTGGGACGATAAACCGAAAAATGATTTACATCAACCATACAGATCACTCATCGCAGTCATTTTGCTGACATCGTTCATTACAATAGCCTATAGTCGAGAAATGGTACATTTGAAAATGTGTGTGATTGTTAAATGGGACAATTGACGGCTACAACCATGGTTGTCGTCGTAGTAGTTTAAACAGGGCCGGTCCTGGCCGTACTGTGACTCTAAGCAAGACCAAAAATTGCCTGCCCCTACAAGAATAGTCCCTGTATGCAAAATGGCGTTGAAAAGACGTCTAAAATATGTATTTTTCCAGACGTTGAAGCTAGGTTCAATTTAGGATCTGAACGAAAAGGTGAAGATGCGTATTTTCTGGACGTTTAAATTAAGTTCATTTTCTGTTCTGAATGAAAGTTGAAAATATGTCATTTATAGATGTCCATGTTTGGGCCAAATCAAGGCTGGCCCAGACCTGGCACAAAATATGAACCAAAAATCATGTCTATGACTGTTCCAGATTTGGTCTGGAATGGAAATCAAGGCTGGTCCCGACTGCACCAAAATAAATAAGGCCAGTCCAGATAAGACCCAAAAAGGCATCAGCATCGGTCTGTGATTACTGAGGTATAGCCTACAGCAGGGATAGGCAACTCCAGTCCTCGGGGGCTGGAGTGGTGTCACTTCCCRCCCACCCCCCATCCCTAATCAACAAAGCTGATGAAACTAATTGCATTCTAAACTGAAGATCATGATTAGTTGATTATTGGTGTCAGATGTGTTAGCTGGGGCAAATATGTGACACCAATCAGGCCCGAGAGGACTGGAGTTTCACCACAGTGTTGCCTGAAATGTAATTTTAGGAATGTCCATCTGTGGTAGGCCTACCATTTTTAGTTTTTGTTTTTTAGTTTTGAAACACACACACACACACACACGACTACCGATCCGGACCAAAAAAAAACATTGCCTACGGACCGTGCTTACTGGGGTGTAGACTACCCTGTCAGCCTGTTATGGAATTTCATGAATGCCCATCCATATTAGGCCCACTGTTTGTAAAACAGGCTGTTGTAAATGGCTTTATTAGTCCTGATCCCTGTGACTAATCAATTTGGCGGAATGTCAGCTACCCAACTTTATCAGGAGTTATCCTGCGCCTATTTGTAATGTGTTTACATAGCGGGAAATGCAGAAGTATTTTCTTTTTCGCTATGATCAGCTGGTAAAATATTTACAGATACAAACTAAATGACAATTTAGCCCACGGGATGAAACTCATGGAAAACAGTTGAGTAGCCTGATTGTCCATTCCATATTGTCCATTTTACTTTGACCTGTCCTGTTTTTAGGATATGTTGTTTGTTAACATGTCAGCACATTTTTTTATTTGATTGGGCGCTATTTAGGTTAGGCTATTTGATCGGAGAAACCTGCATGATGTAAAAAGTGTCCGTCTCATTACATTGTCATACAGTTTATCTCCAGCCTGTAGGCTACAGAAAAGGCCACATATTCTTTCTACCATATCTGCGGCCGCCTAATCCTGCCTAATGAGCGGGCCGGCCATGAGTTTAAAGGATGTTATCATGTTTTAAACTGAGGTGCACATTGTTATAAACTTATCTTTCTGTTTATCGTTATCGAATCAATTCAGGCAATTTATCACAATATGGATTTTTGTCCATATTTCCCAGCTCTACGGAGGGATTCGAGGGCTGTAATCCCTGGCCATCTGGGGGATAATGTTTATTTGTGTAAGTAAGTAGGAAGTAGTAGTTATGTCTGGCCTGGACTTTAATCTATTCTGGGAAGGGTGACTTTTTGACCTCAGGGCCTAATGAATACTGGGAGGCAGCCAATGACAGTGCCTACAGTAAGATAGAAACCTAGGCTTTGAGTGAAACTGTGTGAAAAAGGGGCGACACCGAAAGACGAACGACATACATTCACAACCCAATTATGATTAGACACACATGGACAAGTACACACCCACGGGCAGACACAAAGAAACTGAAATGTCAAAGATGACACATTCATCTAAAAATCACGAACACGCAGGCAAGAATTTGGTTTCTCAGGACAAATTGTAGAATCTATGAGATTCAGATAGTTTAATAGCCACATGTACAGGGTTGCAGGTGTGATTGCAGGGTACAGTGAAAATCTTAGGCTTCGAGCTCCAACACGCAGGACGAGTGAAATATAATAATGAAAATGGTAATAAAAACAATATAAAATAGCACTATATATAGTGCATTCGGAAAGTATTCAGACCCCTTGACTTAAAAAATAATAATACGTTACAGCCTTACTCTAAAATGGATTAAAATTGCGTTCCCCCCCCTCAATCTACACACAATACCCCATAATGACAAAGTGAAAACAGGTTTTTAGAAATGTTTGCAAATTTATAAAACAGAAATAATTTATTTACATCAGTATTTAGACTCTTTGCTATGAGTCAGGTGCATCCTGTTTCCATTGATCATCCTTGAGATGTTTCTACAACTTGATTGGAGTCCACCTGTGGTAAATTCAATTGATTGGACATGATTTGGAAAAGCACACACCTGTCTATATAAGGTCCCACAGTTGACAGTGCATGTCAGAGCAGAAACCAAGCAATGAGGTCGAAAGAATTGTCCGTAGAGCTCCGAGACACGATTGTGTCGAGGAACAGATCTGGGGAAGGGTACCAAAAAAATGTCTGCAGCATTGAAGGTCCCCAAGAACACAGTGGCCATCATTCTTAAATGGAAGAAGTTTGGAACCACCAAGACTCTTCCTAGAGCTGGCTGAGCAATCGGGGGAGAAGAGCCTTTGTTAAGGAGGTGACCAAGAACCCGATGGTCACTCTGACAGAGCTCCAGAGTTCCTCTGTGGAGACGGGAGAACCTTCCAGAAGGACAACCATCTCTGCAGCACTCCACCTTTCAGACATTTTATGGTAGAGTGGTCAGACGGAAGCCACTCCTCAGTAAAATGCACATGACAGCCTGCTTGGACTTTGCCAAAAGGCACCTAAAGACTCTTGGACCATGAGAAACAAGATTCTCTGGTCTGATGAAACCAAGATTGAACTATTTGGCCTGATTGCCAAGCGTCACGTCTGGAAGAAACCTGCCATCATCCCTACGGTGAAGCATGGTGGTGGCAGTATCATGCTGTGAGGATGTTTTTCCAGAGGCAGGGACTGGGAGACTAGTCAGGATCGAGGCAAAGATGAACAGAGCAAAGTACAGAGAGATCCTTGATGAAAACCTGCTCCAGAGCGCGCAAGACCTCAGACTGGGGCGAAGGTTCACCTTCCAACAGGACAACAACCCTAAGCACACAGCCAACACAATGCAGGAGTGGCTTTGGGACAAGTCTCAATGTCCTCGAGTGGCCCAGCCAGAGCCCGGACTTGAACCCGATCTAATATATCTCTAGAGAAACCTGAAAATAGCTGTGCAGCGACGCTCCCCATCCAACCTGACAGAGCTTGAGAGGATCTGCAGAGAAGAAATGGGAGAAACTCCCCAAATACAGGTGTGCCAAACTTGTATTGTCATACCCAAGAAGACTAGAGGCTGTAATCGCTGCCGAAGGTGCTTCAACAAGGTACTGAGCAAAGGGTCTGAATACTTATGTTAATGTAATATTTCTGTTGGATATTTTTATACATTTGCGCACATTTATAAAAACCTGTTTTTGTTTTGTCATAGGATATTGTGTGTAGATTAAATGAGGAAAATAAACAATTTAATACATTTTAGAATAAGGCTGTAACGTAACAATGTGGAAAAAGTCAAGGGGTCTGAATACTTCCAAATGGACTGTACACAATAACTGTGGCAGTGATGAAAAAAAAAAAAAAATGTAAATAAATAAATACTTCCTTGTGGTGGAGTCAAGACTGTTGCAGGGCTGGAATGACCATAGCGGGAGCATCAGCATGATCATTGAGTAAAATAAAACCCCAAAGGTACAATAATATGTATATTAACAACTGCAACAGTGATGAATGTCATTGAGGTGGGGGCAGGGGGTGAAATGTCCATGGGGGTGCAGCAGGAGAAAGAATGTCAATAGGGGGAGTAGCAGGTAAGATAGGTGAGTCGACAGTGTGTGTGTGTTTTGGGGGGAGGGGTGGGATGTCCGTGGTGGGGGAATGTCCATAGGGGGAGTAGCAGGGGGGAGAAGGTAGCCCAGTGGTCTGAGGGTAGAAACTATTGGCCAGTCTTTCAGTTTTTGCCATGATGCTCCTGCACCGGAGTGATTGAAGCGGAGGAGACGATCCCCCCCGATGACATCACAATCCCTGCTAATCTGATTGTGCTGGCCTAACGTCCACCCAGACTAGACTGTATTGTCGTCCTACAGTAGATGGGCATTAATGTGATCCAGACACAGTGTGCAAACATCAAGCCCACTAACACCCACCAAAGCCCCAAAGTGCTATTGTTGTGGTTGCAGCCTAGCAGGAGTCCTGCAGTGCCAGCCTGCTGGGTGAAGCATACTCAGTGGCTTGGCTTGTGTTTTATGGCTGCTTACTGCCTGCTTCCACTGACGCTGCGGTTTACGCTGTCAGACGTGACAGATTTTCTGAGGAAAAACTTGGAGTCATTAAACCTCTCTAAATTCTAAATATTTGGAAAAATGTTCGATAGTCTGCATTCTCGTAAAGAAGACAAAATGGGAGCTTGGAATACTGTATATCAAATATGCTGCAAAGGAAGCTCAAAGTGCTTTTTCTACACCGGAGGAGCAGTTTGCATGAAATAGTTGCGGCTATTACGGACAATATATTGTAATGGCTTTGGACGTAAATGAGACTTCAAATGTGCATGAAGCCGACTGTCTGCATCCAGATTTAAAGTAAAATAATGCCCTGAACAGATCCCAGCACTCAGCCTTTTACTTGACACATTGGAAAATAGGGGTCAGCTCTCTGTTGCACTGAGAGAGCTGCTTTGGGAACAGCCAGGACAAGATGAAACCATAAGGGACGGGATGGAGAAGCGGATGTCCAGGTCAGCCTGAAGTGTAGTGGTAGTATACTTACTTTCCTGCTCCTGGAGATTATGGGCCAGGCAGTGGTCCTCTAGCACAGCAAAGTCTCGACACACTGTAGACAGAGAGACAGGAAGACAAGGTTAGGGAGCTCTTATGAAGGTTTATAAAAATACAATAAAATAATCGGTCAACTTTAAAAATGAACGTTTGTAGTGAAAATAGACAACACATTCCTGCTACAACAAAAGTTGTCTCGTTTTGCGATACAGCTGAAGGACTTATGGAAACGGTTTTTGGTGGTGTTCCGTGTTACGAGACATTGTGCCCGCCTACACATGATGTTCTACTACAGCAAACACTGAACAGTCGCCCCAATCAAGGGCAGGAAACTTGGAACAGAGCACGCAAGACTAAACAAGCTCCCCCGGTTTAACCTTAAGCTAATCAGATGGAGGCTACTGTGACTAAACTACAGCATGAAATGGAGCAGTGGCAAGGCCATTGGAATGATCACACAACGCCGACAGAGAGGAAGTCCTTGTCTGCTTTGTGGCCAAAAAGGATGATTGCTGCACTACAAGCCTTATCTGCCTGATATCTGTCCTGAGCTAAAAATATACAAAATAAAAGCTAAACTAGACTGTCTCAAGCAGGGCCCCTGAAAGACAAGCGGTCTGTAAATAAATAGAACAGCGTGAAGTACAACTGTGGTTGAGTAAGCGGCGGCACCAAGATTTTGGTTTGAGTCAACAACAGCGTAGCTCATTTTGAAATCCCTCAATCTACACAAAACATCCCTTTTCTGGGCCGTATAGCCTAAGCTTGCTGTGGTAAATCAACGTGTATATATATATATATATATATTTTTTTTTAAACAATACATCAAAATACAGAAAAGCGCACGGGACAGCCAGTAACAACTTATCAAATCTTCTAAGAACATGAAAGTCACAGTAGCGAGACGCTAATAAGCTCACTTCCAATGCACAGCAGCATGGCAAAGTCAAAAGTGTCTGCTATGCTGAACCTTCCTAGATGTCACTCAGTCAGAATAGCAATGCTCTTTATTGGCAGTATCTGACATACATTGAGCCACTTCCGCATAAGCTTTTGCTGAGGACATGCAAACAGTTTAATGAGCTTATGGGGAAGAGGAGGGAAGCAGTAGCTTCCAAATAAATAGTCAGCGGAAGGCTAACAAAAACCATTCAGACCGAGGCAAAGCAGTTGTTGAAACGGCAAAGTGCTACAGTTTAAGGCAAATCAGATAGAGAACAAGAAGAATCACAGGGGTAGAAATTACAGAGAGAGTGGAACTAATGGAGGAAATCTGGGGCTGTGTCCCGATTTGCACTGTACTCCCTATATAGTGCAATACTTTTATATATATTTTTTAAAACAGGGCCCATGAGGCTCTGGTCAAAAGTAGTACACTATGTAGGAAGATGATCAACTAGATTCAGCTGCAGGACGATTTTTTTTCTTTTCTTCTTTTTTCTTCTTGAGCGGATGGTCAGGGAGCCGGAACATATTTGCAAATTGACCCAAACATACAGTACCTTCGGGAAGTATTCTGGCCCCTTGACTTTTTCCACATTGTTACATTACTTCCGTATTCTAAAATTAACTAAGAAAAAAAAGAAGAATCCCTCAATCTACACAAAATACCCCATAATGACAAAGCACAAATGTTAATTTATCATTGAATCACAGCCTACTTCACCAAACGGGTGATTTAACAAGTGCATTCACGAAAAAAGCACTGTCGTTGCACCAATGTGTACCCAACCATAAACATCAACGCCCTTCTTAAAATCAATACACAAGTATATATTTTTAAACCTGCATATTTAGTTAATATTGCCTGCTAACATTAATTTCTTTTAACTAGTGAAATTGTGTCACTTCTCTTGCGTTCTGTGCAAGCAGAGTCAGGGTAACGTTATATGCAGAAGTTTGGGCCGCCTGGCTCGTTGCGAACTGTGTGAAGACCATTTCTTCCTAACAAAGACAGCCAACTTCACCAATTGGGGGATGATTTAACAAAAGCGCATTTGTGAAAAATACAATCGTTGCACGAATGTACCTAACCATAAACATCAATGTCTTTCTTAAAATCAATACACAGAAGTATTTTTTTTTAAACCTGCATATTTAGTTAAGAAATTCATGTTAGCAGGGAATATTAAACTACCGGTAGGTAAATTGTGTCACTTCTCTTGCGTTCATTGCACGCAGAGTCCGGGTATATGCAACAGTTTGGGCCGCCTGTCTCGTTGCGAACTAAGCGGTGGTAGGCAGCAGCAGGCTCGTAAGCATTCATTCAAACAGCACTTTCCTGCGTTTGCCAGCAGCTCTTCGCAATGCTTCAAGCATTGCGCTGTTTGACTTCAAGCCTATCAAATCCCGAGATCAGGCTGGCAATACTAAAGTACCTATAAGAACATCCAATAGTCAAAGATACATGAAATACAAGTGGAAGAGAGAAATAGTCCTATAATAACTACAACCTAAAACTTATTACCTGGGAATATTGAAGACTCATGTTAAAAGGAACCACCAGCTTGTTCTCATGTTCTGAGCAAGGAACTTAAACGTTAGCTTTTTTACATGGCACATATTGCACTTTTACTTTCTTCTCCAACACTTTGTATTTGCATTATTTAAACCAAATTGAACAGGTTTAATTATTTATTTGAGACTAAATTGATTTTATTGATGTATTATATTAAGTTAAAATAAGTGTTCATTCAGTTGTTGTAATTGTCATTATTACAAATGTATATAAAAATCGGCCGATTTTAATCGGTATTGGCGTTAAAATCCTATTCGGTCGACCTCTAGCTAACACCCCTGGGAATCTAGTGGATTAGCTGCTCGAGCATCAAAGGACAGTTGGAAAGAAGATGTAGAAATGTTATTAAAAAACAGACTAAGCTAGCAAAACAATTGCTTATAAATCATTAAACACTCCCGTTATTAGCTCAAGTTTATCTACGTGAAAAGAAAGGTCTACATTCATTTTAGGATTAAAAAATATATATATTTAAAATGGTTTTGACGGCTATTTTACATTTTCATGACGGTCTTCATGCATAACCGTCAGTTCCACGGTTATTCAATTACCGTCAAAGCCCTAATAAAATGACTTGGAGCTGATTTTCTGGTGTTTAAGTCTTATGTCCAACATAACATTTAGGGGAGGCGACAAATAAAATGATGAACACGGGCCGCCAGTTGGGGAACCCTGATGTAGGGAATAGGGTCCCATTTGAGACACATCCTAAATGTCCGACAGGTGGATGTCTTTGGGAGACATGCACTGTAGCATGTTTACCCTTGCGCATGACTTGAACAAGAATTTAACTAACGGTCCTCATGCAAGCTAGTGTTTACAGTAATGCTGATATGATATTCATATGATAACCATTATTTTAATCATCGGGGGGGGATCAGACAGATTACGTAGGCTAACCCTAATCCCGAAAAGTCTGTCCTAGCAAACAAACAAACCATAATAGGCATTAGGCCTACTGAACGGCCAATTAACTACTCACTTGCATACACCTGTATGCACCAGCCATCTCAAATCAGTTGACATTCAAAAAGCAAATGATGACTCAAAACAGACGTGCTAATATCTTTTTGCATTTTAACTCCATGAGTCCAATAGACCTGTACAGAGCCTTGCTACCGTAGGGTCTGTTTTGATCTAGAACATTCTCAGGGTGAGCACAGCAAATGTTTGCTGAGGAACATTCACGTGTGTTTCATAAGCTGGGTAAACTGTACTTAAGCCCCTTCTGTTATTCTGTGGTGGACATCTTTTCTCCCTGCACTGTGACTATGTTAGAGGATACAAGTAAGCTGTGATTATAAATGTGTAATTAACCATSTCCCCATCTGCTACTGGCAGTGGGTGGCTGACGTCTAGCCTAATTTTATCACCAGATCATAAGTTCAGATGTTTTATACACCGAAATGTGCAGAAGTTGCACGTCTAGCAGCACTTAGCCCACACAGTTGCTTTCAAAACTAGGCCTAACTGAGGATGTAAATAAGTTATTTTCCCCGTGAATATGAATCCTTGTCATTTCTAAACCGAGAGGTTAACGAATGGGGGGGGGGGGCTGGAACCATCTCCGATGACCATAATGAATCACTTGGATTGGATGGTGCTGTGGAGACCGCAGCAGAGCAGTGGAAAGGCACATTCTCCCATCATGCACTTTTCTAGACCAACATCTCAAATATTCCATGGAGCTGGATTGGAGCAGCTGTTTCGCACACGCAGGAAGAGTTCGTTACACTTCTCCATTCCGATCAGACTGAAAGCATACAGAGGAACAGGAAACGTGCACGAGATATCCAAACCGGGATCTGTCCAGTGTCCACACATATATCAACAGCTGTAACGTACTATTGTTTTAGGGAAGAGGTGCTTTCTGATTTCTCCACCACTCAATATCTGAATAACATTTAGGCCATTTTGAGGAAACATTGATTGTGAGGAAAGGGAAATTTGTTTGGGATTGTTTTGCACACTGACATGGAATATTTCTGTCAACATACCGCTATTAAAATAAATGTTTTGCTCCATGAAGTAACTCAACAATGTGTATGCTGCCATCTTGTCTAGGTAGGCTAGTGATAACCGGGATCCTTCGGACGTCCCTACCCTAAAACCTAACCCAGTGGTATTCAAAGTCGGGGTCATGAGCTCGAGAAGGGTTGCGGGGAAACAAAGAAATTAAGAGAACAGATTGTATGAGACAACATACAACATTTGAGAAAGACTTTAAACCTATATAATTTTGAATAAATGTATTTATTGGCTTCTTTTCATAAAAAAAAAACAAGGGGTCCCCAGAAATTCTGGTAGAAAACAAAAATGGGGCCCTCGCTGAAAAAGTTTGAATAGCACTGCCCTAACCCTCAACCATAATCCTTAACCGTTTTAAATGTCAACTTCAACAGGGGTGATGTAAGAGTTGGGATGTCCCAAGGATCCCTTGTTCATCTTCTATTTCAAATCTTCTTATTGACTGAAACAGGTGGGACTTAGGTATATATACACAGTACCAATCAAAAGTTTGGACACACCTACTCATTTATGGGTTTTTCTTTATTTTATATATTGTAGTATAATAGTGAAGACATCAAAACTATGAAATAACACCTATGGAATCATGTTGTAACCAAAAAGTGTTAAACAAATCAAAATATATTTTAGATTCTTCAAAGTAGCCACCCTTTGCCTTGACAGGTTTGCGCACTCTTGGCATTCTCTCAACCAGCTTCACCTGGAATGCTTTTCCAACAGTCTTGGAGTTCCCACATACGCTGAACACTTGTTCACTGCTATTCCTTCACTCTGCGGTCCAACTCATCCCAAACCATCTCAATTGGGTTGAGGTCAGGTGATTGTGGAGGCCAGTTCATCTGATGCAGCACTCCACTCTCCTTAGTCAAATAGCCCTTACACAGCCTGGAGGTGTGTTGGGTCATTGTCCTGTTGAAAAACAAATGATAGTCCCACTAAGCGCAAACCAGATGGGATGGCGTATCGCTGTAGAATGCTGTGGTAGCCATGCTGGTTAAGTATGCCTTTAATTCTAAATAAAATCACTGAGTGTCACCATCAAAGCACCCCCACACCTCCTCCTCCATGCTTCATGGTGGGAACTACACATGCAGAGATCATCCGTTCACCTACTCTACGTCTCACAAAGACATAGCGGTTCGAACCAAAAATCTCAAATTTGGAATCATCAGACAAAAGGACAGATTTCCACCGGTCTAATGTCTATTGCTCCTGTTTCTTGGCCCAAGCAAGTCTCTTCTTATTGGTGTTCTTTAGTAGTGGTTTCATTGCAGCATTTCGACCATGAAGGCCTGATTCACGCAGTCTCCTCTGAACAGTTGATGTTGAGATGTGTCTGTTACTTGACCTCTATGAACCATTTATTTTGGCTGCAATTTCTGATGCTGGTAACTCTAATGAACGTATCCTTTGCAGCAGAGGTAACTCTGGGTCTTCCTTTCCTGTGGCGGTCCTCAGAGCCAGTGAGATGAGAGGTGAGAGGTTAGCATGTGGTGAGAGGTTAGCATGTCTTGGGGGTATGATATTTGTGGGTCTGCAACTTTCGCACTCATTATTCATGATTAATTAACTCAGAATGATCATGGTAGCATCCACATTAATGTAGAAGTGTTTAGAAACATTCTATTCTTAGACTCCAAAATTATAATACATTAATTCACCATTCATTTCTACTGGGCGCACAATAATCTGAAACACAACCAGAACAAAACAGCGAATTCATCCACCAAGTTTGTACAGTCACAAGCTTAATGTAGTCATTTCGTGCTAGGAATATGTGACCAAATACTTCACTTGTTTACACGTGTGAATTTGTCCCTATACTTTTGGTCCCCTACAAATCGGTTCACCCGATATGGATGAAAATACACTCAAATTAAAGCGGAGTCTGCACTTTAACTTCACAGTCCATGTATCATTTAAAATCCAAAGTGCTGGAGTACAGAGCCACAACAAAAATAATGTGTCACCGTCCAAATACTTTGAGCTCACATTCACACAGTTTATTAGGTACACCCATCTGGTACCGGGTCGGACCCCCCTTTGCCTCCAGAACAGCTACAGATATGCTGTAACGTTCAAACGTTGCTCAATAGGTATCAAGGGACCTAACGTGTGCCAGGAAAACATTCCCCACACGTTGACACCAAACAGGATGGGGCCATGGACTCACGTTGCTTACTCTACTTCCTGTCTCTGCCATTAGCGTGACGCAACAGGAACTGGAATTCGTCACACCAGGCGATGTTTTTCCACTCCTCAGTTGTCCAGTGTTGGTGATAGCGTGCCCACTGGAGCCTGTTCTTGTTTTTAGCTGATAGGAGTGGAACCTTGTGTGGTTGTCTGCTGCAACAGCCCATCCGTGACAAGGACAAACAAGTTATGCGTTCCAAGATGCTGTTCTGCACACCACTGTTGTACTGCGAGTTCTTTGCCTGTGTGGCCCACCTGTTAGCTTGCATGATTCTTGCCGACCTCTCATCAACAAGCTGTTTTCGCCCACAGGACTGCTGCTGACTGGATGTTTTTTTGTTTGTTGCACCATTCTTGGTAAACCGTAGACACCTGTGCATGAAAAGACCAGGAGGCCAGCCATTTCTGTGATACTGGAACCGGCGCACCTGGCACCGACAATCATACCACGCTCAAAGTTGCTTAAGTCACTCATTTTGCACATTCTAACGTTCAACCGAACAGTAACTGAATGCCTCGATGCCTGTCTGCCTGCTTTATATAGCAAGCCATTTGTGTAAACTGGCCACTGAGTGTATATCAATGTAGAGCTAATGTAACCGTGATTGACCGCCCACTGCAGCACAGTAGGTGGCGGCATGTACCTTAAACGTTTGTTTGCGGACCGCCACCATAGAAGAAGAAAAAAAGACAAAGGTGGGTCCACCCCAAACGCTGCATGTCTTGATGACACTCATCTGTCTACTCTCGATCAATGAGAGAATATTTGAAATAGACAAGAGGACACGTTGTTGTATTAGCTACTTAATGGAGAGAAGAAAATCTCGATAAAAAAATTAAATCTATATTTTATTAACATTACATTTTCTAAATTCAAACGGACCACCTGCAACTGAACATATGCATTTTAGAAGATACGTGTTTGGCCAAATCTAGAATGAAGACACTATCGCCAAGTTAATAAGGTTGGTCGAAAATTCTCAGCGCTACACCCAACAGTACCTATCCTGCCCTAATGGAGCGTCACATTAGCCCGCGTTACAATCTGTTAGCTAGGTTGGTTGCCAGGCAGGCAGCTAAAAGCTCACGCTGACAAACGTGTGATACCTACAGTAGCTTTATAAATCATTCCGGATTCACGTTTTAAAAAATCTGCACCAGGCTAGCTAGCAAATACAATATAACGAACGTTAGTTACACTGGCACACATGATTTGAACAGTAACATTACTGGTGTTATGGGGGTGAGTTCAACCTCATAACATCAGTACAGTACAAGTACTGTAAACGAGGTACTGTAACGTTACCTGGCTAACAAAACAAACAGATGCACGCACTTGACACCTGAAATGTTGAAAACAACCACCTGTCACAAGTAGGTCTAAACACGAGGCTAGTTCTACAGATGAACGTTGAATAGAGAACGTTCGCTAGCAAACGTTACCTTCTTTTACTCCGGGCAGTTTGTTTTGATCGATGGGAAATTCAGCCATGTTGTCAGCGACGTGTCAAAGCCGTTCACGTTGAATTATGCTTCCGCGATGTGCCGAAGGTTACCAGAGCAGAGTCTGATTGTTTGTTGTCATAAAAACGATTGATGATTCAGGTACTAACATTACGGGTGTCCCTTTTTATTATTGTCGGCACTGTAGCTAGCTAGCCGCTTCGCCAGTCAGATTGTGTGAGCAACCCTCCCTCTTCCTCCGTTCTGCAGCTGTGCGTTTGATTAGCGAGCTAGCTAGCTGAGGGAAGAAAAAAAGAGCCCAGCTACGGATAGCAGGCGGGCCACTGTTAAATATGTAAGGAATGAAAGAGTATAGAGGAGATATTGCGTTCGCGCAACATACACACACACACACACACACACACCAAATTACACAAGCATAACCACTATTGAAATCCCTGGCTGTATATCAGGAGTAAAAGTAATGCGGTACGGTACGGGCAAAACGTAAGCCTATCACAATTATTACAACATGCCCAAAAACTATAGGTTATAACAACATTATTTAACATTGCTGCATGAAAAATGTGCGAATTGACAGGAAACCGGGTGGCATATGCTCCAAATTGTTATGGTTTGAAGAGAACAATTACATTTTGTCAAGGCTGATCATTGAATGTATTAATTTAACKTTTATTTAACTAGGCAAGTGGTTTAAGAACGCATTCTTATTTACAATGACGGCCTGCCAAAAGGCCTTCTGCGGGATGGGGGCTGGGATTAAAAATAAAAGTATAGGACAAGACAGACACCACAACACTACCTACATGAAGATAGACCTAAGACAACAACATAGCATGGCAGCAACACCACATGACAACAACATGGTAGCAGCACAAAACATGGCACAAAATTATTGGACACAGACAACAGCACAAAGGGCAAGAAGGTAGAGACAACCATACATCACGTGAAGCAGCCACAACTGTCAGTAAGAGTGTCCATTATTGAGTCTTTGAATGAAGAGATCGAGATAAAACTGTCCAGTTTGAGTGTTTTTTTGCAGCTCGTTCCAGTCGCTAGCTGCAGCGAACTGAAAAGAGGAGCAACCCAGGGATGTGTGTGCTTTGGGGACCTTTGACAGAATGTGACTGGCAGAACGGGTGTTATATGTGGAGGATTAGGGCTGCTGTAGGTATCGCATATAGGGGAAGTGAGGCCTACGAGGGTTTTATAAATAAGCATCAACCAGTTGGTCTTGCGACGGGAATACAGAGATGACCAGTTTACAGAGAAGCTCCAGACAAGGGAGGATGAGTTGCCCAGACCGAGGCGTGCGTGTAAATGCATCCATTTAGGCTACAAGTGTAGGCCTAATGACAATCGCATAATGTTATTTTTTGTGGGGTTGCCTGTTTTGCATGTTATTTTCGCATTAATACGTGTCACATATCAGTTTGCAAACAATGTAAAAAATCCTTGAGTTAATAAAGCTGCATACAAACATGGTCTCTTTTTTGCTTAGGACGGCTTTATGTAGGTCCTAACAGTTTGTGGGCACCGT
Organism: Salvelinus sp. IW2-2015; assembly: GCF_002910315.2. Classification (NCBI taxonomy): domain Eukaryota; kingdom Metazoa; phylum Chordata; class Actinopteri; order Salmoniformes; family Salmonidae; genus Salvelinus; species Salvelinus sp. IW2-2015. The sequence goes on along the minus strand of NC_036856.1, from coordinate 5,114,526 downwards.
TTGTGTCCGTTATAGTGCAATTAATGTATTGTTTAGTGTTGTGTAGTGGCTTTGCTGGAATGCATATAAAAAAAAAATGGGGAGTTTGCCCCAACAAGATTTACATGCTAAAATCGCCACTGCATAGGCGACTTTTTCATAAGACTAGGGGAAGACAAGCTTTCCCTAAAGTAAATTATATTACACTGAACAAAAATATAAACGCAATGTCTAATGTGTTGGTCCCATGAGCTGAAATAAAAGACCCCAGAAATGTTGCATACGCACAAAAAGCTTATTTCTCTAAAATGTTTGTTTACGTCCCTGTTAGTGAGCATTTCTCCTTTGCCAAGATAATCCATCCACCTGACAGATGTGGCATATCAAGAAGCTGATTAAACTATAAGCATTACACAGGTGTGCCTTGTGCTGGGGACAATAAAAGTTTTGTCACACAACACAATGCCACAGATGTCTCAGGTTTTTAGGGCGCGTGCAATTGGCAATCTGACTGCAGGAGTGTCCATCAGAGCTGTTGCCAGATAATTGAATGTTCATTTCTCTACCATAAGCCGCCTTGGTAGAATTTGGCAGTACGTCCACCCGGCTTCACAACCGCAGACCACGTGTAACCACGCCAGCCGAGAACCTCCACATCTGGTGTCTTTTGCAGGATCGTCTGAGACTAGCCACCCGGACAGCTGTTGAATCTGTGGGTTTGCACAACCGTCTCAGGGAAAGCTCATCTGCCGCCATTAGGGTTCAGAGGTGGAAACTTTCAGTGGGAATTAACGGGAATATATGGGAATTAACAGGAATATATGGGAATTAAATTAAATATATGCAAATTACGCCTCCCGGGTGGTGCAGTGGTCTAAGACACTGCATCGCAGTGCTAACTGTGCCACCAGAGACTCTGGTTTCGTGCCCAGGCTCTGCCGCAGCTGGCCGCGACTGGGAGGCTCATGGGGCGACGCATAATTGGCCCAGCATCGTCCGGGTTAGGGAGGGTTTGGCCGGCAGGGATATCCTTGTCTCATCGCGCACTAGCGACTCCTGTGGCGGGCCGGGCGCAGTGCACGCTGACCAGGTCGCTAGGTGTATGGTGTTTCCTCCGACACATTGGTGCAGCTGGCTTCCGGGTTGGATGTGCGTTGTGTCAAGAAGCAGTGCGGCTTGGTTGGGTTGTTTTTCGGAGGACGCATGACTCTCGACCTTCGCCTCTCCCGAGTCCGTACGGGAGTTGCAGCGATGAGACAAGACAGTAACTACTACCAAATGGATACCACGAAATTGGGGAGAAAAAGGGGTAAAATTAAAAAAGAAATATATGCAAATTAATAGTAATACCATTTAAATGTTGATGTTTTTTTGCATTGGATATATTTACAAATGGTAATATGGACATCAGACTCTGAGGCCTCATCTTCACTGTCTGTGCAATGGCTACTGCTCTAGGTTTCAGGAGTTTAAGGCTGCTTACCACTCTCTCACAAAATACCAGGAGGATCCTCTTGATGGGGCTGTCCATATCGGCAGACTGTGATATGGCCATTTCTTGGAGAGACACCTTCCCCTCCAGGAGACTGTCAAACATGATGACAACACTACCCCAACGGGTGTTGCTGGGCAGCTTCAATGTGGTGCTCTTATTCTTCTCACTTTGCTTGGTGAGGTAGATTGCTGCTATAACTTGATGACCCTTCACATACCTAACCATTTCCTTGGCTCTCTTGTAGAGTGTATCCATTGTTTTCAGTGCCATGATGTCCTTGAAGAGCATATTCAATGCATGAGCAGCACTGCCAATGGGTGTGATGTGAGAGTAGGACTCCTACACTTTAGACCAAGCAGCCTTCATGTTCACAGCATTGTCTGTCACCAGTGCAAATAACTTCTGTGGTCCAAGGTCATTGATGCCTGCCTTCAGCTCATCTGCAATGTAGAGACCGGTGTGTCTGTTGTCCCTTGTGTCTGTGCTCTTGTAGAAAACTGGTTGAGGGGTGGAGATTATGTAGTTAATTATTCCTTGCCCACGAACATTCGACCACCCATCAGAGATGATTGCAAAACAGTCTGCTTTCTCTATGATTTGCTTGACCTTCACTTGAACTCTGAATCCAGCAAATTAGTAGATAAAGCATGTCTGGTTGGAGGGGTGTATGCTGGGCGAAGAACATTCAGAAATCTCTTCCAATACACATTGCCTCTGAGAATCAGATGTGAACCAGTTGCATACACAGCTCGAGCAAGACATTCCTCAGCATTTCTCTGACTACGTTCCTCAATTGAGTCAAAAAAACTTCTGATTCCAGGAGGACCATGAGCTGTTGCTATCGATAAGGTGTCTGATTCATAATTTCCACCTCGAATAAAAGTAGAGGGAATTTTGCCAGAGGTTGCTTGTTGTGAGCGCTGAGGGAACTTTATGCACTTGGCCAGATGATTCTGCATCTTTGTTGCATTCTTCACATATGATTTGCCACATTATTTGCAAATGTACACAGCTTTTCCTTCTACATTAGCTGCAGTGAAATGTCTCCACACATCAGATAGTGCCCGTGGCATTTTCCTGTAAAGATTAGAACAAAATGTGTAAAAAACAAACAAATAGAATTCCATGTACAGATAAATAGTTAAGCAGTTAGATTAAACAACTCCTTTGTAAGATAAATGTTTCGAAATGAAACATGTATGGAAACAGGTGAATTAACACTCCTCAGTTAGCAGGCTCAAGCAAGCTAAAACCCACATGGTAGCAAAAACTAACTAGCAGAAATTGTTAGCAAGTTAGAAATTATTTCAACACACTTTGCTGTAGGCTACTATTTACTAGTTAACAAAATAATAATGTATGTCATAACAAATATATTCAGTCCACCCAGTATTGTAATCAGAATTTACCAGAAAGCACGTAGTCCTTGGCTCAGACAGTGTAGTAGTGTGGGCTCAATAGAATCTTATTAGTGTGCAAGATCTTGAGAATCAGCTGTACATGTGATAGAAGACTGCACTGTGCATGCAGAGGGTTGCAATTCCATTGAATTGGGGATAGTTTAAACAAAATATGCCACATGACCTAGAATTGCCTTATGTATCCCACAAAAAAAGCTCACTTTTTTTAATGAATTTAAGCAAAATTCCCCAAATTCCCAGGCTTAACTTCCCATGCAAAATTTCAGGAAAATTTACGGAAGGTTTCCGATCCTTTGCAACCCTAGCCGCCATCACCTTCATCTGTTGCCATCACCTCATGTTTCAGCATGATATTGCACGGCTCCATGTCGCAAGGACCTGTACACAATTTCTGGAAGCTGAAAATGATTCCATGGCCTGCATACTCACCAGACATGTCACCCATTGAGCATGTTTGGGATGCTCTGGATTGACGTGTATGACAGCATGTTCCAGTTTCTGCCAATATCCAGCAACTTCGCACAGCCATTGAAGATGAGTGGGACAACAATCCACAGGCCATAGTCAACAGCCTGACCAACTCTATGCCAAGGATATGTCACACCAGATACTGATTGGTTTTCTGATCCATGCCCTACTTTTTTTTAAGGTATCTGTGACCAACAGACGCATACAGTGGCAAGAAAAAGTATGTGAACCCTTTGGAAATACCTGGATTTCTGCATAAATTGGTAATAAAATTTGATCTGACCTTCATCTAGGTCATAATAGACAAACACAGTCTGCTTAAACTAATAATACAAACAATTATACGTGTTCATGTTTTTATTGAACACACTGTATAAACATTCACAGTGCAGGGTGGAAAAGGTATGTGAACCATTGGATTTAATAACTGGCTGACCCTCCTTCGGCAGCAATAACCTCAACCAAACATTTTCTGTAGTTGAGGATCAGACCTGCACAACGGTCAGGAGGAATTTTGGACCATTCCTCTTTACAAAACTAATTCAGTTCAGCAATATTCTTTGGATGTCTGGTCATGCCACTCTCTTGAGGTCATGCCACAGCATCTCAATCTGGTTAAGGTCAGGACTGACTGGGCCACTCCAGAAGGTGTATTTTCTTCTGTTGAAGCCATTCTGTTGTTGATTTACTTCTGTGTTTTGGGTCATTGTCCTGTTGCATCACCCAACTTCTGTTGAGCTTCAATTGGCGGACAGATAGCCTAACATTCTCCTGCAAAATGTCTTGATAAACTTGGYAATTCATTTTTCCGTCGATGATAGCAAGCTGTCCAGGCCCTGAGGCAGCAAAGCAGCCCCAAACCATGATGAGTCATCTTTGCAGGACGGCCACTCCTAGGGAGAGTAGAAACAGTGCTGAACTTTCTCCATTTATAGACAATTTGTCTTACCATGGACTGATGAACATCAAGGCTTTRAGAGATACTTTTGTAACCCTTTCCAGCTTTATGCAAGTCAACAATTCTTAATCTTAGGTCTTCTGAGATCTTTTGTTCGAGGCATGGTTCACATCAGGCAATGCTACTTGTGAATAGCAAACTCAAATTTTATAGGGCAAGGCAGCTCTAACCAACATCTCCAATCTCGTCTCATTGATTGGACTCCAGGTTAGCTGACTCCTGACTCCAATTAGCTTTTGGAGAAGTCATCACATCCGGCCGTGATTGTGAGTCCCATAAGGTGGCGTACAATTGGCCCGTCGTCGTCCGTGTTTGGCCGGAGTAGGCTGTCATTGTAAATAAAAATTTGTTGACTTGCCTAGTTAAATAAAGGTTAAATTAAAAAAATACAATTTGTGTTTTGTTGGTTTAAGCACACTATGTTTGCCTATTGTTGTGACTTAGATAAAGATCAGATCAAATTTGATGACCAATTTATGCAGAAATCCAGGTAATTCCAAAGTGTTCACATACTTTTTCTTACCACTGTATCTGTATTCCCAATCATGTGAAATCCATAGATTAGGGCCTCATTTATTTATTTCAATTGACTGATTTCCTAATATGAACTGTAACTCAGTAAATTCTTTGAAATTGTTGCATATTGTGTTTATATTAAGTGTACATTACTTACATTTATTATGAAGAGGCAGCTGCAGAGATGAAAAGCGCATGGGTTCTGAAAGTAGGCTATTTCGAGGGCTATAATTCATCTAAACACTCTTCATTTTAATTTGACTTTAGGCTACTAACAACAAGAGGGCTTTGTGTTGGAGCCTATTGATACCTTTTCAATAAATAAGAAATAGGCCTACCTGTTTGACAGACTCAATTATATTCTACTATCCATAGATTTTGTCAGCCAATTCCTTCAGTTACCATGCACTCCTTAAATATCTCAGTGTCTGTAAAGGGCTTGTTGTGAAAACTTGTTGTAAAACTAGAGCTTGAATTGAGAGGTTAGGTGAGGGATTTGTGGCTTTTGTTAAAGAAAATGGCTAAAAGCATAGGCCTTCCCCTRGTTAGCTTAAGATTTCGATTKTTTTATGGACCTGATTTATATAAAGCAATCTAAAATTATGCTTTATTCCACAATGGTAGAAACAAGCTGTAAAATGCCGGGGAAAAACGTGACTCCGATGCATATGGGATATCTTTGGTTTGTCTTTATGACATTCAGAGGCAGCGCTACAACCTTCCAAAGCCGACGAGACAAACATTTTTACTTTGCTTGGGAACTAATGTGTGATTCTGTCACTATCAATTGACGTTCAACATTTGTTTTGTAAAAGAAATGTTACCCGCTTTTTCTCCCCAGTTTCGATCTTGTCTCATCGCTGCAACTCCCCAACGGGCACGGGAGGCGAAGGCCGAGTCATGCGTCCTCCGAAGCATGACCCTCCAAACCGCGCTTCTTATCACCCGCCCGCTTAACCCGGAAGCCAGCCGCACCACTGTGTCGGAGGAAACACCGTTCAACTGACGACGGAAGTCAGCCTGCAGGCGCACGGCCCGCCACAAGGAGTCACTAGAGTGCGATGAGCCAAGTAAAGCCCCCCCCGGCCAAACCTTCCCCTAACCCGGACGACGCTGAGCCAATTGTGCGCCGCCCTATGGGACTCCCAATCACGTCCGGTTGTGATACAGCCCGGGATCGAACCCAGGTCTGTAGTGACTCCTCTAGCCTTAGATCGCTCGCCACTCGGAAGGCCTACGTTCAACATTTCAACAGGCTATTAAACAACATACTGTACTAACTCTTAATCAGTCAGGAGCAAGCCAGGTAGTCTAAGAAAGAACAAATATTTATTATTGAGGCTATATAATTATTATTTCAAGACTATAGCCTGCAATTTAAGAAATAAGCATTTCAACAACAAATCAACAACAGCACTTCAACAACATGCCTATAAATTTCACATTTAGGAGGTATACAATGACATAAAAAAATATTGCTTAGAAATATATAATAACGAAACGAAAAAATGCCTTATTAGACTATAGTCAGTGCCTTTTGAATTCACTTGTATTAACACAAGTTTGGCCAYTCTTTGATTTCAGGATCCTGTGGCGAGCTGCAGTATGCATGCCTAGTTAGCTCATTTTGATTACATTCCTTAAATTCCCATGCCTTAATCACAGTCAACAGAAATATATTTTGCAACAACAATATCATGGAGTAGAATAAATGAGAAGATTATAGTTTCCCAAATGAAATAAAGTTACAAATGCATTTAGGCCTAAACTGATGATATGAGGCTGCTGTGTTTAAAAAAACAATGGATTTTTCTCGAATTCATTGATGATCAGATACTTCAGTTGCAACTGGTTCTGTTGCGCTCAATTCTTACAGTTGATAGACAACTTTAGGCCTGTTCCAAACCTAGACTATCCTCTTTTTTTAACAAAAGATTATAGATCAATACATACAACACGCGCTCATTCATTGTCATCCTCCATTGTGGTATTACAAAATATTCTGCTTGTCTCCAGTAATGTAAAATGACACACATTACGTAAATGAAATGAGTTTAGAAAATCTAGATTTTCTTTCAGACCACAAATAAAATGATAGATTCATATAGTGCTTTTTTTATTATGGAGATCTTTCCACACCTACCCTTGTCTGCGGTGGTCTGCGAATCCACTACCTTCTGGCTACTTTGCCATGTAATGCTTACAAAGTGAAGAACAGTTTGTAAAACTGCATATCTAAGAATCTGGTCTGTCCTCAGAGTGAGAGTAAAATGTTAGGCATGTTCTCTGCTATCCACTTTGTTTTAATTATTCTTTTGGGTATACGAGAGGGTAAAGTTTTTTTTTCAAGCGGTCAGGGAGGGTCTGGTAACATATTAGGGTCTGGTAAAACATTAGGGTCTGGTAAAACATATTTTACTGAAGGGAGGACCATCCATTTTACTTTCAGAAAGGTACGATTTTCTCAAGGTATCCCTCATTATAAAAAACGTCCAGTCCCTTAGTCTTTGTCATACCCTTATCTGTTTCACCTGTCTTTGTGCTTGTCTCCACCCCCCTTGAGGTGTCGCCCATCTTCGCCATTATCCCCAGTGTACTTATCAAATTTTATTAGTCACATGCGCCGAGTACAACAGTGYAATGCTTACTTACGAGCCCCTAACCAAACAATGCAGTTTWAAAAAATACGAATAAGAAATAAAAGTAACAAGTAATTAAAGAGCATCAGTAAAATAACTATAGCGAGACTATATACAGGGGGGTACCGGTACAGGATCAATGTGCGTGGGCACCAGTTAGTTGAGGTAATATGTACATGTAGGTAGAGTTATTAAAGTGACTTTGCATAGATGATAACAACAGAGAGTAGCAGCAGAGTAAAAGAGGAAGAGGGTGTTCAGCAGTCTTATGGCTTGGGGGTAGTAGCTGTTTAGAAGCCTCTTGGACCTAGACCTGGTGCTCCGGTTCCACTTGCCATGCGGTAGCATAGAGAACTCTCTATGACTAGGGTGGCTGGAGTCTTTTTAAATGTTAAATAAAAATTTTAAAAATGTATCCCCTTTTTTCGTGGTATCCAATTGTTAGAAGTTACTGTCTTGTCTCATCGCTACAACTCCCGTACGGGCTCGGGAGAGACGAAGGTCGAGAGCCATGCGTCCTCCGAAACACAACKAAACCAAGCCGCACTGCTTCTTAACACAGCGCGCATCCAACCCGGAAGCCAGGRGCACCAATGTGTCGGAGGAAACACCGTACACCTAGCGACCTGGTCAGCGCGCACTGCGCCCTGCCCGTCACAGGAGTCACTACTGCGAGATGAGACAAGGATATCCCTACCAGCCAAACCCTCCCTAACCCGGACGACGCTAGGCCAATTGTGCGTCGCCCCATGGACCTCCCGGTCGCGTCCGGCTGCGACAGAGCCTGGGCTCGAACCCAGAGTCTCTGGTGGCACAGCTAGCACTGCGATGCAGTGCCTTAGACCACTGCGCCACCTGGTAGGCCCGGTGGCTGGAGTCTTTGACAATTTCTAGGGCCTTCCTCTGACACTGCCTGGTATAGAGGTCCTGGATGGCAGGGAGCTTGGCCCCAGTGATGTACTGGGCTGTTCGCACTACCTTCTGTAGTGCCTTGCAGTCGGAGGCTGAGCAGTTGCCATACCAGGCAGTGATGCAATCATTCAGGATGCTCTCAATGGTGCAGGTGTAGATCCTTTAGAGGGTCTGAGAACCCATGCCAAATCTTTTCAGTCTCCTGAGGGGGAATAGGTTTTGTCGTGCCCTCTTCACGACTGTCTTGGTGTGCTTGGACCATGTTAGATTGTTGGTGATGTGGACACCAAGGAACTTGAAGCTCTCAACCTGCTCCACTGCAGCCCCGTCGATGAGAATGGGGGCGTGCTCGATCCTCTTTTTCCTGAAGTCCACAATCATCTCCATTGTCTTGATCATGTTAAGGGAGAGGTTGTTGTCCTGGCACCACACGGCCAGGTCTCTGACCTCTTCCCTATAGGCTGTCTTGTCGTTGTCGGTGATCAGGTCTACCACCGTTGTGTCGTTGGCAAACTTAATGATGGTGTTGGAGTCGTGCCTGGCCTTGCAGTCATGAGTGAACAGGGAGTACAGGAGGGGYCTGCGCATGCACCCCTGAGGGGCCCCTGTGTTGAGGATCAGCGTGGTGGATGTGTTGTTACCTACCCTTACCACCTGAGGGCGGCCCGTCYGGAAGTACGGGATCCAGTTGCAGAGGGAGTAGTTTAGTCCCTGTGTCCTTAGCTTATTGATGAGCTTTGAGGGCACTATGYWGTTGAACGCTGAGCTGRAGTCAATGAATAGCATTCTCACATAGGTGTTCCTTCTGTATAGGTGGGAAAGGGCAGTGTGGAGTGCAATAGAGATTGCATCATCTGGGGATCTGTTGGGGCGGGCATGCAAATTGGAGTGGGCCTAGGGTTTCTGGGGTAATGGTGTTGTTGTGAGCCATGACCAGCCTTTCAAAGCACTTCATGGCTACAGACGTGAGTGCTACGGGTCGGTAGTCATTTAGGCAGGTTACCTTAGTGTTCTTGGGRACAYGGACTATGGTGGTCTGRTTAAAACTTGTTGGTATTACAGACTCYGACAGGGAGWGGTTGAAAATGTCAGTGAAGACATTTGCCAGTTGGTCAGCGCYTGCTCGRAGTACACATCCTGGTAATCKGTCTGGCCCTGCGGCCTTGTGAATTTACCTCGAAGCGAGCATAGAAGTAGTTTAGCTCGTCTGGTAGGCTTGTGTCACTTGGCAGCTCTCGGCTGTGCTTCCCTTTGTAGTCTGTAATGGTTTGKAAGCCCTGCCACATCCGACGAGCGTCAGAGCCYGTGTAGTACGATTCGATCTTAGTCCTGTATTGAAGCTTTGCCTGTTTGATMGTTCGTCAAAGGGCATTTCAGGATTTCTTATAAGCMTCCGGGTTAGAGTCCCGCTCCTTGAAAGCGGCAGCTCTAGCCTTTAGCTCAGTGTGGATGTTGCCTGTAATCCATGGCTTCTGGTTGGGMTATGTACGTATGGTCACTGTGGGGACAACGTCATCGATGCACTTATTGATGAAGCCAATGACTGATGTGGTGTACTGCTCAATGCCATCGGAGGATTTCCGGAACAAATTCCAGTCTGTGCTAGCAAAACAGTCCTGTAGCTTAGCATCTGCTTCATCTGACCACTTTTTTATTGATTTATACCTGTGTTCTTATACACTTATACCTGTGTTCTCTGAATGTCTGTTGCCAGTTCGTTTTGTTTCGTCAAGCCTACCAGTGTTTCTTCCCGTGCTCCTGTCTGTCTCTAGTTCCTGTTTTCTAGCTTTCCCGGTTTTGACCATTCTGCCTGCCCTGACCCTGAGCCTAACTGTCGTTCTGTACCTTGCCATACCACCCTGGATTACTGACCTCTGRCTGTCCTGACCTTGAACCTGCCTGCCGTTCTGTAGCTTTCGGACTCTSCTCTGGACTACTGACCTCTGCCTGCCCTTGACCTGTCGTTTGCCTGCCCCCSTGTTTGAGTAATACACTTTTGTTACTTCGAAGCTGTCTGCATCTGGGTCTTTCCCTGAGCCTTGGCAGTCTTAACATATAGATGTTGGTTGTTCCTCCTAAAAAAGCACAAGAAAGAGGATTTCTACACCCACCATCTCAGATTGTTCTGAAATCGTTTCTGTTGTTAGAAACAGATACGATTATCATTCCTGCAACATTTTTTTTCCAGAAATATAATTGAATCTCTGAGAATTTAAGCTAATTGATGGCACCCATACGCTGCTGCTACTCTGTTTATTATGTATCCTGATTGCCTAGTCACTTTAACCCCTGCCTACATGTACATATTACCCCAACTACCTCGTACCCTTGCACATTGACTCGGTACCGATACTCTTGTATATAGCCTCGTTATTGTTATTTTATTAATAAAGTATTTCTTTTTTTTCTTTGCTAATCTTTTCTTCCTTTTTACTCTGCATTGTTGGGAAAGGGAGGTAAAGTCTACGGTAAAGTCCACACCTGTTGTATTTGGCGCATGTGACAAATAAAATTGTATTTGAGTTAAAAAATGGATTGTCAAATTGCTTCTTATCACAATAGAAGGAAACAAATGATTCCCTATAGATGTACTACTTCAAGGATATCAGATATGGCTTTCATCAGAGCAATCTGTCAGGATGAAACACCATCTGCTTTGACAGTTGACACTATTATAGAACTTCATTTATTGAATGATTCCAAAAGTACACCGTACAGCCAGAGGTACAGACAGTGTCTAGGAACGTTTTGCTCTGCAATGTGAGTCATGCCTGGAGATCCATCAAGTTATTGACTATATTTTCCACAAGAGGGCCAGACTGTTTCACAAGATGCAATATATCCTTGATGTTACAAGGTTAATTCACTGTGACTCACTCAACCAGGTTCRCTAAATCCTCAAGCCCCGAAATCRYTATTATAAGGATATGTGATGTTTATTTGGGATGAGAGGCACAACTAGACGTCAATAACTTCCTCAGAGGAAGACAAAGGTGTCAATGAAAACAGCACTCAAGAAGCTTTATGACAGAAACAGGCCAATCAAAATGGGTGCCAGGCACTTKATTTAACTAAAACTGCCGTACATAAACACAGCAGCCATTATACTGACAGAGTTGTGAGCCGTGATTTCCGGCTACAACAGCCGGGGTCACGTGGTTTGACCTCGGTGATGGATGTTCAATCAGCCCCACATTGGTGCCGATGCTCAGACCTGGAGCCAAGATTGAAGAGCTCATCTCTGGGCATGGTGCACTTTATAGGGACAGAATCAATTCACTTCTCCCCGTCCAAGATTCTCCCTCTATATTCTTAAGGAAGTAATTCATGTAAAAGAAAAGGACAAAGTGCCAAGAACATCTGACTGTCATCTCCCGTAAATAACAGGTGATAGATGACTTTCTCACTCTGCTGGCTTTGTATCTGTCGTGTTGATGAAGAGCCGCTGGCCACGGATCCAGATCGTCATATTTCTGTCAGCCACTACATGGTCCCTCTTGCAAAGGACGGTGGTCCATTGACGAAAGCCATGGTGACTACCTATTGATTGAGTGCACTGGGGGGCTGACTGCCTGCCCCCCCCCCCTCCTTCTTCCACATCTGACAGGATAAAAGTATAGATGGGATGGACCAAAGGCAGTGGATTGCTGGGGCAGGTTGAGAACGAGTAGATACTACAGTAAGCACTTCTTTGGGACCGTTGCTTCGTTGACATGGACAGTTTTGTCTCTGTGAACTACTGGCTGGGACTGCTAGCTTTTATGCTTCTACAAGGGGTAGTCAGTGTGGAGGGAAGAAGCATCTTCAACCCTGGTGAGTCTGCTGGTTTGGTGACTGAATGTGTACTAGCTGCTGGCCTATTTGAGGCATAGACTACCTGAAGATGTAGGCAGTCTGAGGACGCTGGTTACAACTATGGGTTAATTCCCAGCTGTTTGCATGCATTGTCAGTTGTTATACTGTGAGCATGCAAAAGCATATGAATAATTATTTTGTTGGTATTCTATGGCGAAGTCATTTAGTGTTTGCTTGGCAATTCAATTGTGTTCGTCTAACAATACTGTTAATACTACACTGGGAATGTGGCTCAGTTTAAAGGGGATATTGTGTAATTATATATTTATGTACACTAGGTGCTTTTGAAGTTGTTTACAGTAAATCAGATGTACTGCCATTTTTTCCACATATTCAGGAAACCATGTATATCCCCAAAGAGGAGACACAGATGCCCAGAACAAGATTCTAGCATTGTTACTACATAGAAGCTTAGAACCTATTGAAAGAAGTGACACTTTAGGTAAGGTTTTTACAGTATATCACACACACACACTACAGTCTTTGTCAATGTAAAAAATAGAAGGATGTGTATATATAATATTACATGGACTGTTTCTCAGGTTTGCCGTTTGTGCTAACACATTTTTTCTTCTCTGCAGGTTTAGAGTTTGCCAACAAGCTAGCGGAGCTGAAGGAGGTAGGTCATTCAAGTGTTTGGTACACACAGAGTGCAACAGTTTAAGCAATTGGTGTGTTCTGTGCAGTCACATATTTCATCCAGCTGAGAAGACGGCATGCTTTTTAAGCAGGGTTTATGAGATGAACAGGTAAACATAGTTCTCCTTGACTGAGACACTGTGTACATTCTGTGGAAAATTCCCCTGGGATTTAGCCTTTACATCAAGCAAATCTACCTATTGTCTGACGGAGTTCAAATGAGAGCTCTAGCAGCATAATCTCTCATGGCCTTGGATAGGGATTACCTTACCTGAGACGGCACCTTCCATAAAGACCGACACGGGGATCCTTTGGCCGTCTGTAACCACTGTGTTCTCTCCTTACAGATAGAGGCTTTGAAGGTGGACTTAGAGCTGGAAAGGGAGATCTCATCAAACACACTAGCAGAGGACGAGTCCATACCGAGGAAAAGGGCTGAGCGTAAGTTTCTTATTGCTTATTGTCGGCGATGGCACTGATTTCAGTCATAACACATTTCATTTCCTATAGTGGTCTTCATTTTACAACAAAATTATTCTCCTCCTTGTCATAGAGCAAGAGACTGAACAGTGTTTTCTCTGTGTCCACAGCCTGTTTCTGGAAGTACTGTGTATGACAGCCTAAGGGAGAGAAGAACCTCTGAGTCCTGCTGCATTGCCCTAACGCTCCAAAGACTCAACACGCTCACAGACATCAACACAACTCACCCATTACCAAATGTTTAAATGTTGTAACATAACTAATATACTACTACTATAATGTACTCATCACTGTGCTGTAACCTCTGTGCTGATGTCGCAGTATCGGGCGTCTACAGGTATTTATAATAGGTTCAATGACTGTTGGGTCTAAATCAGGGTGGGCATAAGGTGACATTTTATTTGTGTTGTTTTGCATAATTACCTCAAACGACTGAAACTACTTGATGGCCAGTTCTGTATTGGATGTAATGTTTCAGATGCTTCTCTACAGGACTCCAACTTTTGCGATGACAAGGAGTTATCAGCATTTCTCTAAGAATGGAAAGTATTGTTGTCCCAACCTAACATATTAGTCTGCTGACAAAGGACTTGGTCCATGTTTCCACGCCCAGAGTAGGTGTCCTCTTCTCAACATGTTGACTTTGTCTTCCTCTAGTGGTAAATGGGTGCAGTGACGCAATTCATGTACTTTCCATTGTCAAATATCAGTATTGTTTTGATGAAATATCAGTATTGCTTTGATGAATGTGTTACCGTTTCCTTCATTTAATAAACTATATATTATCATGCTAGCTTGTGTCTTGGCTACCAGTGATTATGTCACTCCAGGAATAGAGAAATAAATGGTTAGATCAACCCCTGAATTGTAAGTCACTCTGGATAAGAGCGTCTGCTAAATGACAAAAATTTGAAATGTAAGGACCAGGGCTGTTTTGGAAATGTTTGGCTATCTTTAGGCTATATCTTTTGCCTGAATGAAACACCTTTACAACTCAGTCGCAAAGACAAGATCTGGCAATAATCGTGTCCAGTATGAGAGTGAGAAAGTCCATTGAGGTGCACACGCCTTATAAGTACATTTTTGGGGGGGTACCTGTATAGCCTCAAAACATGGTTAAAACTATCATTTTGATATCATGGATGGTCAGTCCTTGCATCCGTACCTCTGTCTACAGATGTAGGATCTTAATTTGAGCCAGTTTGAGCCAGTGCAGGAACATCCTCATGAGCAAAAGAGTGACCAAATTAAGATCCTACATCTGTATGAATTTGAGAGTGGTTACATTTCTCCAACTCCATCCCTCAGCTTTTGTTATTGAGGACACTTTGTTATTGTCTCAACTGCTGATTACCACCTTAAATACAGTATTATTTACACATTGTTATGTAAATAATACATATTATTTAGGCTATTCAATCTTGCACCAAAAATGTATTGTTTTAATTACATTTTACCAGTTTTGTTTTAGTCGTGGTAAAATGATGCAATTTACAGTTCTACAATTTTGTCTCAGCTGAGAATTATTGCTCTGCCCATGACTTTGTTTTTCTGCCATGGTCTCTGCATCTCTTCCCTCATTGTCACTGTGGTGGTGCATTTGGGAGCCGAGTCATTGGCTAGGTCTGAACATTGGGCAGTTGCACCAATGATAGGGCTCTCTGAATCCTAGAGAGATAGATGGGAGTGGAGGGACATCTGAGAAACCAGTAAGCCTGTGCAATCAGCTGCCCTGTCAGAAAACCACAATGGAATATTGGAGAGAAACGTGTGGCTATGAAGCACCACTGACTTACCTGAAGCGGTAGAAGTGTAGACCTGACTACAACAGGATGGGGTGAATTATTCATCACTCATGGCCTAATCAAAACAAAAAACGCAGACAAACAGCGAAGCTCGCAACCATACACAAATGCACGCAAGCACACCAAAATAGAACAGAGAAAACCATTTAAACCTACTCCGTGAGAATGTTACGGGGAACAGGGAGCAGCAGCATTGGCAACCGTCCAGTCTATAACTGATATATTGTAATGTGGGTCTTATCTCGCCATGTTCAGCGGCCTGTTGACCGGAACACGGGCTTGCATGTGGTCTGCGCATCCTGCTAAGATAAATTATACGGAAATGGAGACGCATCCTATCAAGTCTCTCAATTACCAGGCATTTAAGGAACAAGAGCAACACAACAAGTCTGCTGTGGTGCGTCTCGTTTGAAAGGTAGGCAGAATTCATTGCGTCAGTCTACTACTGCATTCCTTTTCTGTTTATTATAAAGTACAGAAACTCTAGTACTGTGTATTGATTATTTGTTTGGTTAAATAAAGAGAGAAAAAAATGCCTCAAGTCCATAAACTTATCATTCTTGTGCAGTTTATATTTATAGGCTACATTGAGGATTTAATTTAATTATTTTAGGCTATCTGGCATTAGTGCGTAAGCCTAAGCTTCAGGGGCTAACTGTACAGGCGCCAAGTAGCTTACACGCCAATCGCCAAATGCTTTTGGGAACAGGCAACAAAAAAAAAAGGACAATGTCGAGTTTAATTCAATAAGAGAAAAGCTGCGAAATGGAGAGTTGAAGATAAAGAGAAGGGAGGGCCTGAAAAGTACTGTTTGGGAAAGAATTGGTGAAATGGTACAAGAGGATGATGGATGATTGTGAGGTGCTATAGAAATTCGACAGTCACAAGATGTCACGCCAAGGGAACTGTAGCCTACTGTTCAGACGGGTTGAATTGAAACTGAAATCTATAACCTCTTTGGGAGCAAAACTCATCACTATGATAACGTTTCCATTATTAGCAGCATCTAGACTGTCCACTTTGAAGTGCTGAGACAGAATGGCTATATAAAGGAATGGAACATATATGACCAGGGCCCCGCCACCATTATAACCTAGACAGCGTCAGATGTGGGCGTTAACAAGCAAGAACTGAGATGGAAAGATAATGGTGGAGAAAGGTCAAGGGAAGTTATTTTCATATAGAGGGAGGGGATTCTATAGATTATGCAAAGACGGAATACTATAAAGGCAGGGCTCTGTGATAAGAGAATTCAGCTGTTCCATAAAATTGCTCGGCTCTGTTACTTTGTAATAAAGTCTAACTGAATCTACAGGTTCCGGGATCTGTGCAAATATTTGACTCAAGATTTTCCACAACACCTCTCACATAGCCATAATGTTAACTCCTGAAGAATTAAGCACTTCTTGCAGTAAAATTATACACCAAATGTAGGCTAAATTTTGACCCGGGAACAGGAGTGGAGAAATATGATTTCTTTCTTTCAGCATCTTGAGAGAATGCGAATGCGCAGTTAGATAGCACCTCTACAGACGGTATCTTTATCAGCATCATAAAAACCGATAGTATTTCAACCACATAAAATATGCATCCGAGCCAAACTGAAATCTTATCAGAAAAATGTTGGGTCGTTTTCACAGCTTTCTATTTCCTCACAACCGGTCAAACTGAAGTCATTTTTAGATTTTTTTTCACAGAACATATTTCCCGTATTTTTTTTATACAGCTGACCCACGCACCACTAATAGGGGCAACCAAGCAATGTTTTTTTTTTTTTAAATGGCCAAATCAACTCAAAACAGCTCAATATTTGGTTTGATGTTACTTAAAGGTAATATGGCCATATATAACGTTGCTTGACTACAAAACTGTTTATTCTGGCCCATAGACTACTTTCAAGGTGAGGAACCATCTAACAAGAAGTTGGAAAATACTGAGCTTCACCTTTAATCTAGCAACTTGTCATATACAGTACTAGCCTAATATTGATGATCAGCAGATTTTGATCTTAACACATTTCTCCCTTCAATAGGCACCATGTGGAGCGTATTACTCTTTCTCCTGGTCCAGCCTTTGCTCACCGACAGCATGGTCTGCCCTAGCAGCTGCATGTGCAACCTACATGGGGCCGTCAAATGTGTGGGCAACATCAGGGACGTGCCCAAAGGCATGCCCACCAACATGTACCTACTTCAGCTGAATGGCACCAACATGAAGGTTCTGAACGAACAGAGTCTGGCCATGTTGCCCCTTATGCTGCGTTTAGGCATCAGCCACAGCCCCCTGGACACCATCCACCCTGAGGCCTTCCATGTGGCCCCGCAGCTCCTCTCCATCAAGCTGTCATCCAACGCCCTCTCCAGCCTCCCTTCCCGGGTGTTCAGCCCCTTGGTCAGCCTGGAGCAGCTGCATCTGGATGACAATCGTCTGGAGTCCATCGCTCCCGTGTTGTTTGAGGGTCTGGCCAACCTGAACGAACTGGACGTCAGTAACAACGCCATCGCTCGCCTCGCCGCCAATGTTTTCCACGGACTGAGTAGCCTGCGCTATCTCAACCTGGGGAGAAACTCCCTGCAGCAGCTGCCCCCCACCTTGTTCCACTCATTGACGCGGTTGCAGTTCCTCATGCTCTACAACAACAAGCTAGAGCGGCTGGAGGTAGGCGCCTTRGATGAGCTGGCCAACCTCCTGGAGCTCAAACTGCACAACAACCAGATCGCCCACATCCCCCCCGAGGTGTTTTGGGCCCTAGGCAACCTCATGARCCTCACCATGTCCTCCAACCAGCTCCAGGGCGTCCCGAATGAAAGCTTCTACCACCTTCCCAAACTCACCAAACTCACCATCTACAAAAACCCTCTGCTGTCACTGCCWGATAAGTTGATGGGCCAAATGCCCGGGATGAAGGAATTCTACCTGTATACCACCAACCTCAGCACCGTGCCCTGGAGCCTGTTTGCCAACATGAGCGGGATGGAGAGGCTCTCCCTGCACCTCAACAACAAGCTGAGGGAGCTGCCCCCTGACCTWTTTTGCTGCCTGCCCAACCTCCAGAAGCTTTCCCTCAAGTCCAACGACATCCAGGATCTACATCCAGATATTTTCTCCAACCTGGCCAATATGAACACTCTGCTCCTGAATGACAACAAGCTTCGCTCCCTTTCTGAGGACATATTTAAGGGCAACCCCAGTTTGGCCAGCATCGAGCTGAAGAACAACCAGCTGCGGACCCTTCCGGGGGAGGTCTTCTCTACTGCAGGGGGTTTAAGGGTTGTTACTCTGAGTGGCAACCCATGGGACTGCAGGTGTGGCATCAGAGACATTGCAAGTTGGATAAAGCTTAATGAAGGCATGGTTAGTGATCGGACGGATGTGATATGTCGTAATCCGCACCCTCTACTTCTCCGCCCACTTGGTTCCCTACTCGACGAAGAGTTTAAGTGTGACGTTACCACACGCTCGAGCAGCAGCACCACCCGCTCGAGCAGCAGCACCACCCGCTCTTCGATTGAACTCATCCATGCCGTTTCCACTACAGCTCTTGAGGAGCAAGAATTCACACCCACAACTACTGCACCCGAGGCTCCATCAACCCAACAAACAGAAAATCCTACTGAGAGTGTCAGGTTCACCACACCTGGGTCGAGGCGCACAACAGCTGCTACACCGACCACCGACGTTGGCGACATTCTTGACGACGACTATATATTCAAGCCTATGGGCACTGAATCGCTCCCCGTCCATGTCCTATCCCCGCCCTTTCATGACAGGCTGGTGTTTGAGAACGGGCTCGAGTTTGTGCACAACATCCGCCTAAAGGGCTGGGTTTACCTGTGGACGCTGCCACCCAATGGGGCTTACGTTGGGTTCCTCATGGCTCTCCATATCCTTCTAGTGGCCACAGGCGTGGCCCTGATTCTGGCTGCCATGTACGGGATGTACCGTCTCCACCAGGCCACGGAAGACCTAGGAGCAATACTCACAAACAGGAAACACACCATCATATCAGAGAGGAAGCAGAAAGACCCAGATGAACTGTAGCTTCACCAAATGCGAAGATACAGCACAGTATGTGTCGAGAGTATCGTTGTGGTGAAACAGTTTTTAAAAGAATAGTGGAACAAAACCTTGGAAATCTGTCAATGTAAAGCACAAGCCAACGTTGTCTGCATTGTGTGAAGTTCTTTAGTATTAGAAGAGTGTCGCTGACAATTTATTCATTAGGCATATCTCGTCTCCTCCCAGTGGTAGAAGCTTTGAACAACAGGACCAAATAATGATCCTCTCAGGGGGAGAGGACAGTCACAACATTGGTCCAAAGAGCCAGACCATTATAGAGTTAGGCTAGCTCTTTTTTTATTATTATTGTGAAAATAACGGATGTCGGTATTGATGACTACACGGACCTAGCGAACAGTTTCTCAATTGTATTGAGTGAACCATATGTCCACTAAGCAGTGGGTAAAATTCACGTCTGGAGTACAAGCTAAGCAACCTTGTATTACTCCTAGGAATTTGCCAGTCTCTATTGTAGGGTAAAGTCAAAGCATATGCTTAAATTAATGGCCATATGGTGACAGTATGCATTCTTTCAGCGATACAAAGATTGGCAACATCTAACCAGTGGAAAATAACGTTGTCGTGGCTTATTAGTTAGACAGAAACGTGTCAGTTGATAGAGGTCATACTGTTTCTGCAGCTGGGGAAAGTAAGCCTAACCGCATGAATAAAAATGTTCTGATGTCATAGGATTATCTTATTCCTGCCTTTCCCACTAGCAGCTATGAGGGATCCTAATATGCCTGCATATTACACACACACACACACACACACACACACACACACACACACACACACACACACACACACACACACACACAAATGTAAGTGAGGTACTGATATCTTACTATTTAACTGCTCAGAGACATCTTGGTAGGCCGACAGGTGTGAATTATGAAAATTAGGTGACTTTTGGATGACCCCCACAAGACCAATTGCAGTCATTTAAATATATTAACACATTGAAAAAAAGCAGAAACAAGGTGTTAAGCTTCATGTATTGTAGGTGAGCTGATGCTTTTCGTTTGACTCACGGGACACTACGGACAGATACGATGAGGCTCCTATCTCAGTCCTAAAAATGGGAAGCTCAAATACACCATTTCTCAATATCATAGAGAAGACATTTTTCGTTTGAAAATGTTCACTGCAATGTTTCCTTCCAAAACAAAAACAAGCATCCACATGAAAAACTGTATTAGGCATTGGTATTCATTCATCACCATGTACAAAGTTGCCTATAAAACATTTGTTTTATTCCATTACTCTTGTGTTGGCAGATCATTCTCATGTAGGCTATTTGAGAACTACACTGTTAAAATAGAAAGACTCAAAACACCATCATTGTGTAGTGAAACCATGAAAAGTAGTTCACGTAAGCTGAGATCTGGTGTTTGGAGGGTGTTTGAATGTAAACCCAATGCCAGTGTTATAATACGGTGAATGTATTTGAAAACAGAATGGAGATTCAGAAAGTGGTTCTTCAATTTGAATATTAGTGTTAAGATAGTCTTGTGAAAACCATTTCTGGTGTTTCAGTGCATGTAAAAGGCAGCATCTAAACACAAAAAGCATGTTTTGGCAGACTGTCTCTCATACAATCAAATGGTTTTGAAATGACAATGGTTTATAGCGTAAATATTGATTGGGGGTGATTTTATTTGAGTTAAAAAATGTAAGAAAATACTGGGAATTGAATACTTTTCCTAGGGTAGACAATGGCACTAATTATAGGRTACTGTTGCCAGGCCCATTGTGAGATTATAATGATGTTACAAATCAAAATGACAACTCTTTATGTRGTCAAAACATTGTCTTAGTCCACTCAGTCAGTCTTCAGGACTAAACTGTTGTGCTGAACCACCCTTCTTATACTGAGCACATCGGGCCCGATTCAGACTTGCGATAGACTTAACATGGACTCAATAAAATATTAACTCAAAAATGTTAAAGCCCATGTTAAATCAACTTATCTTAATTTTTTCTGTGCTTTGTTCAGAAAGATTAGCAACAGGAGTTAAATACTGAATTTTACCCACTCAACCACACAGCCACGTACCGTGTGAAGAACTTGGGCCCCCATATCAGAATGTTTAGATTAAAGGCAAAATTTGAACTTCAGACATTGTGCTGCTTTACTGTTTAGAATTCCTCCAGTCTGGGGCATGGAGGTGGAGAGAGGGCATTCGTGTCTGGTGTGCCCTCTAAGCAAACTCTATGGTCAAGTATAAAAACAGGCAAGTATGCGGGCACCTCCCCTTTACTCAGGTCCTTCACGAACTCATACAGGAAAGAGCACAACAAACGCTAAAGTGAAACTCTCCAAAATAATCCAAGAAAGTATGCGTCAATGACAATGCGAGTACAAAACGTTATTACATTGAAGAAAGAAACAGAAAAGGAATTCACTCAACAAGAACTAGCCAGCAGATCTGACCCACTTGCTTACAGCTAGTGATGTTACGTTTGATACCGGCGCTCCAAGGTATGCGTCGAAATCGCTAAGCAGCTAACCTCGAAGATGTCTGCCGATGCGTGTATGACTTTATCAGCAGTACGTCATCAATGACCTCTGAAGCTTTGTTTGATCACGTGCTTTTTCAAACCGTATGCTGCCAAACGCAAGATCCCACTGATCACGCCGTTGTTCCGGTGCCTTTTCCGATTCCAAGCTGATTTCAAACACTGACCTCTACTGGACACCGTACATACAAATACAGTTAGGATTTTGTATAAAAAGTTTCACCTAACCGGTAGCTTTGCAGATAGACGAGGGAACTATGTAACAGTCATGGACGTGAGGGTTCGGGTCGAATCCCGTTGAAGGCCCACTATTTAGAAAATTATTCTTTCTGCACTGTTGCTCAAATTTGTTTTATATAGTATAGTATAAGCTTCTGTCTTATGCATCCTAAATAGTGCCATAGATTAAGTTTTTGCAAAATAGTCAAGCATGATGTAAGATGTGAACCTAGTATTCCAACTGATTAGGCTACTAAAGCCAACGACATACCGCTGTGCCACGATGCTATAATGAAAAGAATGGGGGGGGGAATATCTCTGATAATCACACGCTGCTATTTATTGCTGACCAGCAGAGGTCACTAATGTGCATTGTGAACATAATAAAGCTCTGCGTAATTAACCGTTTTTCGGCACAATTTGGTGAGGGCGCCGAAGCCTTAAGAAAGCCTCGGTTTCCCATCACTACTTACAGCTGCACTGGTCAGACAGGCTTCCTGTGTAGATTAAGACACCCCGGAGCTGGCGCGAGATATGGCTCGGAAAACGCACCTCAATTCAGGGATGAGAAATGTGTTGTATTCCGAATTGTTCTCTTATCCCAGCTGTTACACCGAAAAGATTAAAAACTGTTGTTTTTATCCTCATGCTAGCTAGTAGCCACAGCAGCCATTGTGGAACGGCATGTCGCATTGAACAACAAAGGAGCTGATTTGTTGACACTGCCATTCCTATATGGTTGCTGTTGCTTCTGCTACCTAATATTAGGACGAAAAGGACTGTTTTCTGGAAAAACTAGCATTCGTTAAATCTTCTACGCGTAACAGTTGGGATAATGGGACAATTAGGAGTACAGGGCATTTCTTATGCCTGGATTGAGGTACGTTTTCCGAGCAATATCACGCAGGCTCTGCAGTGTCTTAATCTACACAGGAAGTCTGTCCGACTCTTGTACAGCTGTACGCAAGCGGGTCGGATCTGCTAAACAAGGGCATTTGTTTTGAGTAGCATTTCGGCTGCTAATGGTTGCTGTATGCTTATAGTTCAAGTCAAACAGACATTTTGATTCCTTGGTTCGTTTTRTTAATGCTACATTGTAGTTAGCTGACACGTCATGCAGATGTTTTTATGCAAATGGGGGRCTGTTTTTTGCTTGCCAAGTATTTTTTTTGTTTGGCTTGCCTACTAACTTTATATATTGTTTGATGCCTGCACCACATGCTATATTTTACACTAAATAGCCACTGCCCATTTAGCCTGCTCTAGCGTTGGCCTGCCTRACCACATGTTACTGCATCCCACTTTTGYCATTCATATTGTTCTGTTGTTYCTATATTTACAAAGKTTCATTAATTGTATATGCATTTTGCTATTGATGTTTAATAATTGTATATTCGTATATAGCAATTTATGAATATTATAGCAGTTAATAACTTCATTATGCATTCATGCACGGTCATTATTGCTTGTTATTATTATTGGCCTGTAGAAAACCATACATACTACGTTACCAACAGGCTGGCCATACTTAACAAAAGGAATCAAGACAAGGATCACAGACTAATGCCATCTGACCTGTCAACTGTCAATCATATRGTTAAACTCAACTGTACTGTGATTCAATACATCTGAACAACCTTCCATGTACCATCATCTGAATWTAAAGACTCGGGTCAAATTCATTAGCCTAATMGATGACTGGTGTATRGCATTGAGCCCTGGGCTGAAGTTTTGTATTAGTAGTCATTGCCTGTATTTTTGTCCATGAATCTGAAATATAATGCCATAT
This sequence comes from Salvelinus sp. IW2-2015, assembly GCF_002910315.2. Taxonomy (NCBI): domain Eukaryota; kingdom Metazoa; phylum Chordata; class Actinopteri; order Salmoniformes; family Salmonidae; genus Salvelinus; species Salvelinus sp. IW2-2015. The sequence goes on along the minus strand of NC_036856.1, from coordinate 5,090,769 downwards.
TTCCCTTGATTTAGAAGAATATGATTAACACCTTACAGATCTTTGAACTGTCTTAATCAATAAAAAAAATGTAAAAGACCTGTCAATGTTTTGTCGTCATTTGATGATTTGCAAAGAAAAGATAAAGCATTTGAAACTTCGTCTTGAAAAAGTAAATGTTGTACTCGTGAATTACCCTGGACAAACGTATTAATTTGTATTATCGCAAAACGATACTCTCGTATCATTTCTTTGAGCATAATACCGTACATTTGACCTTTTTGGAGTTTATTATATAAGAGCAGGGAACGTACAATAAGGAGGAGGTATTTCCATTTACATTATATGGAAATTGCAGAAGAAGGGATGTAATTCTGCACTCAACAGGACTCGAAACACCATAAGTGTTTACAACCTTTTCCAGGTTAGTGCGCCCAGTCTCTTGCAATGTGTTGCACAACTCTTGATTAAGTGATGTTACAACACACCATGTCARGTTTCAGAACACCTTAWATCTGTCCCAAAGACCCTTACACCCATGTGTTTCAAAACTCCAGCAAAGTTAAGGTTTTGTCTCCTTAACGTTGGTGGCAGCTTAGTTGCCACTAGTTTTAGTGTTACAAAACACTTCATTTTAACAGTGTGTAAGTACAAGTAGAATTTAAGTCCCTAAAAAGGGTTATTAAACCTGAAAAGTACAAACACAAAATACTTTGAAAAATGAATGACAAATTCCAAGTGACTGAATATAAAACAATGAACAAAAGAGAATGAAATGCTGAATAGCAGCCAAGTTCATCACTATGGCGACCGGTGATTAAGCCTTTCCAGTACATTGAACTCYCATAACAGTGGGCAGAGATCACACCATTCACATCACTGACACACACTCGAATAGTTCACATCTAACACAGGACAGGAAACAGCAACACTGGGTTTTTACCCATAGTCTTTACCCATAGTCATAAGTCACGAGGACTGTGCCTTAAAAACAGCCATCATGGGTTAGGGTCCGAGTTTGATTCGTCAGAATACTTTCAGTGAATAGAAGTCATTGTACACTGGCCAATCCAAACATTTCAATTCACAAAAGGGTATCCCCCCAAAATTGTCTGTGCACAGCATTTTAGCAGTAGCCAAAAATCGGACCAAAATTAGGCTAGCACTAATGATAATGTATCAGGACCTACACAAACGTCTGTCTGTGTAAACCTTGCCCAACCCATTACCTACATAAGTTGGCCTATTGCTCTTCTTGACTAATACAACTTCCCTGCAAAAACACCCTGTACAAAAGACAAGGACCCGCCCTTTATTTTGCATGTTCCTTAATGGTAATCAGCTACATCTGTATTTTGACCACGCTGGTCACATTAAGTACATGTTCTCGCTGCTGCTGGGCTGAGATATACGTTAACTCCACCCATGCTATCTTGTTTAGGGTGTAGGGGGGGTATCCGTGCCCTTGGTCTGCGTAGGAGTCGTAAAACAGACGGATTTCCCTTTTACAGCAACAGAGAGGAATGTTAATCCGAATAATAAGTTAACGTACAACCTTTCTTTGGGTCTAATTGAGAGCAGATGATTGCCACTTTACCTGTACTGAGCTAAAATTGTTTTTCTGCAGAAGATTGAAGTTTCTTTGGAATCTTGGAATAGAAGCAGTGAATACCCCTGGCTCTCCATCATAAGTTAGTTATTATCTGAAAGGTTTGATCCCTAGTGCTGTATGCCTCTGAGCCATGCATGAGAACCCCAGCCCCTCCCCTTCCACCTCCATGATCAGGCTTTTGGTCATCAGCGCATTGGGCAGCCCCTCCACCACAACTGAAAGCCCACTGTCAGCATGTCAACGCCTAAAACACACGCCGACTTACTCATGCACAACTACAAAGTCCCATGCACACACAGTATACCCCCCTTACACTAAATTCTCAACAATCGTATACACAAATACTGTTGATCAAAACACATCCCCCCACATGCATGCCACAATTCCACACATGGAGACATTCAAACAAGCTCAAAAGGCACACACATTCACGCAAGTAGTCCCAAGCACACCCTCACACAAATCCAGTCCTTTTGCAGAAAGGGTGGGGCTTTCCCCTCACACAATCCCCCCACCATACTTCCCAAAAATGCGTGTGTATGTGAGAAAGAGAAGCAGACAGAGCAAAGACGGTGCAAGCAAGCTTCAGTACAAGCAAGCTTCAGTACATGACCTGAAAGTTTCAAGGGCACAGGGGGAACAGATTGATTGAGGATGATGAACGTGATGACAAAGAGCTGAACAATGTGAGGATGTGTGGTTCTGGAAGAAACTGGAATCTCGAATTAATTCATATCTGACATTTCTGAAGAGGGAGCACAGTGACAAGAGAGGATAAAAGATAGCAGACACTCCCCTCCAACTCATTTCTCCGTTCACTCAACTGCCAAGTACTGTACAAGGTAAGCTCCTCTCTACCAAATAGCCTACAGCATCTTGTTTTACAATAGTTAGCAGTGCACTGGTTGACCTGGAGATTCCTAATCGTATTTATTCTATTGAAATGGCTTTTTTGCTCATATGAGAAAGAGATTGGTCAAAACTGTAATTATTATTAAAACAAATTGTTATCAAGTGAGGTCGTCTACTTTATTGTGAAGTTTTAATTGTCCAAGCAAGACAAAAACTATACTGATTATAAAGTAGACGAKTGTAGGAGCGTTGTTTTCTGAAACTATGATTTAACAGTATTATTTGGTCTTACTGTGTGCAAATTATGTGGGGAAGAACAGAAATGTGCTTTGAAGAGAGCTAAAACGCTCCTCTTTCAACCCTTAACCATTTTTGTTTCAGGATTCATTGCAAAAAAATCGTCTCATGTCATTTTATATTACCTTTGTGATATTGTTAGTCTATGCAACTCTCCCCATATACTCACCCTCTAATTTGCTGGATATATATTTTGTGACTGGCAAAGTGCTGATGTTTAAGTCCAGGAAATGGGGAGAGAGAAAAAAATCACAGCAATTAATGGTGAACTGGAAATGTTTTACGATGTAAAATGTTCCAGCCCAGTCCAGACTGTGGTTTGGTGAGACTGGGACTGATTATATCAGAGAGGAGACAGTTTAAATGTAAGCAGCCATTCAAATAGGGACCTTACGAATTTGTATTTTGCTGAGGAGTCAYAAGAGGCATGTTTGCCAATGGTGCTGTTCAGTCATATCGGCTATGTCTTCACTCCCAGCACTTAGAGGGGAACAGCGGTAGGATAACATTCAACTACAATTTCCTAAGAGGAAACATCTGAGCAAGTAACTATTCTGTAATTACAGTGCATTAGGAAAGTATTCAGACCCCTTGACTTTTTCCACATTTTGTTATGTTAGCCTAACATGGATTAAATCGTTTTTCCCCCCTCATCAAACTACACACAATCCCCAATAATGACAAAAAGGACGTTTTTTTTAACAAATTTGCAAAAACAACAAAAACTTAAATATTACATTTACATAAGAATTGAGACCCTTTACTCAGTACATTGTTGAAGCACCTTTGGCAATGATTACAGCCTCGAGTCTTAGGTATGACGCTACAAGCTCGGCACACCTGTATTTGGGGAGTTTCTCCCATTCTTCTCTGCAGATCCTCTCAAGCTCTGTCAGGTTGGATGGGGAGCGTCGCTGCATAGCTATTTTCAGGTCTCTCCAGAGGATATTTGATCGGGTTCAAGTCAGGGCCACTCAAGAACATTCAGAGACTTGTCCCACTCCTGCGTTGTGTTGGGTGTGTGCTTTGGGTTGTTGTCCTGTTGGAAGGTGAACCTTCGCCCCAGTCTGAGGTTCTGAGCTCTCTAGAGTGGTTTTTCATCAAGGATCTCTGTACTTTTCTCCGATCATCTTTCCCTAGATCCTGACTAGTCTCCCACTGAAAAACATACCCACAACATGATGCTGCCACCAGCATGCTTCACCGTAGGGATGGTGCCAGGTTTCCTCCAGGTGTGACGCTTGGCATTCAGGCTAAAGAGTTCAATCTTGGATTCATCAGACAAGAGAATTTGCCTTTAGGCAAACTCCAAGCAGGATGTAATGTGCCTTTTACTAATGAGTGGCTTCTGTCTGGCCAATCTACCATAAAGGCCTGATTGGTGGAGTGCTGCAGAGATGGTTGTCCTTCTGGAAGGTTATCCCATCTCCACAGAGGAACTCTGGAGCTCGTTCAGAGTGACCATCGGGTTCTTGGTCACCTCCCTGACCAAGGCTCTTCTACCCGATTGCTCAGTTTGGCCAGGCAGCCAGCTCTAGGAAGAGTCTTAGAGTATGGAGGAGGCTACTATGTTCTTGGGGACCTTCAATGCTGCAGAAATATTTTGGTACCCTTCCCCAGATCTGTGCCTCGACACAATCCTGTCTCGGAGCTCTACGGACAATTCCTTCGACCTCCTGGCTTGGTTTTTGCTCTGACATGCACTGTCAACTGTGGGACCTTATATAGACAGGTGTGAGCCTTTCCATCTCATGTCTAATCAATTTAATTTACCACAGGTGGACTCCAATCAAGTTGTAGAAACATCTGGAAACAGGATGATCGATGGAAACAGGATGCACCTGAGCTCAATTTCAGGTCTCATAGCAAAGGGTCTGAATACTTATGTAAAAAACAAATATATAGATAGATAGATAGATAGATAGATAGATAGATAGATAGATAGATAGATAGATAGATAGATAGATAGATAGATAGATAGACTGTATATATACACACACACAGTTGAAATCGGAAGTTTACATACACCTGAGCCAAATACATTTAAACTCAGTTTTTCACAATTCCTGACATTTAATCCGAGTAAACATTCCCTGTCTTAGGTCAGTTAGGATCACCACTTTATTTTATGAATGTGAAATCTCATAATAATAGTAGATAGAATTATTTATTTCAGCTTTTATTTCTTTCTTTCATCACATTCCCAGTGGGTCAGACGTTTACATACACTCAATTAGTATTTCGTAGCGTTGCCTTTAAATTGTTTAACTTGGGTCAAACGTTTCGGGTAGCCTTCCACAAGCTGGGTGAATTTTGGCCCATTCCTCCTGACAGAGCTGGTGTAACTGAGTCAGATTTGTAGGCCTCCTTGCTCGCACATGCTTTTTCAGTTCTGCCCACAAGCTTTCTATAGGACTGATGTCAGGGCTTTGTGATGGCCACTCCAATACCTTGACTTTGTTGTCCTTAAGCAATTTGCCACAACTTTGGAAGTATGCTTGGGGTCATTGTCCATTTGGAAGACCCATTTGCAACCAAGCTTTAACTTCCTGACTGATGTCTTGAGATGCTGCTTCAATATATCCACATAATTTTCCTGCCTCATGATGCTACCTATTTTGTGAAGTGCACCAGTCCCTCCTGCAGCAAAGCACCCCCACAACATGATGCTGCCACCCCCGTGCTTCACGGTTGGGATGGTGTTCTTCGACTTGCAAGCCTCCCCCTTTTTCCTCCAAACATAACAATGGTTGTTATGGACAAACAGTTCTATTTTTGTTTCATCAGACCAGAGGACATTTCTCCAAAAAGTACAATCTTTGTCCCCATGTGCAGTTGAAAACCGTAGTCTGGATTTTTTTATGGCGGTTTTGGAGCCGTGGCTTCTTCCTTGCTGAGCGGCCTTTCAGGTTATGTCGATATAGGACTCGTTTTACTGTGGATATAGATATTATTGTACCTGTTTCCTCCAGCATCTTCACAAGGTCCTTTGCTGTTGTTCTGGGATTGATTTGCACTTTTCGCACCAAAGTACGTTCAACGCTAGGAGACAGAACGCGTCTCCTTCCTGAGCGGTATGACGGCTGCGTGGTCCCTGAAGGTACCATGTTATCTGTACAAACATAGTACGCAAGTATAACAACCATAGGACCGCAGCCGTCATACCGCTCAGGAAGGAGACGCGTTCTGTCTCCTAGCGTTGAACGTACTTTGGTGCGAAAAGTGCAAATCAATCCAGAAACAAGCAAAGGACCTTGTGAAGATGCTGGAGGAAACAGGTACAATAATATCTATATCCACAGTAAAACGAGTCCTATATCGACATACTGAAAGGCCGTCAGCAAGGAGAAGCCACGGCTCAAAACCGCCATAAAAAAATCCAGACTACGGTTTTCAACTGCACATGGGGACAAAGATTGTACTTTTTGGAGAAATGTCTCTGGTCTGATGAAACAAAATAGAACTGTTTGTCCATAACAACCATTGTTATGTTTGGAGAAAAAGGGGGAGGCTTGCAAGTCAGAACACCATCCCAACCGTGAAGCACGGGGGTGGCAGCATCATGTTGTGGGGGTGCTTTGCTGCAGGAGGGACTGGTGCACTTACAAAATAGGTAGCATCATGAGGCAGGAAATTATGTGGATATATTGAAGCAGCATCTCAAGACATCAGTCAGGAGTTAAAGCTTGGTTGCAATGGGTCTTCCAAATGGACAATGACCCCAAGCATACTTCAAAGTTGTGGCAAATTGCTTAAGGACAACAAAGTCAAGGTATTGGAGTGGCCATCACAAAGCCCTGACATCAGTCCTATAGAAAGCTTGTGGCAGAACTGAAAAAGATGTGCGAGCA